>NW_027397064.1:61903065-61962519 GCF_003265705.2 Callorhinus ursinus | reverse complement strand
ACAATGGAATATTATGCAGCCATCAAAAGGAATGAGATCTTGCCATTTGCAACGACGTGGATGGAACTGGAGGGTGTTATGCTGAGTGAAATAAGTCAATCAGAGAAAGACATGTATCATATGACCTCACTGATATGAGGAATTCTTAATCTCAGGAACAAACTGAGGGTTGCTGGAGTGGTCGGGGGTGGGAGGGATGGGGTGGCTGGGTGATAGACATTGGGGAAGATATGTGCTATGGTGAGCGCTGTGAATTGTGCAAGACTGTTGAATCACAGATCTGTACTTCTGAAACAAATAACGCAACATATTTTAAGAAAAAAGAAAAAGAAGAAGATAGCAGGAGAGGAAGAATGAAGGGGAGTAAGTCAGAGGGGGAGATGAACCAGGAAAGATGATGGACTCTGAAAAACAAACTGAGGTTTCTAGAGGGGAGGAGAGTAGGGGGATTGGTTAGCCTGGTGATGGGTATTAAAGAGGGCACGTTCTGCATGGAGCACTGGGTGTTATGCACAAACAATGAATCATGGAACACTACATCAAAACAAATTATGTAATATATGGTGATTAACATAACAATAAAAAAGTTTTAAAAAAAAGTCTATTTCCTTTCACAACTGACCTGTTTCCAATTATACTTACAGACCTTTCCTAAATTCTACTTTCATAGAATTCAAACTGTCTGATGGTTTTCAAATAATATAAGAAGGGAAAGGGAAAGCAAATAGCTTGATATCTCTTTAAAAAGTTACCTGTACCATCTGTCTAGGACTTACTGGAAAAATGACTATTACAATGCAGTCTTAAAAAAAAAAATAGCCTCAGAATTTCATGGAAACTCATCTCTAATGGGCCAAGTAAAAACGTGCTTTGAATGGGACTTCACAACGTTTTAACAGTTTCAGAAACAACCTGAAATCTCCAGTATAAGGAAGAATAAAACTCTTACGTGTGTAGGTGAACAAAAAGCACAAAATCATTTTTTACCTTTTGTTGTCTTTAACAAAACCTGTCCTCTATGCCTGTTAAGTTTGTCTATGATACAAACTTCCTAACTTAAGAAATTGGACTCAAACACGTGTTCTGAAGTCTATTTTCTACAGGAAAAAGAAAAAGCAGGAAACAGGAGGAAGGCAAATACCTCTCTGCTTTGGTACAAACTTACATCTGTACCTGTCTGAGAGAGAGAACCGTGCTGAAAATGGGAAGGGATGTCAAGTTCATCAGTCTCTGACCCACCTTTCTGGCGAACACTGCTACAAAGCTGACAGCAAATGCCTTTCTCTAGAGAGCAAGTTCCCCATGCTAACGAGACTGGAGGGAGGGCTGAGTCCCAGTGTGGAAAATAGGAAGAGCAGGCAAAGGAGGAGTGAAGAGAAAAAAGCACAAAGACCACCAGAAATATGAGCAGAGAAACATGAGGAGTGCAGTAAGGAGGAATCCTAGGCAAGAGTTGGAAGAAAAGAGTGACTAAGTGTGTCAGGGAAGGTCTCAGGCTTTACTCAGAATGGTGTCACATGCCATGTGGATAGATTGCAAGAGTTAAATAGGTGAGGAAATGGAGAAAAGCATGAGAGAGCACTTATTTAGGGGCTCTGGATATGAAATGAAAGAGAAAAATATGACAATAATTGAAAGTGATGCCAGCGTCAAGAGGTTTTGTTATTGTTATTCTTGTCATTTTTCTAAGCCCTTCTAGAGACAAAAGAGCCAACGGGAATGGAAAGACTGAAAATACCAAATACTGCGGAGAAGAGCCCTTCATCAAGTGGGTTGAGAAATCATGGACTGGGGCAGAATTTCTGATCAGTGAAAGTTAATGCAATTTTGAAACTAAGAGAAATTTTTAAGGAGGAAAATATTTCCAAAGAGACTTCGTGGCAGAACTACAACTTGATTCTTTTTCTGTTGATTGTCAATCCTGTGCTTTGTCCAGAGAAGCAATGTCTCTTTGACAAGAGACCTTACCCCACAAAATCTAAAGGCTCAGGAGTAAGAATAAAGATGGCAGATGATTGTGGAGAGCTGATGCAGTGGGGAAAGGAGAATGGTGAATTGACACAGGAATGAGAATTGAACCTCAGGGGCATGGGGGGAGATTAATCTTGAGCCCTGCCTATGGAATCCAAGTGAGAGGAGTCCAGTGTAGCCTCAAACAGATTCAAGAGCTACGTAAGATGGATTGTGGTGAAGAGTTCACGGTGCCAGTAGGATGAACACTGGCAGGCTGGGTCTCTAACCATTGGGGAATAAGAATCTTTAGCAAAAAGGAAGTTATGAAAAGAAGGGAAGGTATAGAAAGGGAAATCTCTAGTACCAAATAGCATCTGGTGAAGTGAAGCTGAGCAAGAGTTTGGCAAATAGCTTGTGGGAAGCAATGCTGGGATTGAAAAAGGTAAGGACTGTGAAGACCCAATATGGATGACTGAGGATGAGAATGGCAATCAAGGGCAGTATTTTTCACCTGACTGGCCAGTAGGTACTAATTTAAGAAAATTATACCCAAAATCACAGATTTCAAAAACAAAAGGGTGTGGTTAAAAAGCTACTCTGCCAAATAAAACTCCTTGTCACCCAGGCTTTCCTTTGGGTGAATTTCTAGAGCAATTCACAAAGCATTCTAATGCTGAAAATTGCAAAGTCCCTTAGCCAAGTGATGAAATGACCATATGCCTTGTAATATTACATTAGGGATGGGGGTTCTGTTACAGCCTAGCTAAGGTTCTATTACAACCTATGAAGGAAAAATGATAAATCTTGAGCTGGCTTTGTCTTAAATATCTCTACAATTATCATGGGGTAGCCATTCCAGACTATCTTAGCATACATTGAATGTTACTGATGACTATTTAAATGCTACTCAGAGGGCTATTTAAATCTGGTAGATTTTTGATATTCTAAAGTTATATTTGAAAAAAAATCTAATTCTTCACCCCATTAGTGCTAATAATAATCATAATATTTCCTCTAGCTCGTGTACCCCTTTTCCACAGAAGTACAAGACCTCTTAATATACACGTTATAAAATGAAATTGAACCTTCTTATGAAAACAGTCAACTGCCAAGCTTTTTCCCCCCGTTTTGAGTATCAGCCAAGTAAGAAAACTGCTTTTCCACCAGTTAGTCAAGATGCATTGACTGATTGTTGCTCGTGAAACATTTTATAGGCGATCCTCTCTGGATTTGTCTTTTATTTATCATGTTTATATTAATAATGACAATACTCTTCATTCATGTAGCAGTATTTAGCTTCCAGAGCATTTTCAAATACAGTATCTTATTTGATCCATACAGTGACCCTGCAAAGTATGTCCAAATGTTATCATTCTCATTTTATAGATGGGGAAACAAAGGTAGAGAGATGCACAGAGTCCAGAGCGGACGACTAAACATCTGAAAGTTTAAATCCAGCTCTTCCGGTGCCATAAGATTGACTGCCTACAAGATAATTTCCATGACAGCAGCTACACAAAATTATTTTTGGCTATTATGTATGCTGCTAAACTGATACTGCATAAAGGGGCATTTGAGTTAGAAAAGGATACAAAAGGAAAATAAGAATTGCAAGTTCTTTTCCATATGATGTTATCAGTTCCCTCATGGTACTAATATCATTCTTTGAAATATGACCTAAAATATTACCTCTCTGGGATGGGCTAAGAAACATCTCCTTAGACATTGTAAATTTTAGATAGCAATACACTAACATCTTTCTGGTTTCTAACAATATCCATTTATATCGGCTTCCCCTCCCCAAAATAACAGGCGAAATGAATACTCTTTTTTGGTATTGCAGAGCTCATCATTTTTAAATTCTCCCAGCTGCTGTTTATATGAGTAGAATGTCTTTCCTCTCATCGTCTTCCACATCTGTAATAAAACATCCTGGCATTTCTTTCCCGGCGGAGAAGCCCTACCCAAGGTCCGACCACATTGCTAGGCTCCCAGTCTCCTAAAATTAAATAAGTGATGGCTCTGCCCATCTTTAAAAAAATGTGTCTCAGACAAGGCCGTCAAGGCACCATATCCATCACTGTGAAGGAAGCCAAGTATTTATTTAAAATAATGAGACATCCTCATTTTCATTTTTCCCTGAGAGGATTGTAGCGATATTTAAAAATTCTCTGAATTCTAGAACTAGGGCAACACATTGATTTGAAGAAAGCTATAATCTTCTCCTCTAATTTGAAGTGCACTTTTTCTGCAATGAAATAGAGTGTAGCTTTCAGAATAGCAAGAGCCCTAAGCCCACACAAAGACATCCTCATCCTGAACACTCCTCTTTCAACATGGCCCCGTTCTTCTGAATGCAGGAATTTATAAAGACCTTTTCAATAAATTTCAAGGTATATTGAACTAAAAGGAGAAAGGTTCAAATAATCTCTTCCAGATTTGGGAGGGAAACGATTTCGACTGCCAGAAGATGAGGAATATTACCTTTTGCTTTCTGCCACTTCCTTATTGCAAATGATCTGTTGGGCGAGTTCAATTATGGGGTCTCCGAAAGGATTCATAATTAACTTTTTTAAAGGAACAAATGAGCTCTTGGTCTTTCTGAGGCAGAGGAGTCGGAACGCTTACTCCTGTGAACATTCAGGGATTTTGACGTCTTTGGACACAGTGCCTTCCACAGCCAAGGAGGCTTACTTCAAAGAAAGGCTAGGAGAGAAAGCCAGCCCTCTGCGATTTGGAGAGATAATAAGTTAGCAAGCTGTATAACATAATGGTTTATGAAATTCTTCCTTCAAGGACCATTATCTAGTGTTAATAGTGCTTTATTTCTTCCTCTCCTGTGCTTACTTAGAGCATAATTATAAGAGCGAGAGGAAGGGAGGGAGTTGGGCATCGAGATAACCATTCGCCAAAGTAATGCAGCCGAGTAGAATCTCTGGCCTTTGGGGCTCATTTATCAATTAGTTCTATTGCCGTCTGAGTTCTTGTATTTCCCCACAGAATGAAGATTCTTTGATTTCCCTCATACGCCAGCTCTGAGGAAAGTCACTTGAGATCAAAACATTTCTCAGACAGGATCTCTTTTCCCCTCCCCAGTATCATCATGGGCTGTACAGCCAGCTTCTCATCCATTTCAAGAGCTTTTCAAAACACGAGTGGTTAGCCCTTTCTCTCCCTGCCTTCTCGTTTCTTTATTTTTTTTTTTCCCTGAATTTCTGCCTTCCTTTTACTCCTCTCTTTTAACTGGTTGAAATTGGCTTGATTTTTTTCCAACAGGTTTCTCTTTTGGACCATGTTTTAAAGTGACTACATAGATTTTAATGTTCAAACCACTTTTGTGGTACAGTATGGTCTCTGAATATTCAAAATTGGTACTGAGTAATAGGAATGGTGGTAGTGTGAGGTGACACTGGAGGATCGTCCTTATTCTCCAGAAACCAAGTCAGTTTCTTGGGAATTGTTGACCCCAACTTTCTGGGAGAGGTGCCACCATCCGGGCTTCACTTTCCCAACTAATTACGGGTCGATTTTTTTGTGTGTAGAGGGGAGTACCTCAAAGGAAAGAGAAAGCAGCAGAAGCACAGGACTGTTTAAAACTATGCCACATTCTTCGTGTGGTCTTAAAAAATGAACTAGCTTTTTCTTTAACCTAAAAATAAGCCAAACTTTGTGTCCCTTTACACATTCATGTTTCATTCTTCTTTGAATGCTAATTACAAATTTTTCATCCTTTAAAAATTGGTTTACCGAAACCCAAGACTTTACTTGCTTGAATCAAGAAAATAAAATGTGAAGAAATGAAGTCTCATGGAGCCAAGTATTTCATTTCGTTGCTATCCGAAAAATAGATGTTATGGATGAAGTTGTGTCTCCCGCCCCCAAAAAAAAGACATGTTGAAGTCTTAATGCCCAATACTTCAGAATGTGACCTTCTTTGGAAATAGGGTCTTTACAGAGGTATTCAAATTCAAATGAGGTCATTATGGTAGGCCCTAATCTAATATGACTGGTGTCCTTATAAAAAGGGAAAACTAGAACACACAGACACCCACAGGGAAATGAAAATGCTGTGTAAAGATGGAGACAGAGGGGCGCCTGGGTGGCTCAGTTGGTTAAGCGACTGCCTTCAGCTCAGGTCATGATCCTGGAGTCCCGGGATCGAGTCCCATATCGGGCTCCCTGCTTGGCAGGGAGTCTGCTTCTCCCCCTAACCCTCTTCCCTCTCGTGCTCTCTATCTCTCATTCTCTCTCTCTCAAATAAATAAATAAAAAATCTAAAAAAAAAAAAAAGATGGAGACAGAGATCTAGTTAGTGCATCTATAAATCAGGAGTGCCAGCAAATCACCAGAAGTTAGGAGAAAAGTATGGAACAGATTCTTAGTCATAGCTCTCAGAAGGAACCGCCCCACCAACATCTTCTCAGACTTCTAGCCTTGAGAATTTGTGAAACAATACAAGGAACAACTGGTGTTGGTGAGGATGGGGAGAAAGGGGAACCCATTTGCACTATTGGTGGGAATGCAAGCTGGTGCAGCCACTCTGGAAAACAGTATGGAGGTTCCTCAAAAAGTTCAAAAAACAGAACTACCATAGGATCCAGCAATTGCACTACTGGGTATTTACCCACAGGATAGAAAAATAGAGATTTGAAGGGATATATGCACCCTGATGCTTATAACAGCATTGTCAACACTAGCCAAACTATGGAGAGAGCCCAAATGTCCATCAACAGATGAATGGATAAAGAAGATGTTTTACACACACACACACACACACACACACACACACACACACAATGGAATATTACTCAACCATCAAAAAGAATGAAACCTTGCCATTTGCAATGACATGGATGGAGCTAGAGTATATTATGCTAAATGAAATAAGTCAGTCAGAGAAAGACAAATACTACATGATCTCAGTCACATGTGGAATTTAAGAAAGAAAACAGATGAATATATGTAAAGGGGAAAAGGAAAAAAGGAGAGCGGCACCTGGGTGGCTCAGCCATTGAGCGTCTGCCTTCAGCTAGGGTCATGGTCCCGGGGTCCTGGGATCAAACCTCACAGGGAGCCCGCTTCTCCCTCTCCCACTCCCCCTACTTGTGTTCCTGCTCTCACTGTCTCTCTCTCTCTCTCTCTCTCTCTGTCAAAATAAATAAATAAAATCTTTTTTTTAAAAAAAAAAGAAAGAAAAAAATGAGAGAAGGAAACAAGCCATAAGAAACTCTTTTCTTTTTTAAGATTTTATTTATTTATTTATTTGACAGAGAGAGACAGCAAGAGAGGGAACACAGGCAGGGGGAGTGGGAGAGGGAGAAGCAGGCTTCCCGCGGAGCAGGGAGCCCGACACGGGGCTCGATCCCAGGACCTTGAGATCATGACCTGAGCCGAAGGCAGATGCTTAATGACTGAGCCACCCAGGCGCCCCACCATAAGAGACTCTTAACAATAGAGAACAAACTGAGGGCTGATGGAAGGAGGTGGGCAGGGGATGGGCTAAATGGGTGAGGGGGATTAAGGAGGGCACTTGTTATGGTGAGCCCTGGGTGTTATGTGTAAGTGGTGAATCACTGAATTCTACTCCAGAAACCAATATTGCACTATTTGTTAACTACCTAAAATTTAATTTAAAAAAAAGAATTATGAAACAATAAATTTACCCAACTTATGGAACTTTGTTATGGCCACCTTAGCAAACTAATACACATAACCTACTAATACAAATAACCTACATCTCTAGAAGCTGAGGGCATTTGAACGAGTGGGCAAAAAGGCCACCACTGGGAAACATGAAGCCAAGAAGATCCAAAAAACGAGAGGAGCAGAGATTAAAAACCAAAAGGATGCTCTTAATGAAGCATTAATCCCAAAGAGCCAAGCAAAGAGCCAAAAAGTTAGTAAAAGACTCAATTACCAGACTGGAGATCGCAAGGCTTTTTATTCTCAGCTCAAATGTCACCCCTTCAGAGAATGACCAGTTCTTCTAAAGTTGCTCCCCTCCCACCTCTACTCAGTCTTTATCCCATTGCCCAACTTACTTACATCACTTATCGCTACCTGAAACTATTTTTGTATTCATTTATCATGGATTTATTTTCTGCCTACATTTCCTAGAAAGTAAGCCCCCATCTGTCTTACCAGTTGTAGAACAGTGCCTGGCATCTCTAACAGGTGTTCAATACGTCTCTGATGAACAAATGAAGTAGATTTGGAAATCCAAGGGAAATCAGAACTCAGGGATATTATATTCCTTGTGACACCAGGGAATAGAAGGGGCCTATGCAGCCTCACCCATGGGTGCAGGGAAGCTGGAATGACTGCCACGCCATCTCAGTGGCAACTGGGACGTAGGCACTCAGACTGACTTGTACTTGCCGGAACCATGACGGAGAAGGACATGAACTTGACACCCCACACTATGCACAGTTCACCCAAGAGATTCTACCCACTTGCTGCTGGACTGACTTCTGGCCATATAAGAGAAGAATTTGGGCAAATTTAGTAGCTTTTAAAAAAAATAAATTACTCAAAATAACAGATTATCCCATGTGATTTCTAGGAGAAACATGTGCTCCTTAAATTGAAAATTCTGCCCCATTAACTTCCTGAAAGGTGATGGTGGATAGCTACTGACGGATTCTGTGAATGAGGTAATCTGTGATACAGCAAGGCCTCTGGGGAGGAAATCTTTCAAGTGTTAGAGGGGAATGTTTCTATTTAGAGGGATTTGTATTTAATGGATGACACATTAATGTGTCATCAGCATCTGTGGTTGTAGTAGGGCTGCTAAGAGGATTGACAAATGCTCTGTGTGCAAGTTTGTATTTTAATACATTAAAATGTCTGTTAAACAAGACTTCTTTAAATTTCATGAAACTAAGAGAACCCTCCAGAGGATTCTGCTTTGTGACATTCAGCTCCTTCTCTAGAACTTTTCAGCTGTCATTTTCTTTGCTTTTTAGTAGACTTTTGCCTTTGTGTTTTCCAGGAAGAAAACAGAATTCTCTAGCAAGCAGTCCATACAGTGTATTCACTAGGCCAAAAAACTGACCGCAATCCTACATATTTAGAAGAATCGATTGACATGTATGCTCTGGACCCCAAATCATGAACTGATCAACTGACATAATCCCCTCATCCCCATTAGAACCTGTTCTTTATATCATAATACTATCTGCCTGTATAGCAATATTTCCCTCCAAGAAACTCAAAGGATTGGTGATGATCATTAATAGCTATAATGTTGTCGGAGATAATGTAGATGTTATTTTTGCCCTTATTTTATATGTAAGGCTCCTGAGGCACAGAAAGCCACATAGCAAGTTTGGATTGTTCAAGAAGTAAAACATGGACATCTTGCTCAACACTAACTACTTCAACCAACATATGTAAAATCATGCTTTAGAGTTAAATGCAGCCTGCTACTACTCTATTCTCTTTACTTACATTGCTATTTCTGTTCCAGAGGCCCATTTTTGTGTTTGCCTGGCCACCTGAGAAACCTCTTTTGTTATAAGCAAATAGGATGCGTTTTAGTGCCCCTCACTGTAGGTGCACATTATCGTTAGCCACTCTTCAGATTCTAGGCTGATTCTTTTTCCCATCTCAAATCCTCTGTTTTTATTGGTGATCACTTGCATTTCCTGGTGCCCAGGATGTAACAATACTGTGCTTACTTCTGTCCTTGTGTCTGAAAAAAATCAGTAGAAAGAGTGATTCTTTCAGTGTGTGAGTGTGAGTACATGTATGTGTTTCGAGACGTCAGAGAAAGGGAACTGCAAAGTGTTTCTGAAGCTTCCGACAGCTGTAGCTCTCCCCCCCACCATCCCAGCTTTCATGTGCTCTTTGCAAGTCATCATTTTTTGATGATCAAGGATCCCCATAGAACTGGTGTCATGCGGTGTGTAACAAACCAGAATGAACTAGGCAAAAATTCCAGCCATGGACACACAATCTAAAAAAAAATAAATGTGTGGATCACTGGGAGAAGAGCAGCATGCGTTCCTCCCTGCCACCCTGGCTCTCCTGTGCAAGATTTTGCCTATTGTCCTATTGGGCCTTAGGAAGCTTGAGATGACTACTCACTTAGTCACCCGCTAGCTGTGTGATCTTGAGCAAGCTACTTGATATCTCTGAGTTTCCATTTTCTCAACTGTAAAATGGAGACAGTACCTCTCTTGTAACAATGTAAGGAATGAAGCTCTATAAAATACAGGGCATGGAGCACATAGCCCAGTACATGCTTTTGAAAATGAGACCTATTCAGGGTGCCGGGGTGGCTCAGTGGTTCAGCGTCTGCCTTCGGTTCAGGTCATGATCCCCGGGCCCTGGGATCGAGCCCCGCATCAGGCTCCCTGCTCTGCAGGGAGCCTGCTTCTCCCTCTCCCACTCCCCCTGCTTGTGTTCCCTCTCTCGCTGTATCTCTCTCTGTCAAATAAATAAATAAAATCTTTAAAAAATAAAATAAAATGAGACCTATAAATAAATTAAATAAATAAATACCTACAATAACAATGGAAAGGAGTGTCGTGTTCGTTAGCTAAGAGAGAACACTCATTCTTCTGTGAAAAGTGTTCTTAAATACATAAACTTTATTCATGCTCTCACCAATTTCTCTTATATTTCTCCCTCTTTGAGCTCTTTCTAAATCTCCCAAGTACCTGTTATTTATGGAGTCCCTTCCCCCAGAAAATCACACAGAGAAGTTTCAGAGAAAACAAATTGTCACTTATTCCCTTGGGGCACAGAATTATGGGAAAAAGAAATACTTAATATGGAAAAATAAATGGCTGTTGAAATCAGTGGACAGGATTTGGTGAAAGTAAAATCCTCCCTTGCACCCTTTCGATTGCAGAGACGGGCGACAAGCTACTCAGCTCAGAACAGTTTCTGAGCACCTCTCACCATCTGCCCCCTGCTTATCTCGAGAGCCTGAAACTTCACCATCACCACCCTGCTCCCCGGCACCCTGCCCTCTTCCCTCCCTCCAGGATTTATAGTCCAGGCACACACCGTGCCTCTCACTTCATGTCTTCACGTTTCCTCTGCCTCAAATGTCTGGCCCTCATCCAGATAATTCGTACTTGCCCTTGAAGACTCAGCTTAGATAACGTTTGCACAGCATCTTCTCTGAGGCAACCTCGTTGTTTCAGTCCGGGATGGGGTGGAGGAGTATGATTCACATCGCAGTCTCTGGGAATGGCGCCTTGTGGAGATACCATGTGCATTCTGCTCGATTGTACCTGGTCTGCCCATACCCTGTCCACCAGCCCACCTCTCCTGTGTCCTCCAGTAGCCTCGTGAGGAAATTTTCTGTCTCTCTGTTTTAATCGTGTACAGGAAGTCTTTCCTCCTAGACCACGTGTTCCTTGAGGAGGAGTATGGGCTCTACTTCCATTTTTCCAATACCTCACAGGCACCCATGTGAGTAGTGGCTCAAGAGGAGAGCTTGAGAGGTGCCTTTTCCAGTGACTATTTTTGGTATGCCAGCTTAGTAATAGATGACTCACAGTTCAGTAGGAAACTATGAGAAGTAACAAGGGCTCTAGGATGACAACAGCAGGCTTATAAGAATCAGATACTAGCCAGGAACAATGACGGAGAAAGTTTGGTTTGAGACTCAACTCACACTCCTTTGGCATTCAGATGGAGCCGCCGTCTGTATATCCCAAGTTGAGAAGCCCTTTTCTAAACTCTATCGCTGGCTTCTCACTTCGTTTCGCTCGCTATTTTAAGTTTCAAAGCTTGCTGCACATCACGTCCTTTTTATCAGCTATGGTGCACCTTAGAGCGGACATTTCCTTCAGGAGCCAAGGATATTGGAGCTTCTATTTAGAGAGTACTTATTATGGGTTGGATGAAGCCCTGCCTATGCCTAGAGTCATGCTGCTTGAAGCCTTTCTAATATTCATTTAGTTAGAACCGTAACCACACTGAGTTATTGCTGGTCTCATATGGATCATATATTCACAGGCAGCTCTTGGCTTTGACAAGAGGATGTGTGTTATCTCTGCTATTGCCCATCATGTCTTTTCATTTCATTATAAATATTGTGCTTGGAAACCTGATTTTCAATCTATAATCCCAGTTAAATTCTTTCAACACAGTCTGTCCATTTAAGTGCGTAGTTTTCTTTGAAGCAGACTTTGTTGAAGTCGATATCCATGATTTGCTATCTCTGTCTTCCGGGGCCACCACATTTTGCTCTAACTGGGAAGGAAAAGACAGTTTTTAACATGAATGGACTTTGTAGGCTGGCATATATTTTTTACTGGCATGAGAGCAGCTCAAGTTCTAGAAAGAATTAGAGTTCCAAAGGACAACTTTTTAATGTGAACCAATTAGAGTGTTCTTTCCATCTTCATTGGGTCTGTGGCTCCAAGCTCAATTGTGTCTCTTATACTGCTGCTCTGTTTACTGACAAGTGTCACTACATAAACAGAATTGAAAGGGGCCAGCATAATTTCATCAAGGGAACATCAGGGGGAATTGCTGAAAAGCACAAAACGTGATACCATTTAGATCAACTCGAAAATGAATGCTGCCAGCTGTCTGAAAAGTCCCTTGGGTGATGGTGTCCGTGCCTGAGGGTAAGGCCCTTCCTCATGTGAAGCCTCCTAGGAAACTGAGAATTAGGGGCCAACATTCATGAGAGCCGAAGTTAGGAAAAAGTGAGGAAAAGTAAGGAATTACTTGTAAGTCAGAGCCCAGGGAGACCGTTTGAGCAGAGATTTTCCAGTAGTCATGCACACATTTTCAAATACAGGGCTAGAGAAAGCAGAGGGATGTTGAGAACCAACTACTTCATCAGAATCAAGCCAACAAACACTCAGGCTTCGAAGCATGGAAATGAGATAGGAGGCCCGGTGTGAGGCCCTCCTGCTTGAAAGAAGACTTCAGTGTCAGGTTTTTAATAGCGAAGAGGTCCTTTTGTGAAGAGGGGAAAGTCTTTTTTAATTACTAATGTTCAGTTTACTTCATGTTCCTCTAGATTATAGAATCTAGTACTTGTTAATTGGGTATGAATATACATAAATAACCTCTATCCAGGGGAGGAAAGGGAGGATGGTGGTGTCAGGAAGTTTTCAGTAGCGGTGGCAATGAATGATTACGTTTACGATTTTAGTCATCGTGGGTAATTCTAACACCCTTATTATGTTTATTTGAGGATGTGAAGTGACTAAATAAATCTGAACGACAACTGTACTTTATTGATTTTGCAGAGTTAAGAGGAAGATTTATGAGACATGGAACTTTCCATCAGGTTTGGAAGAAAGTAAAGGGAATGCAGAGATGCCAGACCGCCACTAAGACCCATGGACATTCCCGCACTCACACTTCTCTGTCAAACTAAGATTTATTAGTAATATGCTGCCTTTGCAAGATGAAAACAAACTAATGCCAAGAAGGCATATTCTTCCGTATTTGCAATAGACGTGCGCTCAAGACAATGGCTTCAAAGGTCTCCTGTCTCTATGTTTTGACAGTTGTGTGCTGGGCCAGTGCCCTCTGGTATCTGAGTATAACTCGGCCCACTTCTTCCTACACTGGCTCCAAGCCATTCAGCCACCTAACAGTTGCCAGGAAAAACTTCACCTTTGGCAACATAAGAACTCGACCTATAAACCCACATTCTTTTGAATTTCTTATAAATGAACCCAACAAATGTGAGAAAAACATTCCTTTCCTTGTTATCCTCATCAGCACCACCCACAAAGAATTTGACGCCCGCCAGGCAATCCGAGAGACGTGGGGGGATGAGAACAACTTCAAAGGGATCAGGATAGCCACTCTCTTCCTCCTGGGCAAGAACGCCGATCCTGTTCTGAATCAGATGGTGGAGCAAGAGAGCCAAATCTTCCACGACATTATCGTGGAGGACTTTATTGACTCCTACCATAACCTTACCCTCAAAACACTAATGGGAATGAGATGGGTGGCCACCTTTTGTTCAAAAGCCAAGTATGTCATGAAAACAGACAGTGACATTTTTGTGAACATGGACAACCTTATTTACAAACTACTGAAACCCTCCACCAAGCCAAGAAGAAGGTATTTTACCGGCTATGTCATCAATGGAGGGCCAATCCGGGACGTCCGCAGTAAGTGGTACATGCCCAGGGATTTGTACCCTGACAGTAACTACCCACCGTTCTGTTCGGGGACTGGCTATATCTTTTCAGCTGATGTGGCTGAACTCATTTATAAGACCTCACTCCATACAAGGCTGCTTCACCTTGAAGATGTCTATGTGGGACTGTGTCTTCGAAAACTGGGCATACATCCTTTCCAGAACAGTGGCTTCAATCACTGGAAAATGGCCTACAGTTTGTGTAGATATCGCCGCGTCATCACTGTGCATCAGATCTCTCCAGAAGAAATGCACAGAATCTGGAATGACATGTCAAGCAAGAAACATCTCAGATGTTAGGATTTTTACCGATGTAAATACATTTCTTTTCTTTTTTAAGAAATGGGGCCTAGGGTGTTGGTGTTTTATTGGTGTCACCGGGGGAAATGAACCAGTGTAGGGGTTTTGTAAAAAGCTTTTCTCTTCCCGCTCCTAGTTTCTTTTTTGGACTACCAATTTACAAGTGTTAGGCTCTGGTCATGGAAACAATACATGAGTTAGAAGGGCCAGATTTCATTCTCAGGTCCTGAGGCATTGTGTTTATCTCAAAAAGCAACATCCTAACTACTGCTAGGATTTACATACTCTGCATCTGAGATAAAAATCTGGTTCTGGGAAACCGAGACTCGAGGTAATGTCTTCATATCATCTCTGCAAAAATAAAAGTAAATAACTCTTTTTCAGAAATAATACACAGTCAGGAAGACACATCCAATGTGATTATTAATATTGTGTGTGCTGTTACATTGAATTTTTACATCTCTTGCCATATAATGTGTACAGTATTTGCGGTCGGTTCCACCAAGACATGAACTTAGGCCTGGCAGGGAGGCTGCAGCTAAATAAATGGAAATTTAAATTTGAAAAGCAAATATTCTGTATGGTTGGAAGACAACTGTGCTTGCTCATCCAAGGATTAAACCTGGTCATCGGGTGGAATGTATATAAAATGCTACTTAACAAAATAAACAAGAGATTTGGCGGGGGGGTGGGGGGGGGGAGGGTCTTTCAGAACAAACATTACCTGGTGCCTCCAAGGAGATTTTGCCAAATGTAATCTCACCTGCTTCCCTCCATACGGTGTTGCTAAGTGCATTTTACCGTTTCTGGCTCAGGAAGGCACATATGTAGAAATTAGTTGGTAGGAGGGCAGAAAAACAATAAATTACGTGGAGAAAACACGAATTTATGTATGCATTATAATTAACATAAGCAAGCTTAGCAATAGTATAAGAAGCCCCTCCCACACATTTGCAAAGCATGTTAGATAAGCTTTCAATGGGTCCCAATGTTATTGAATGCTTTAGCCCTACAGTTGATAGATGTAATATTCTAACATCTGAAACATCCCAGTACCTCTACCTGCAATGCCGTTAGGAGTGGGAGGTGCTCTGGAAGTTCTGTGACTGAGGTTCATGGGAAGGAAAAGTAGAGAAGCTTGGGATCAGTTTCTCTTGGTACCATCGTTCTTGTTGGGTCATGTGAGCAGGCATCTTAACCTTGCTGTGCTTCAATATGCTCATTTATAAAATGGATGGAAAAAACACCTACCTCACAGGTGCTGTGAGAGCAAATTGCATTTGCTAAATATTTTGAGATCCTTAGTTTAAAAGGTGCTAATGCAATGTATCATGCGTTATGCCAAATGCTAAAACAATTAATTACAACGATGGTCATCTGTAGTAGTAATATCATCTTAAATATAAATTCTGCCAACATAAAGATCAAATATGAACTATTAGTGCATCTGATTCTTCTAAAACTTTGACTTTTCCCTGGATACCTTAGGTGTTTGGAGAAGCTTCAATTTCTCTATCATTTCCTCTGGTTTCAATGAATAAGTTTTTACTTTGGTGCAATGCCTTGATTTCCCAGGGTGCTGAAAGTGAAGGCAGCTGTCTTTCTTTGGGGAGGAGCCTCTGGCTGGAAGCATATTACAATAATTGAATCACATGCTTTGCAAAATGTATTATATCCCGTCAACTTAGATCTCAGGAAACATTGATCTGAATTCTCAATAAGGACTTTGAGGGCCTGTAGAGCTAGTCCCCCTCTATCCGAAGAAGAATTGGCACTCCGCAAACCCACATATTGCACATCTTCTATTCATTAGAAAACTTCTGCTTGTTTTCATTCAAAGACAGCCCTGCAACTGAAAGAATATAACTTTTCTTTTAACCTGACCTTTAGAAGCTCCCCCAGAAGTTAATAGCAAACAAGTAAACAAAATGAACAAATGGAAGTCATGGCCTATTTCTTGACAACACTGGATCTCTTATCCCCAGCCCCAAAGAATGCAATATGAGACAGGTCTTCCTGTCCTTCAGTACATCTTCATCCAACAGTCAGCTGGACTGCCGAGTTTGATTGGAAAACAGCATTAGGTAGCCTGGGGAGAGATGGATCAACACAAGGTGAGCCCCTCTCTAACCCCCAACCCTCAACTGCTGTGGGTTCCGGTCATTGGAAAAGTCTCATGACTTTGTACTTGGTTCACATTTCAGTCACATAGCTGAATCAAGCCTCTGTCTTCTACTACCATTTTGCATTTACCTTATGCTCAGTCAAGCCACCTTCGTGTCAAGGAATTGCACATTATAAACATCATATATGTACATCTATGAATTGTTTTCTTTGTGTGTGTGTGTGTGTGTGTGTGTGTGTGTGTGTGTGTACATTATAAATAGAGCCCTAATCTTTAAAAGGAGCAAAAATCGGAGAATCATATGTCTTAAAGAACTATTTCCTAACTTTTTTTATGCTAGGTAGTGCCCATGTAACAAACATGTAAATAGTCATCAAAGACCATATGTATATATTTTAAAGGCATTTTTTTTCTTCTCCCCTGTATGTATAGCTAGAATCTGCTTGTTATGTACATTTTCTTCTGCATGGAGCTTGGTGATGCAAGGCCATTTGTCCAGTGTTTCAATAGCCAAAAGCATGTTTGCCCTTCATTTTTTTGAATGTTCAAAAAAAATGTTTAAGTCAGGTGATCAGGAAAAAAAGCTCTGATTTTCTACTTTTCTTAATTTTATGATGCTGGCCAAATTATGGTTTCAATTATTTAAGCCATTTTTAAATGTATTTTAATTTCTCTTATATAAAATAACGTTTCAGACAGTATTGTACCAGGAGTCATTCAAACAATTTTTATAAAAACCTTCTGACTGTCCCTCTACCTGTTTTGTTCATTATGCATTGATGCATTGGATAACAAAAGGTATCAATATTGAGTGTCTGTATTCTTAGAATTTCTTTTTTAAATTTATTTTTGGAAAAAAAGGTTTTATCTTTGCTGGCTAGTTTGTGTGGCTTTGGGTCTTCTTATGTTGGACCAAATGCCAGTTTCAGCGTATAATATCGTATCTTTAAATAACCAGAATCAAAATTTGAAGATCATTTTTGATTTGGATTAAATTCAGAAGAACAAAACCCCTTTGTGTGATGATATGGGGGAAACAAACTCTTGACAGAGAAGCTAAGGAAGGAGTTTTTCAATCAAATCTCTTCTATCAAAAGACAATGGAACATTTACATAAAGCTTCTGGGATCCATTTTCTACCTTTCCTAATATGTGGGTTTAGTGGGGGAATTGATTATGTCATTTCTTCTGTAAAGGTGAGGATAGTTTTTCTAAGCAACAAAGTAACTCGTGAATGAAAGAAGTAATTTACTAGAAACGCTTGTTGATGATAATTGACACTTAGGTATATCGTTATATATGAATGATTGTTTATTTATGTATTTATTTGTCAGAATTGTACATACTATTTCGCCAAACGTAATTGTCTGTAAAAGTGCACTCTCCAGGTTTGTAGTACTATTTAGGGTTACATGGGTTGCCGATCAAGCTGCTAATCAGAATACTATTTTTTGTATCAATGTTATAAAACTGAAAAATGACAAATAGATGCTGAAGATGTCTTTACATTCAGTTTCTTCACCTTCTTCTTGAAATGTAAACTGTTGATTGAAGCACGATGCCAATGTATACGTCCATCTGTCATGAGGAAGATTATGGTTCCATAAAGCTGATTTTTTTAAACCATTGGGACAAATAAACAGAAGAAGAACATATTTTCCACTTTGCTTCTTTTCTGAAAGAATCTCTTTGATGAGTTGTGATCATTAAAATTAGCCAACACCCTGTTGTTTATCATTAATCTTCTCTTCAACCTCAATATAGGTCATAGCTCACATTATTCAGAGCTCATCCCAAGAGCCCACTGCAGCATAACAGTCAACTTAGAGACGGTTTGCTCCTTAGATCATGGACTGCTCCAGGGTTTAGGAAACTGGTGTCTCCCTTGCCCCTTTGTAGCCTCAGGAAAGTCTCTGTGTTAAATTCTATGGGTTGAACATGTCAACAAATTCCAATTCAGAGAGCACTATATTGATAACATGAGTGGTGAATTAGGACATATTAAATACAAGGCAAAACTGTCATTCTTATGCATCACCCACATACATCCTTTGGAATACTGCATACTACTTTAAAAGTTTGCTCAGACTGGAAAAATGCTATTCAGGCATCCTTTACAGCAGACAAATAGGGGATGCTTGCTGATGCCTGACTTTGTAAGCAAGAGACTAATAGCTCTTTAAGAGACAAGAGTTCCTATTATTATCAACCCTGAATTAGCTTAAATAGGTCTTTACTTTTTAATGGAAATCTAACTGGATTTACTACCGCTGTACCTCAGAGTTCAAAACGTTAAGTCCATCAGGTGAGCTGAAATACATGAGTTAACAAGGAAAACATAAAATACGTAGATTTGTATTCCGTGTGACTCTTCTAAAGGACCAACATCAAAGGCAATGTTGTAAAGGCATGGTCTTATACCAGCAGCATCAGCACCAAGTGGGAACTGGTTAGAAATGCAAATTCTTGGAACCTACCAGAAACTTAGGGGTGTGGCTCTGCAATCTATTTTAACAAGCTTGTTAGGTGACTCTCGGTTACACTGAAGTTGAGAATGCTGCTCAGGGGCTGGCAAACGACCCTCTGTGAACCGCTTCTAGCCTGCTGCCCCCAGGTTGAGAGTGGTTTCAGGATGAACATTTCCAAAGATTCGATGAGGGGACACACTAGTACTGAACCCCAATTAAGCGACATGTTTTCCCAATGGTAAGAATTCTACTCTTCTCAGGGCGCCTGGGTGGTTCTGTCAGTTAAGCGTCTGCCTTGGGCTCAGGTCATGATCCCCGGGTCCTGGGATGGAGCCCTGAATGGGGCTCCTTGCTCAGCGGAGAGTCTGCTTCTCCTTCTTCCTCTCCTCCTCTGCCCTGTTTGTGTTCTCTCTCACGCTATCTAAGCAAAATCTTCTTTTAAAAATTATCTTCTCAGTAGATGTGTATTGCCAAAAAAAGGCCTTAATTATTATTTTATTATATTTTAATTTCATTAATACAGAAACTGTGGAGATCTGTTTCTTGTTATTTCAGTAAGTTTATATATCTTCAATTTTGCCTGTTAGCCTACGAGCTTGATTTATTATCTGGTCCTTTACAGGGAAAGTTTGCCAACCTCTAACTTAGAGAAACAGGGAGACATCTGACAAAGGTATGATGTACAAATTTCCTCCAATTGTGGATGAGAAATGACAGCACTAAAGCATACTGGAATTGTTTTCATGCAGCCAGGGAAATGACAATGTAGTCATGGTAATGTATTGCATTAAAAACCTACAGCTGCTTATATTTTTAAAATATTTTTTATCTTTCTGGGTGATTTTTAAAAATTATAAAAACTTGATTCTAATTGTAACAATTAGCCAAAGTTTAATTAATATATTGCTTAAGGTTGTGTGGGTATTAGACCTAAGAGGGTGGGTTTCATATAGCTTGATTATCATAATTACAAGCATTTTATTTTCTCATTTACTTAATTGATTGTCAGAGCTTTCCAGATAAATTCACACTGCTGGAAGAGAATTGAATACATTTCTGAGAGAAAAAAAAAATGGGGCTATTTAGAAGAATGATGTGTCCCAGAATATAACCCATGTGAGCATGAAAAATTGCCCTTGATCATATCTCCTTACCTCTTTGCTGGTTAAAATAGGCATTTTTGTGAAATGAAAAAGAGATGAATGAAAAAGTATTATTGATTCAACTACATCTATAATAACACCAACTCCACTGTCTCTTCAGCCAGAGGTGCCTAGCACTCAAGAAAAGTTTTCCATTTAGTTTTCCTTATAGAATCTATTAGTTTGGTACATCATGTCGACTATTTGTTATGCCTCTTGCAATGACCTCAGTCCTCACCTGGGGGGAGCATGGCGTGAGAGGTGATTTATTCTCTCTGAGGTTTATTCCCGAGCGTTTACTCAGCAGTGGCTGCCTGATATGGCAGGCCAGGCGGCGTTACGTGTGGGGGTTTTGTGATGAAGACTATTTTTCAGCAGAGACAAGGATGACCTCACCAAGAGTGAGGTGAGGGGGAAGAACACATCAGAGACTTTCTCCTGTTGTAAAGCCTTAAATTTTCAGTGCCCATTCCTCCGGTCTCTTGTCGTTGTTAAATCCTAAGGGTAGCCCCGTGAGGTAGTATTACTGTTATCTCAACTGACAAATTAGGAAACTGAGGCAACAGAATTGTGTAACTTACAGAGTGAACCTGGACCCGCTGGCTCTAAAGGCTGCGTCCATAACCAGTGCAGCATGCTGCCTCTGAAGGTAAGAACATACAATCCAACTCCCACCGCCCCCAACCCCATCCCCATTCCAATGGAAGTCTGTGTAATTATTTGGTTTTCAGGTTGGAAACCCCCCAGCTTTCTTTGAGTTTATAATTTACCTTCTTTAACATTCACCCTTTTTAAGTGTACAGTCCTATGAGTTTTGACAAATGATACATTTGGGTAACTGCCACCATAATCCAGATCTAGAGCAGTTCTGTCACCTCCCAAATTCTCTTGCCCCTTGGTAATCAGTCCCCTTCTCCAGCCCCTGGCAGTCACTGATCTCTTTCCAAACTTCTATCTTACATGGTATTTGCTTTTCATTCAGTAGTCATCATATATAATGCTTAATGTTTAGGAAAAAGTTTCTTCAGATAACCCATTATGACAATTTAGTACAAAGAAAAGGAAAAACCCGGAAAGGAAGAGAATAGAAGACCCCCAAAAAAAAATTTTTTTAAGAAAATAGTTAAACCGGGGCGCCTGGGTGGCTCAGTCGGTTGAGCATCGGCCTTCAGCTCAGGTCATGATCCCAGGGTCCTGGGATCGAGGCCCGCATCGTGCTCCCTGCTCCGCGGGAAGCCTGCTTCTCCCTGTCCCTCTGCCCCTGCTTGTGTTCCCTCTCTCGCTGTGTCTCTCTCTGCCAAATAAATAAATAAAATCTTAAAAAAAAAAATAGCTAAACAACATGAAAGTACAGGTAAAGATTCCAAAATTTAAAAGAATACCACCATAGATTGGATAATATCCAAATCTAATGAATATTAATAAGAAAATACAAGTCAAAAATCTATAACCTCCCTCACTCAGAGCCTAGCCCAGCTCAGGAGGAACTTTTAACAGAGCCTCTATCTTTCAGAGTTCACACACACATTTCTGTAAAGTAGAAAAAACAATCTATAAGTTCAATTACACTTTCTTCCCTCTTGGAAGCAAAGGATCCTCTGGAGAGGCATCCATCACTCACTAGCTCATTAAAAAGCCAAGCCCTCTCTGCACTGCGGGATTTGTCTCCACACAGGCCTCCAACCACACTCAGACAAGCTCTATTTCTGTATCTGCCTTTGCTTTCTTTCTATTGGTCTCTTCAACATATGCTAGTCCACATTTCCTTTAGGAAAAGAGAACTTCACAACTACAGGTTTCTCTTCAAACTTTATCAACAGAAGTATCTGAGGTAACTTGGAAAGCATGCCCTTTGTAACAATACACTCCTCAGTCCTACAGGCAATCCAGGATAAGCAGCATGGTTGTGGGAGCAAACAGGAGCCGGGGGCAGGAAGAACAGCATGAGGGACACATACACTCTACAGCAGTGCTCCTCAGGTTGTAATGTGCCTAGTACTTACCTGGGAATCTTGTTAAAATGCACATTAGTAGTTCAGGGTACAACCAAGGTTCTGATTTTCTGATAAGCCCTCAGACAATGCTGATACTCTTGTAGCAAGACCCTAGCATTTAAGGCCAGATTCTCGATAGAGATACTAGCGTTCATTTGGCATCTATTATGGACCATACCAAGGGCTTTCACTTACTGCCTCTAAATCTTCACAAAAACTTGTTAAAAGGTATTAAGGATTGAGGTGAGGTTTGAGTCTCTAATGTGGTCTTAGGTTAAAACCTCATTCTTTTTATTTCTTGTCTATATTTTCTCTGAGACCTTATGGGAGAAGATTGAGGTCCTAGAGGAAGCAATACACCCAAGAAACAAAGCAATGAGAGGCAAAACAATCTACTTAAAATATCACGCTATTATTTTGTTGATACAGTGCCTCCTAGCCCAATAAAGGATTCTATCTTAAAACCAAGTTGGCACTCGGGGCACCTGGGTGGCTCAGTCGTTAAGCATCTGCCTTCAGCTCAGGTCATGATCCCAGGGTCC
The DNA here is from genome assembly GCF_003265705.2 of Callorhinus ursinus. Lineage (NCBI taxonomy): Eukaryota > Metazoa > Chordata > Mammalia > Carnivora > Otariidae > Callorhinus > Callorhinus ursinus. The sequence goes on along the minus strand of NW_027397064.1, from coordinate 61,939,862 downwards.
TGGGACGGAGCCCCATGTTGGGCTCTCTGCTCAGCAGGGAGCCTGCTTCTCCTTCTCCATCTGCCTTCCCCCGCCCCCTGTTCGTGCTCTCTATATATATCTGTGCTCTCTCTCTCTCTCTCTCTAAAAAAAAAAAAAAGAAAAAGAAAAAAAAAGTTGGCACTCATAGCTTAGGTCCAGGTCAAAGATGGCTTCATCTTTCCACCAATCACATACTCTTACCAAGCTTAAGGTAGGAAGAGACTTCATAGTACATAGAGAAGAGAGGGGAAGGATGTATGGACAGGCTACAGAACTCCTGGTACTAGATCATGAACGCAACAGAAACAGAAGGAAAGCAGCAGAGAGAAACACCTATGTCATCTGTCCACAAAAAGTGACTCCTGCACAGGCGTAAATGTGGTTAATTATTGTCATAGAAAACAACCATTCAGATTAGTAATCTGACCTCTTGAGGAGGAACGATGAACAGGGTGAGAGAAAGGAAGCTTTTTTGGCATGATATCAGAAGCTAGGTGGTCCCTCCCAAAAAAGGAACCCAGTATTTATTATTGGCACTATTTTGAAGTTGAGGAATCTGAGAGCCAGAGAAATTGTCAAAAATTGATAACTGGAAGGATAGTATTCAAACCCAGTCTTTTGACTAGAGTTCAAATGCTTTTTTCCATTACATCACACTGCTCTCAATACCATTCACAGTGTTGGAAGCAAAAGAGGAGAAAACTCTGGTTTTAAACTATATACACATCTAGGGGCGCCTGGGTGTCTCAGTTAAGCATCTGCCTTCGGTTCAGGTCATGATCCCGGGGTCCTGGGATCGAGCCCCACATCGGGCTCCCTGATCAGTGGGGAGCCTGCTTCTCCCTCTGCCTGCAGTTCCCCCTGCTTGTGCTCGCTCGCTCTCCCTCTCTCTCTGACAAATAAATTTAAAGTATATACACATTTAAAGGATTTATTAGCAATATACCCAAGGCCAAATAGGCAGTCAGTGCTTGAAGTAACAAACGAGTGTGGAAGATCAGCATGAAAGAGTTCCAGAATCCAGATTGGCAGCCCAAAGACTGTGCAAATACCTGGGACAACAGCCTCAAAATCTAGGCAAGAGTCAAAAAAATAGGTTTAGAACATCCAGCAGGATTACTTAATATTAAATTGCAAAACACAGAGAACTGGATTTTTTAGGTAGAAACTCTCATCCAAGAATTCTTTTTAAATGCCATAAGCAAGTTTGTCTACAGGATCCTCGGAGGGAGGATTGTACATTTACTTTTGAATCTAGAAGTAACCTAGATCTGATGTAGCCACAAATAAAATACATGTTTTTCAACAAAAACACAAAGCACACTTTGCAAAGGCTTTGCACATGCTTTCTTATTTTTAAGGCAAATGGAGGGAGGAGAAAATGACTCAAGGAACAAAGGAAGAGAGTCAGCCATAGAGACAACGAGAACTTTTGAAATCAAGAGACAGCAAGGAGCAGGAAGGAAGGGAAGTAAGAGAACAGAAAGCAGTTATTCAGGGTGAGGTGAAGAGGAAGAGAAACTCACCTGTTTTCAGATTATGTTGACCAATGTTACTTGGCTTTTGCCATTGTGAAAAGTAAGTATCATGGATTTCAAGCCACTTTCCATCAGATTTTCTTCTAAGTAGAGAAGTTTAAAACAGGAGGAGTCCCCCAGAGGCAGTTGTCAAACTGTGTTTTTTTCTAAGATCATGTTTGTCCATTCACATTTCTTGTATATCAGCTTGATTTTTTGCTTGTTTGTTTTCTGTTACTTACTTCTGCCTTATAATTATACTCAGTTGGTTCTGATGTCTGTACCAGAAATGCTACATTCTTTTGCATTAAATTTTGCAGGTGTGCTATAACTGAATCCCAGAGATTGGACTTGCTTGGGTTTCCATAGCCATGGATTAAGTAATAAGTGAAATCACTAACATTTTCAGTGGAGAAAGATCATTGGACACTCTTCTTTCCACATTAGAAGGAGGTACAAATTAAGGCAACCTAGCTTTAAAGCTTTAAATCCAGCTTTAAAATCAAAATAAAAAAAATTACATTAGGTTTCTGATAAACTGTAAAATCAATTTCAGTTGAGAATGCTATCATTTTGCTTTATTACTCTTGGGTAGATAGCAGAGTATTGATGGAAGCCCATGAAGGCATATTTATTCATTCAACCGTTAACTCAATATATATTTCTTGAAGGCTAACCAGGAATCAGACACAATGTTAGTACCAAGCGTTTATACATTTTAGGAGTGGATTGTTGAATATTCTTAAAAGCTCAAGCTTCCTTGTTATTCAAAATCAGAATATGTTTCTTAGAATTCCTAATCCCTGGATGCTTTAGTGGGAGCTAGTTCACTATAGAAGTATTTATGATCCCATGATCACCAAGCCAGCATTGTTTATAGCTTGGTCCATAGAATCATCATTTTTATTCTTTCATGAATAAACCTAATGGATTAAAATAGGGTTGATTCGTGTCTGTTAACCAGAAAAGAAACATAGTAATGCATATGTAGTCCTGCATGTTTAAGTCTCTCAAATACTAAATCCATTCTAATTGCAATGTAAATTGTGTTAAGCCCCAACCCCAACCAAGAACCACTAAGTTTCACTTACATTACATGCTGATACTTTCGTTTCTTCAGATGGAAGATTATACAAAACTCTAAATAGGTTTAATAACTTAAAATATATTTCTATGAGATTAATAGATTGCATGATGGGCTATAGAATTTGCTGAAAAGTTTTGAGCAAGCAAACCTGTCCCAGACCCCTATCCTGAGTCAGCAGTCCTGTCCAATCTGTATTTACAGCTATGCATGGGCAACTGGACATGGTTTGAAATCTCCAGACCATTCAGCAATTGCCCAATTAGGGCAAAGGCATCTCTCACTTAACTTTATCAAACTTCACAAAAATGTTCAACAAGGGCTTTAACGTCTTCTCTCCTGTATCAAGGTAGCTACTCCATGGTCTGGGGTGATTTCCCCACACCACACCTCCATTTTACTCAACCTTCAAGACTCAACTCAAATGCTACCCATCAATATTCTTTATTGCCCTTTCATAACTCAAAAAGCATGCAGGTATGGGCAATCATAGTATGAGAGTTATGGGGTTTCTCAAAATACAAAATCCTTCACAAATGCATTTGATTATACCATCTAGTCTCTCTAAATAGGAAGTTCACCAAATATAATGCTGAAGTCACAAATACCCCCTAATGTCAATCCATTGTTATAAGAAGAGGATTTTCTGGGTCATTGGCCTTCATATTTAAAGAGTAGATGAGCTCCTTTAGAACGGATCAAAACAATGATTACCAACCTTACACTTTGCAGACATTATTTATCCTCTCCTTGTCCAATTTTCCCATCTCAATAATTGGGCCTATTAGAAATCTGGGAACGAGCCTTATTTGATTCCAGTCTATGTCCCACTCTAGACCATAGTCTCCATGAAGGCAGGGATTGTGTCTGCTTTGTCCATGTTGTATAGGCAGCACCAAAAACAGTCAAAGAAGGTGCTCAGTAAGCACTTACTAAATAGCTAAATTAACTAAATTTTCTGTTATCTCAAGGAAAATTCTAAAGTCTCAAACAGTTCTCAAAGTTAATTTTTCCCTTGCTCTAATTCTTCTTTTAATTTATTTCATCCTTTAATATTGATAGGAGAAAGGTCATAAATCATAAAATCTAAGTTGCCAAAAGAGCCTTTTCTGTCCTAATTCAACAAATTGCACTTCAGATGAATGCTCAAACACCTTTGCTTTACATAAATCCAGATACAGGGAGCTCATTCATTCCTAAGGCCACCAATTCCCATCTTGGACAGGTCCCTGGACTTTCTTTAGCTATTAGAAAATAATGATCATTTTGTCCCTTCATCCTTTCTTTTTCCCATGAACTTCTTCCTATGACATGTAATCTTTCTAACACAGATCTGATCATATTATTTCATCCCAACCCAAAGGTTCTCCGAGACTGCAGAATAAAGGTTAAATGCCTTTAAAAATAAAAAACCAGATCCTGTTTTCTTCTTAAGCATTATCTCTCACCTCCCTGTGGTCTGGCCATACTCAGTACATTCTCTCACTTGTCTCTGGGCTTTTCATGTTATCCTCTCTGCTTGAACCTCTCTTCCTCCTCCCTCTTCCTTCTGCCATTTTCCTGCCTATCATCTGGATAATTTCTCCTAATTTTCATCCTCAGCTCACAAGACCATCATGCTAGAAGCCTTCCTTGACACTCCTCCCCAACTCTAAGCTATATTCTATTTGCTTTCAAAGCACTCTGTCTTTTTAAATCTGATGATCATACTTCATGGTAATTACCCATTGACCGATCTCTATCTCCCACCCAAACAGAGTTCTATGAAGGGAAGGGTTACATCCACCTTTATTCATTTATCCAATCTGTTTTGCATTTAATTAACAAATGTTGATTGAGCACCTATTATGTACTATGTACCATTCTGACCACTGGGAAAATAGTAATAAACAAAACAGACAAAAAAGCCTTGCCATTATACTTTCTAGTTCTCCCCTGCTCATAATTCTAGACCCAATTCCTGCAACAGTGCTGATAGTATGTGTTCCTTAACTCATTTATTAATTCAACAAATATATACTGAGCACTGTGCTACGAGTAGGGAATATACTAAACAAAATAAACTCAATTTTTACTCTCATAGAGCTTCTGTTACATTAAAGGAGACATTTCAAACTAATAATATACAAATAAATATTTAAAACTGAAATTTCAGCTACTTTTCAGAAGGTTACTTAATACCCTGTTTTTGAAGTATCAGATCTTTATTCATTAGAGCAGGCAACAGCAAAATATGACCCACCGCCTGTTTTTATAAATAACGTTTTACTGGAACACAGCCATGCCCATTTGCTTATAAATTGTCTCTGAACCATACAAGGAAATGAAAGATACTTGATGTGATGGAGCGTGGTGAACTGGAGGTGGAGTTAGCGATAATGCCGGAATGGGAAGGAGAACCAAGTCATACAAATCCCTGTAAGCCAAATTAGTTTAGATTGAAATCAAACTCATTGGTTCTTAAATTTTACCATGTGTAAAAACTGAAAGGGGAGTTTTGAAAAATAAAGATTCTAACAAAGAGATTAAAAACTTTTAGCAACCTGCATTTTTAGCAAGAAATCTGTTTAGGAATCTACAGTTTAGTAAGAACCCAACTAGACCACAGACCACACTTGGAGAACCTCCGAAGGGTTTTAAGGATGGCAATAACAGGGCTTGAGTTAAGTTTTAACCATAGGGAATGCTGTGCAGAAAATGAACTCAAGAGAAGCAGATTTAAAACACTTGGGGTCTTTTTTGAGGGGTGGGGGTATGGGAATTTCATTTTCTCCATCAGTTTTCTGTTATAATCATGGATCCTTTTTATTAACAAATAATTCATATACAGTAAAGTTGGTTCTTTTAAAGTGTACAATTTAGGGCCTTCAGGATATTCACATAGTTGTATGTTGATCAACACTATCTAATTTCAGAACATTTCATCACCCCAAAAAGAGATGCCATATCCATCAGCAGTCACTTTCCATTCTCCTCCCTTCAGCCCCAGGAAACTACTGTGTTTTCTATTTCTGTGGATTTACCGATTCTGGACATTTCACATAAATACAGTTATGAAGTATGTGACCTTTGGTGTTTGGCTTCTTTTGCTTATCATAATGTTTTCAGGGTTCATCCATGCTGTAGCACATAGAAGAACTTCACTCTTTTGTGTTTGGATAAATTATTATATGGATATACTACTTTTGCATGAATTTTTCATATTCTTCCCTACAATCCTTTTTAATTCCTGCAGTCTTAGTAATGGTGTCTCTTCTTTTATTCTTGATTTTGGTAATTTGTACCAAATTTGGTAATTTTTTTCAATCTAGATAAAGGCTCATCAATTTTATTGATCTTTACAAAGAACCAAGTTTGGCTTCATTGATTTTTCCCTATTGCTTTTATTTCCCTATTTTATTGATTTCCACCTTAGTCTGATTTATTTCCTTTCTTCTACTTATTGTTCAGTTTTATTTGATTCATTTTGTCTTTTTTAAGGGTTTTTTTTTTAAGGGTTTTTGGGTTTTTTGGTGAAGGTTGGATTATCTTGGACTTTCCTTCTTTTCTAATATAGGCTTCTTTGGGTTATATATTTCTCTTAAATCACTGCATTAGGTGTATCACATAAATGTTGATATATTTTGGTTTTGTTTTCATCTAGTTCAAAATATTTTTAATGTCCCTAGTGATTTTTGACTCATATATTATTTAAAGAGTATTATTTTATTTTCAAATATTTGAAGATTTTCGATATCTTTCTATTGTCGGTTTCCAATTAAACTGCATTGTGTTTGACAAATATACCTTGGAAGATTTCATTTATTTTAAGTTTATGTAATTTCTTGTTTTATAGCCCAGTATATTGCCTATCCTGGAAAATATTTCATGTACTCTTGAAAATAATTTCTATTTATTTCTTATTAATAATTTCTCTCTTAATAGTATGTGGTATAGTTTTTTTTAATGTATTTAATATAGCTGGTTTAAAGTCTTTATCTAGTAAGTTCAACTTGGCTTCTTTGGGGACAGTTTCTATTGACTGTTTTGTTCCTCTAAATGGGAAATACTTTCCTGTTCCTCTGCATGTTCTTTTTATGTTGAAAATTTAAATAATACAATTTGCCAATTCTGGATATTTGATTTCTGTCCTCTCTCCAGGATCTATTGTTATTGCTATCTGTTGTTTCTTTGTTTACTGACTTTCCTGGAATAACTTTATAAAGTTTTTATTCTTTATCATGTGTGGCCATGGAAGTCTCTAATCAGTGAGATTAGTGGCCAGCTAGTGATTGGACAGAGATGTCCTTAAATGCCTTGAACCAATGTGTTCTCCAGTCTTTGCAGAGGTACTGTGGAGAGGGTAGGCAGGAGCATGAGTGTTTTAAATGCTCTGGCAAGAGTTTACAACTCCACCCTTGCTTTTACTTCCTGCTTGCACAGAGCTTCCAAGTTAGCCAGAATTATGACCATCAGGACTTCTTAGGTCATTCCTGGATGTGCACAGTGTGGTATGTGTGTGACCTTTTAGAATTCCAGGAATATGCCAGAACTTTTCAAAGCTTCCTATGGACATCTCAATCTCCAGGTTTTCATTTTAAGAATTTGGTCAGTTTCTTATTATTTCCGACTGGTAACATTGCCTCAGGCAGCTGTAATGTTAAACAGTTGCTGCTGATTGTATTTAACAAATGCTCTTTGGATTGGGCTCTTTTCACAAAGTGAGATTTGTGTCAAGTTCAATAAAAGCAAGCCCTGAGAATAGAGCCCCTCGGTGAATTGTCTGGTCAAATAGTGACAATGCTTTGATAATGGGGTATTTGGGGGTATTCCAAACCCATTACATCTCTTCTAGTGGCTTCTGGGCTGCTGGTTTCCATAGCTACCATAGTTGTGGGGATGTTATTTTTCAAGACTACTGCAGAACTAGGAAGAGGTGGATGGGATTGGCAAATTAAAATCCCACAAAGCTCGCTGTTCCTATAAATACCCAGTCATATTTCTTAAATAAACCCTCAGACTGTTGCAAGCCTTTAGTTCATTTACAGATTTTGAGAAAGTTTATTATGACAGTTTTTTTCCAATGTTCTCATTGCTTTCATGGAGAAGCAGATTTGCAGAGGTTCCTATTCTATTCTGGAAAAGGATTGTTGCCAGTTTATTGATTCATTCACTCATTCATATAGTAACTGATAAATGGTTGTTTTTTTCACTCAATAAATATTTATTGATATTCATTGTGTATCAAAAATTATTAAGTAGGAATATACCAAGATTAATAAGGTAGGGTCACTCTCTCAGATGAGTTGAGTGTGTAGGTACAGAGGAAACAAACATTGGAAGTAAATCCTGATGATATAATGTGATTATTAATGTAACAGTGGTATAAAAAGAATATATTGAAAGAGTAGTTGAGAAAGCACATCACTCTGTGGAGACTTTGTGGTAAATGCTGTAGAATAGGTGACATCTAAGCTGAATAAAGTAAGATGAGTAAAAGCTGATCAAAGAAGAGGGCAGACACACCAGCTAGACAGAATGGTGTGAGCAAAGACAGAAGAGATAAAAATGCCTTGAAAGTTCCTTTGGCTGAAGGATAGTATTAGAAAGTGGCTGCTGTAGGATATGGGGAGCAACCAAAACGTTCTAAAGCAGAGTAGGTAGTGGTAATGGGGTATTGAAGGTAGTGGCGGTGGAGATTGGGATAGGTATAGAAGACCGCTTACATGCAAGGTTGAGGGAGCAGGTGGAGCAATGTTTTCAGCATTCATTTGTCAGAGTTCCTCCTTGCCAATATAATTGGTCAGTATCATTTGTAATATAGATGCTCTCATACTTAGTACAGTAGTCTAGGTGTGCTTAGTGGTCCACCACCCCTAAATCACCAAAACTTGGGATAGCCAGAGCCATATTAAGTTTGTGATCAACTCAACCCCCTAACTCTTTTCCACATATATGAGCACTTGTTCCCTCCCTTTGTGACTTTTTGATTGAAGGAGTGTGTGAGGAAACGGAACTCAGGGAGGAAAAGATGCTCAGACCATTAGATGATCTTCATTCAATTAGCATTCATTTTTTTTAAGATTTTATTTATTTGAGAGAACATGAGCAAGCAGGGGAAGGTGCAGAGGGGAAGGGAGAGGAAAGGGGAAAGAATCTCAGGCCGACTCTGCAATGAGCACAGAGCCCAATGCAGGGCTCTATCTCATGACCCTGAGATCATGATCTGAGCTGAAACCAAGAGTTGGACACCCAACTGACTGAGCCACCCAGGCATCCCAGCATTCATTTTTAATTAACCATTGTAATATTTTAATTTTTAAAAACTACCTTACAGAAAATATGAAAAAGAAAAAAATCCCACCATTCTCATGTTTTTATTTACTGTATACATTCCCTTCAAATAATTTTTCTATTTCTTTTTCCATATTAACAATATTTTCCATACTATCTTGAATCTGATCTTTTATTACTTAAAGCTATGAACATTTTATATGTTGTTCCTCTCTTTGTATATATTACTTTTAGTAGATAGATTACATTTCTGCTAGGGCACATATTATAATTTAATCAAAATGACTACCACTATCAGACATTTCTGTCAAACAAAATGGATCATTGTTCCAAGAAGACAAAATCACTGGGCAGGACATTGTATATTAAAATTATTTATTATTTTCTGTATTTTCTATATTTCAAAATAGAATTGCTACCTTTTAGAAAAAGCACCAAGTTCACTACGATCCATGGATAGGGAAATAGAGCCAGTGGTCCTACTTGGAGAACAGAGCACATCTCTGGTACATTGGGAGCATTCTACCACACACATAGGCTTGCCTGGTGAAAGTCTAATTCAGCAAATACTGGGTTTTCACATCTAAGGGAAACATTCTCTTCTAGCAACACAGAGAGCACTAGCATTTTAGACCATCACATTGATTTCAGCTTTCCTCTTAGGGACCTAGGTGGGTCTTTATTTCTCACAGACAGAAAGGAATCAAATGCCTGTGTTTGAGCAAAAAACATTTACTAGTCTAGGCAGTTATCTGCACACTTTTCTCAAAGTTTATTTCATTTTATTCCCAGGAAAACTGACTGTGGAATAGGTCAAGAAGAGACTGTGCACAGTGTCCAATGCACCCTCTTTCCATATGAACCCTTATTCAGTTTATTTTAAAATAAATTCATGCTGGGAAGGGCCACTTTCTAAAGGTGAGAAATGACAGAGACAGTAGCAGACAGTCACTTGTAGGTTCAGAAAGGAAAAAGTGATCAAAATACCCTGCCAGCTTCATTTATTAGATAATTAGCAGTTTTCTACCTATATCAATCATCAGTCAGCCAAAAAAGATTTAAGTTTCCTTTATCCAATTCCCATTTCACATGCAAAGTTTTGTATGACTCCACAGAAACAAGCCAGAACATATCTTTTCTTGTGCTGCCTGAATAAACTACATCTTCAAAGACTTGCCCTCCTTACAGAGGTTTGGGGTGACCCTGGGTACACAGTCCAAAGAGAGTTGTACTTTTGTTGAGGGAAATGGAAGAGATAAGTTTTCAAACTGAAAGCAACCTTTGAGATCATCTAGTCCAGCAATTCTCAAATGCCATCCACTTGTCAGCCTAGGTAACTACAAAGAAGAAAGGAAAGGAAAGGAAAAGCCCTTACCATTGAAGTTTTTAAAAATATGGTTTACTCTACGTCAACCCTGGAAATTCTAACATTGGGATGATCTTAATGGGTGATTCTTCTGCTCAGCCATGTTTGCAAAACAATAAAATATAGTCCGATTTTCTCACTTTAAATGAGAAAATGGAGGCCAAGAGAGAATGACACTCAACCAATTATTGACAGAGACAAATCAAAATTCCAAGTCCTAATTTTCCCATGCTATTACATTTTCTTCCTAAAACTATGACTACCAGCTAAGTGCCTTCTAAAACAAGTGTAGGGTTCACCAAAATAAGCTAAATGATCACTCATTTTGAGGGTAGAGCATTGCTTTCCTAAACAAAGAAGACCCCAGGGACTATTTAGCTACAGAATTCTAGCTAAAATGCCTTCTACATTTCCTGGACCTTTCCCTATTACCTCAGCGCAACCTTACCTACATGAAATGAAGAACAGTAGGGGAAATTTACTTGTTTACTTAGCGAATATTTAAAAATAAGTCTACCTTGTAATATATCAGATTGTGCTAGGTTCTAGGAATATAGCTGATGAACAAAGGAGACAAAGTCCCTACCAAAATGGACCTTACAGTTTGGTGAGGTTTAAGGATCATTAATTAGGCAATTTTCTATTTAATATGGTGAGTGTTATGGTGAGTGGATTATAGGGAGTTAACCAAAATTTAAAGCTTTTATACAATTACAATAGAATAATTTTGACCAACAGGCATTTCCTATTGATTCAAAATGGTCAAAGAAAATAAAAGATATGAATATATGTATAAGTGGATATTATTATCGCAGTTCAAATCACCCAACTAGTGCCTATGGTAGAGTGAAGAAGTTGGCAAATCCTCTTCCCGAAATTACAACTATAAAAATTGTTCAAATTTTCATAAATATCCATTTCAGGGTTCTGTAAATGGACTAAAGGCAAACAACACATTGAGGAATGTTTATTCATTAAAAAGCTGCTAGAACTCTATTTAAGAACATAGGGGGGTTCCCATTCATTCCTCTCCTCCCCCAGCTCAGTCAGTGAGGTAATTTTGACAGGGGGAGGCTAGCCATGAAAAGGAAGAGTTTCACTGCCAGAGGAAGTTGACTTGATTTGGAGCAGAACGTGAAACCGCGTGTTTCCTTAGGCTATCAGTAAAAGTAGCAGTATTGGTCATCAACAGCTCTGCGGAGGCAGGCAGTAGCTCTAGTAGCCTGAAACTGCAATTCTAGTTGGGGAGGATAGTGTGACCAGAGATAATCCACAACTCCAACAGGAAGTTCTTGGAACAACGGTGTTATTAATAGCTGACTTCTCATCTGAAACTGTGGAGACGGGAAGGAAGTACAATAACATTCAAAATTCTTAAAAAAAAAAAAAAGTCAGTAAATAAATCTATATCCAGCAAAACTATTCTTCAAAAATGGAGACAAAATAAAAACATGCCTAGATAAACAAAGACTGAGGTATGTGGCTAGCAGTCCGGCCTTATAAGAATACTAAAGTCCTGGGCGCCTGGGTGGCTCGGTCGTTAAGCATCTGCCTTCAGCTCGGGTCATGATCCCAGGGTCCTGGGATCAAGTCCCACATCGGGCTCCCTGCTCGGCCAGAAGCCTGCTTCTCCCTCTCCCACTCCCCTGCTTGTGTTCCTGCTTTCGCTGTCTCTCTCTCTCTCTGTCAAATAAATAAATAAAGTCTTAAAAAAAAGAATACTAAAGTCCTTCTGGATGACAGGAAATGACCAGATGTTGAGATTCTACAGAAAGAAATGAAAACCACTAACAACATGTATAAATATTTAGCCTTCTCTTAATAAGTTTAGAAGAGATAAGGTTGGAACAATTCAAAAATGGAATTTAAAAAACAATTCATTTACAGTGGCATCAGAAAGAATGAAATACTTAGCAATAAATTGAACAAAAGAAGTGCAAGTTCTATACCCTGAGAACTACAATGAATTACTGATATAAATAAAGATGATCTAAATAAATGGAAAGACACTCCATATACAAGGTTTAGAAAATTCAATATTCCAAGTCCTAGAAGGCTTTTTTTTTTTTTCCAGCTAACAACCTGATCCTAAGATTTATATGGAAATGCAAAGAACCCAGGGTAGTCAAGATAATTTTGAAGGAAAAACCCGGAGAATTTACATCACCCAATTCCAAAACCTACTACAAAGCAAACCAGGATGGTGTGGTACTAGTGTAAGGATAGAAATATATATTAATGGAATTGAGAGTTCAAAAATCCTTACATTTATGATCCATGGATGGTCAACAATGGTGCCAAGTCAATAGGGGAGAAAGTCTTTTTAACAACAACAGTAGGATATTCTTATACTACAAAAATGATTTTAGACTGGTACCTCACACTGTACAAAAAAAAATTAACTCAAAATGGATCATGGGCCTAAATATAAGAGCCAAAAGTCTGGTCTGAAAATATGGATTTAAGAATTATCAAATTGGGATGAATAAGATATTGCCGCTAGAAAATCCAGGAACACTCAAATCCTGCCTCATTAACAGTACCCTGCGGAAGATAAAAGCACAAGTAACAATAGCTGAAGAAATAACACCATTTTATGATGAACTGGGTATGAATCTGATGAAAACTCTGGTAAACTGAAGGGGGGAGCCTGGAACTGAACCCCTTCTCTCTTGTTGGCATTTTCCCATTTTAAGTGACAATCTCATTCAAATGGGCTTAAGAAGAGAGAATTTTCTAGGTTTAAATGAAAAGTTCAAGGATGGAGCTGGCTTCAGGGATACTTTGTCCTGTAGCTCAATCTCCAGGTATCTTTCCATCCATAGCTTAACATATCTCTGTGTATGAGCTCCGTTCTCAGGCAGGCTGTCCCCTTGTGATTGAAGATGGCTCCAGAAGTTCCCACACCACGTCCTCCCATCTCAAGCCCAGTGGAAAAGAACATTTCTTAACAGTCCCAGAAAAAGTATTATTAGTTTCTAATCCCCGAAACAAGCACTGTGAGCAAGACAAAACAATGATCTGATTGCCCAGACCTGGAGAGGGAAAGGGTAGCTTCCCGGATGTAAACTGGGTAACTGTTTCTAGGAGAGTGAACAGGGTCATAGGAAGTAAAAACTAAACAGTTCATTGCAACCTTATTCTAAGCTAATAAATTTCAATTTGCTTCATGCAAAATATAACTAAAAAAAAAATCCATCAGATCCAGAGAAAGAGACAGCAATAAAAAGTATATTTGATAATCAAGCTAAAGAAAGAAAAGACAGACCAATTTTTTTAAAGGACATTTATTCCCAAGTCCTGTTGCTTAAGAAAACAAGGCCCAACTAGCATGGCTGCCATAGCCCAGCAGCTATGTGGGAGAAAGAGAAAAAGACGAGGGAGAATTGGAGAGACAAAGAGTAAGGGGTGAGTCTCTAAACCATGCAGAGCGGGCCTGGGACGATGGTCCTCCCAACCACGGTGAGGAGAAAGAAGGAAGTGCGGGCAAAATCACAACAGCAGATGCTGGCTGGCCCTGGAGCAGGCCCTGGAGCAGTCAACCAGGGCAGCTGCCAGGAGAGAAGAGACAGCAAGGGGGCAGGGCCTCCTCTCGTGAATGATGGAGAGGCGGTACTGAGTATTCAAGCCAGGAGAAAGGAAGAAACAAGTGAAAAGAGGCGCAGCCATGAACTGATCTTTCAGTATGCAGTGATTCTGCCTCTTTTTGTAAGGGGGCCAGTCATCAGATGAGTATTCTGTGCCTTGGAGAGGGCTAAGGAGAGCATGAAGGCCACCCCTCCCAGATATCCACCAGCATGGAGCGTGTCCGGTGAGGGGAGGGGAGGAGAGGGAAGAGAAGTGGTGGCAGATAGAGATGGGTGGAGAGTAGATCCTGGGGGAACTCCCATCTTTAAGGAAAGGATAGGCTTTCTTGTCCTTCACTGGTTGGGTTTTTTGGTTTTGGTTTTTTGTTTTATTTATTTGAGAGGCACAGAGATAGCGAGAGAGAGCAAAAGCAGGAAGGAGGGGGAGACGCAGACTCCCCGCTGAGCAGAGATCCCGATGCAGGGCTCGATCCCAATCCCCTGGTTTCATGACCTGAACCAAAGGCAGATGCTTACCCAACTGAGCCCCCCGGGGTTCCTGTCCCTCACAGGTTTTGTTGGCTTCAGTTTTCAGGGTCTCTAAAGGTTAGTGGCAGGCTGGACACAGGCTTGTCCCTTTATTACTGATTAGTGAACAGCAAGGGTCTTGAGCTTGCTCTGGAAGCCCATGGAGGAGATCTGGTAAGGGATAAGACTGGAGATGGACTAGCCTTTACAGCTAATATAGAACACTAGTTACATTTTCTGGGTTTGAGAGGAAGTATTTTCCTTTTTCAAATCTGGTTTAGCCATTACAAACCTCTTAATAATGTAAAACTTTGAGAAAGTTACCAATTCTTGCCAGAATCCTTGACACAGTTTTTTCAAGTTAGCAGGTACTGTGAGGTGCTGGAAGAAGAGCAGCAGTGGGAACAGAAAGGTACCCCCTCTCAGATGGGGCAGAAGCGTCCGAGACTAAGGATTTAGCACTAGCAGGGAGAGAAAGCCTATCAGAGGAGAGGCATCTGGACTGCTTTTCCTGAGCGGACTAGAAAGGCCCAGGGCAGGCTGCCCCAAAATGGGCCCTTTTGACATGAAGAGTATTCTGAGCCAAAGGAATCAATATCCTCTGAGCTTAGGGTGCCTGGGTGGCTCAGGGGTTAAGCGTCTACCTTCAGGTCAAGTCATGATCCCAGACTCAGGGGATCAAGCCCTGCGTCGGGCTCCCTGCTCAGCGGGGAGTCTGTTTCTCCCTCTGCTCCTCACCCCGGTCATGCTCTCTCTCTCAAATAAATAAATAAAATCTTTAAAAAAAGATCTTATGGGCTCAAGAGAAACCTTTGCCCCCCGCTTAACTACATAGAAGAATGAAATCAGGGGTCCTTCTCAGAATAAGGGTTATTAACAGAGATAAATATTATCTGAGTGACCCATCTGTATGGCAGGACAAACATCCGATTACCAAACATCTGCTCTTATCACCCTGTGAAGTACATTCCTTTCCTCTGAAGTCCCAGACTCCTACCCCCTTCTCCTTAGTTCAGGATGACATACAGACCTCATTTTGCCTGACTGTCTTTAGAAATTCCATCTGTGTGGATTCCCATACACAAGCTATTAAATTTTATTTTCTCCTGCTAATCTGTCACATGTCAATTTGATTCTTAGTCCAGCTACAATGACCTTTGAGGGGACAGGAATTCTTGCTCCCTGACAAGACACAGTGTCTGACCTAGAGAGAACAGACTGGGAATGAAAACTGATTGCTTTTTGAATCCAGAGTCAATTACCTGTAAACAGATCATACTGGCCTTTGGGGGGCAAATCTTGTGTTGAAATCCGGGAACAAATTATTTTAAAGATAGGAAGTCATGGTGAAAAGAAACCATTGGGGGAGGAAATCATTTCTTAAAACCCCAAATCACTCATACCTTTTGCCAGGCATTGTTATAGCGTATCCATGTATATAATCTATACATAGATTATCTCACTTAGTTCCCTTTAAAATCCTACAAAAAAGGGGCTATCGATAATATTCCTACTTCACAGAAAGCCAAAGCACAGAGAAACTATGTAGCTTATCAAAGGTCACAGAGCTAGGTAGAGATGAGCCAGGATTCGAACCCAGGAAGTCCTGGTTTCGGAGTCAAAACCTAAAACCACTGTGTCAACCAAAGGTGAGGTTGGCTTAGGGGCTTATACCAAACCTCCCATCACAGTGGCTGTGGACTCTCCTCTCCCAGCAACTCTTCTCCCGGCTGAATACAGAGTTTGAGTAGCTTGGAGCAGCTCACCTGAGCATGACAGACTTCTGGAGAAGCTCTGCGGGGTGAGGTGGGGGAGAGAGAGAGATGATCCCAGCTTTTCAAGAATAGGATGCATTTCTCACAGGGCACCAGGAAATCAGGCCTACGTCTTCCTCTCAAGATCAGTTTTCCCCTCACTGAGCACACTTAGGAGAAAATGAATTCTGCCCATTGAAAAAGGGCAGACTGTAATGAAAAACAACTTTAAAGACACTTCAGCACATAAAGTCTTTGAGCTACATCACTGACAATGGTTTATAAGTTTATTTTCAATTTGCAGTTAATGCTGAGCAGACATTTTGGGAAGTGCGGCAGTAACTCAGGACGTGCGCTGCGGCATCCTCTGCTGAGTGCCATAGGTATGGGAGCCGATTGTCACAGACGCATCATCCGCAAACTGGCCAACCAGGAGAGTTGTCCAAATTATTTTCCTCGTCATTTTTGCTAAGTCTACAATTCTAAGAAAGCAAATTTCTTGGCAAGGACTTTTTTCCCCCCTGAAGAAAAAAGTCTACTTTGAGCAGAGCAAAGAAAGCACAGGTTTCAAGTCCATATTTGAATCCTAGCCCTGGCACATGCTAATCAGCAGCCTTGAGCAAGTTATGCAAACCCTCTGAACTTGACTTCCTTATAACAAGGGGCAAAGATTTCATTTATAAAATGGGGCTCGGGGTGCGGAATTAAAAGAGATAATAGCCATTGTCTCCTTATGCTATATAAAAACAGGATTTTTTGGTTCACTATTGTGTCCCCAGTATTTAGCATATCGATGGCACATAATAGGTGCTTAATAAATAGGTGTTGAGCGAATGAATGTGTGAATAACACTATCCTTTGAAACTGACATTTAGGGACATATCAGAGCTACTTTCTTCTTTATTTCTCCCAAAGGACACAGTGAGCTCTCCCTCTCAGCCTGTGTTCCTTTCTAAGGGCATTACTTCCCATGACTATTTACATGTCTATTATCCTAGGAATTTCTTCAAATTTGGGGGCAGGGGAGGGGGGGTATTTTGTCTCCTGCATCCATGTCTTCTGCTTCATTGACTTATTCCCTTGTTTTGTAATAAATCATTTTCACTGAGCCTCCTAGAAAAGACAAATTGAAGTTAAATTTTTTAGTACTTTCATTTCTAACATGTCATTATCCTAGCCTGCTATTGATAATTAATAGCATTGGTATAGAATTCGAGTCTGAAAACTTTTCCCCTTGGAATTTTAAGACAATTCTCCAGTGTCTCCTATAATCTGGTATTGCTTAATAAAGAAAATTTGGGAAATGTGGGGAAGTGTAAGAAAGACTGAAAGCAACAGTAATCCTACTACTCAGAGATAACCCTGTTCACATTGTGATATATAACTTGCTAGGACACACACACACACACACACACACACACACACACACACACACAGGCTACATTTGTGTATATAGTTTCACATCTTGGTTTTGTTTAATTTTATGTCATGCTGTCCTCATGTCATCATGTATAATGTTGCTTTTAAGGCCCTTTTCAACCCTAAGGATTAATGATTCTATGACTTGTTAAGAAAAGACTGTGACATATGGATGGATTCAGTAAAAGTAGCAGACAGTTTAGGAGTGGTTTCATTGATACAAGCATGAAATAGAACTGTGCAAAGGAGGGTAAGGTTAACTGCCTGCCAAGTGCTTTTCCTTTAGGGACACAGAAGCTTCTCAGTGAGTATAAGGGAATCAAAGACATATTACAGATGAGGCTCAATAAATCATCTGAGTATAACCTACAGTCAGGAAAAGCATGGTAGGATGGAGAAAAGGGCTGAGCAGGGCCTCCTGGGAAGAACATCCTGTGCAGCCTTTAGGATGAAAGGGGACCATATATAAGCAAAGTGCTCAAGGCCCCAAATGGGAGACAGGCGACCAGTGCCAATTTCAAAAGCTTGCAATTAAAGATGACAAGCAATGAGAGCACACGTTTGCCTAACTGAACACACAAAGTCTCCGGCACCGTAAGAGCACATCGCCTACGTGAGGTTCAAAAAGAAATGGAGAGAAGTAAAGAAGAGGTAAAGGAAATTAGAGCAAGTAGCTAGGGATGGAAACATGATATGCAGAGACAAGGGCTCCAGCTGAGGACAGAAACAAGAAGCCTCATACAGCAAAGATATCTTCATGGTGCAGACTTCTGGGTTGTGACTGCGGCACCAAAACACCCTTCTCATATTTTCCACTGCAGTAAAAATAAAGGGTTACAATGAGTTGTGGCAGTACTGAAAATCAGACATAAATATCAACAATAAGATGCTCTGAAAGGAATTTCTACTAGGCAAAGCCCAGATGAGGCCATGTGGTTAAAATTACAGTGGCAAGCAAATACTTCAGCATATGAGACACAGCAGCTCGTCTGTACAGAAGGGTGGGAGAGGGGAGTGGAGGAAATGAGAGAGACTCCTCCCCATCTCTCTTGTCCCGTGTGGGTCCTGACCTCAAAGACGTAAGTCCTAAGATGGAGAGTAAAGCATGCGCGTGTGTACACACGTGTGCACGTTCATAGGAACCTCGGGGATACCTCTTTCCCCATACACTCAGAGATACTGTATAGTGCACAGAGAACATGGTAAAAGCAAACAGGCGGTGGATGACGTTGTCACATGTGATCAGGCTTCAAGCAGGGATATAAACAGGAAGCTTCATGGAGTAAGGTACTCTGGGGATTGTATTTGTCATGTTTCCGCTTGAACTGTCAGAGAAAATTCAAGAGTAAATGTTCAGACAACTTCTAATACGAAAGGACAAATTGCTTTCTACGAATCGGAAGAGCAGGAAGCAATAGACAACCCTCCCTTAGTTCCAGAGAGCTGCATTAGATCACGTCTGTCAGAGTGGGCACTGGCTAGTCCTCACAAGTCAACATCTCCCAGGGAGTCTCCATGTGGAAGGCAAGGGAGCCATTATTCCCAGCCGGCTGTACTGACAGATTTATCTTCTACGGGATGTAAAACCTAAAAGAAGCGAAGAGGTGCCACGGATTTGAAGAGGGGAGGGGAAATCTTTCACAGAAAACAAAAGAAAAAATTAGAAAGCACTTATGGAAATACCTTGCTTTATTGTGCTTTGCAGATATTGCATTGGATCACACAGTGTTTCACATTGTTGTGGCAAACCCGTATACATCAAGTCAACTCTGTAGACGCCACTTTCCCAACAGCGTTTGCTCACATCGTGTCTCTGTGCCACATTTTGGTAATTCTCACAATTTTTCCAACTTTTTCATTATTGTTATCTTTGTTATGCTGACCTGTGATCAGTGATGTTACTACTGCATTGGTTTGGGGGCACTGCAAACCACACCCTTATAAGACAGCGAAGCTAATCGATAAATGTTTTGTGTGTTCTGACCGCCCCACCCACTGAACACTCCCCTGTCTCCCTCCCTGTCCTCAGGCTTCCCTATTCCCTGAAACACAACAATATGGAAAGAGGCCCATTACTAACCCTACAATGGCTTCTAAGTACTCAAGTGAAAGGAAGAGTTGCACGGCTCTCACTTTAAATCAAAAGCTAGAAATGATTAAGCTTAGTAAGGAAGGTGTGTTGAAAATGGTCACAGTCCCAAAGCTAAGCCTCTTATACCAAGTTGTGAATGCAAAGGAAAAGTGATTAAAGGAAATTAAAAGGGCTACTCCAGTGAACGCATGAATATTAAGAAAGCAAAACAACCTTATTGCTGATAGGGAGAAAGTTTTAGTGGTCTGGATGGAAGATCAAACCCATCACCACATTCCCATAAGCCAAAGCCTAGTCCAGAGCAAGACCATAACTCTCTTCAATTCTCTGAAGGCTGAGAGGTGAGCAAATTGCAGAAGAAAAGTTGGAAGCTAGCAGAGTTGGTTCCTGAAGTTTAAGGAAAGAAGCCAGCTCTATAACATATAAGAGCAAGGGGAAGCAGCAAGTGCTGATGTAGAAGCTGCTGTAAGTGATCCGGAAGATCTAGCTAAGATAATTAAAGAAGGTAGATACACTAACAACAGATTTTCGATGTAGACAAAACAGCCTTCTTAGAATATGCCGTCTAGGACTTTCATAGCGAGAAAGGAAAAGTGAGGGCCTTTGAAGCTTCAAAGCTTCAAAGGACAGGCTGACTCTCTCATTAGCAGCTGGTAACTTTAAGTTGAAGCCAATGCTCACTTACCAGTTGGAAAATCCTAGGGCTCTTAAGAATTATTCTAAATCCACTCTGCCCGTGCTCTATAAATGGAACAACAAAGCCTAGATAACAGCACATCTATTTACAACATGGTTTACTGAATATTTTAAGCCTACTATTGAGAACTGTTCAGAAAAGAAGATTCCTTTCAAAATATTACTGCTCCTTGACAATGTACTTAGTTACCCAAGAGCTCTGACGAAGATGAGACAATGAGATTAATGTGGTTTTCATGTCGGCTAACACGGCATCCATTCTACAGCCCAAGGATCAAGGAGTTAATTCAACTTTTGAGGCTTATTATTTAAGAAAAACATTTCATAAGGCTATAGCTTCCATGTATAGTGATTCCTCTGATGGATCTGGGCAAAGTAAATTGAAAACCTTTTGGAAAACTTCACCAGAAGATGAGTGATTCACAGGAAGCAGTCAAAAGATCAACATTAAGAGGTTGGAAGAAATTGATTCCAACCCACATGGAGGACTCTGAGGGTTTCAAGACTTCAACGAAGGAAGTAGCTGCAGATGTGGTGGAAATAGCAAGAGAACTAGAAGTATAGCCTGAGGGTGGACAGAATTGCTGCAAGGTCAGGATAACTTGAGCAGATGAGGAGTTGCTTCTTGTGGATGAGCAAAGAAGTTGGTTTCTTGAGATAGCATCTACTCCTGATGAAGTTGCTGTGAAGACTGTTGAAATGACAGCAAAGGACTTAGAATATTACATACATTTAGTTGATAAAGCAGTGTCGGGGTTTGAGAGAATTGATTCTAATTTGAAAGAAGTTCTGTGAGATGCTACCAAAGAGCACCACATGCTGCAGAGAAATCATGAAAGGAAGATATAGCCTACAGCGCAGTGTAAACATAACTTTTACATGCACTGGAAAGCCAAAAAATTTGACTCGCTTTATTGCAATATTCACTTTATTGCAGTGGTCTGTAACTAAATCTGCAGTATCTCCAAGTTGTGCCTGTACTTTGTGTTTTCCTATGTGTTTTTATGAATCAAGAGATGATAGAGAAAATAAGCTCAAATATAGAATTATTTGAAATGATTAGCCTTAAAAAAGGGTCATATAACACACACACACATACACACACACACCAAGACACTAAAAGTATAATAGTATATTAAAATCTACAATGACATTACTAAAGAGCAGAGGTGGTATTAGAAAATTAGGAATCAATGATTTGAAAGACAGAATGTGAGGGAAGAAGATAAACTGAAGTCTTTGGATAAGAAATATTTCATAGAGAGCGGCCAAGGACTACAGAAGCGACATATGAAGGACAGTGCTTCTGAAAAATAGCCAGGAGGAATTGAAGCAGAACATGAGAGCAGGGAACCTTGGTGGCTAAGAACATGGGCCCTTACATCAACAGGCGTAGACTCAAATGGATTAGTTTGAAAAAAATGTTCAACTATTTAAATCTTGGGATTATCATCTATAAAATGGGAATACTGATCATAACTACTTGATATGGTGGTTTTGGGAGTTAAAGCTTTGTGCGAGACACCAAGGAAGAATTCCAAAATAGCTAAATTTGTGGGGAAAAAAATCCTTACCTAGGCATGTCTTGATTTGTGTTTAATTTCAAGAGTGGTTTTTGTTCTCTTGTATTTTCTATTTTCTGATTAGTAATGGTAGTTTTGGGTTTGTTTCGTTTCGTTTCTTGGATGAAGGAAAAGAGGAATCCCACAATTAGGAAAATAGAAAAATATGTTCCTTTCAAAGTAAGAATCACTCCGATTTCAGTCCTTTCCTGTGTTAAAGAGGTCATGATGTGCCAATATTCATGGGGATTTCCTTTTTTTCATCTGTATCTAAATTTAATTCAGGAAATGAATAAATACTTAGATTTTTAGAGAAACTATTCAAGTTTGATTATTTTGTTCCCAGTCCCCTCCTCAGCCCACTCCATAACCACTATATCCCACTAGTGCTATAACAAATGACCACAAACTTAGCACAGTAAAACAATGCAAATTTATTACCTTACAGTTCTACAGGTCAGAAGTTCTACCCAGGTCTCAATGGGCTAAAATCAAGGTGTTGGAAAATCTGCATATCTTCTGCAAATTCTCGAGAAGCATTTGTCTCCTTGCCTCTTCCAGCTTCTAGAGGCTCCTGCATCCTCGGACTACAGCCTCCTGCCTCCTCCTTCAAAGCCAGCAACAGTAGGTAGCGTCTTTCTGACATCACATCACTCTAATTTCCTCCCCTGCCTCTCTCTTCCCCTTTTGAGAGCCCTTGTGATGATAAGGAACTCACAAGATAATCCAGAATAACCTCTCTATCTTAAATTCAGCTGATTAGTAACCTTAATTCCCCCTTGCCATGTAAAGTAACATATTCACAGGTTCCAGATAATCAGGGTGAGGACATCTTTGCGGGGGGGGGGGGGGGGATTATTCTGCCTACCACAGCCAATAAACAGGCTTTATCATTAAAAAGAAACATTTTTGAACACTGAGAATGGAGCCTCCAAGAGGGCCTTCCTTCCCTGTCAGATACACAACCTCCTCTACTAAGAAGTAAGAGACTGATTTGGGGGCCATATATGTCAACATCATCTACTCACTGTTTTGGTTTGTTTGTTTGTTTTTTTAATGAATTAGTAATACATTCTCATAGTTGAAAAAGAGAAGATTTTAAAAAGTATCTAGTGAAAAATATCCCTCCTAATGCTGGTTCCCACATCTGTCTGTTCAAAACTTCTACCCACTTACAACTCTATTGACACATTCCTGTGTATACTGTATTGTTTGTGCATATTCAAGCAATTACAGATACATCTAAATTTTTTGACCCATTTTTTTAACCTCATAGTTTCTATACTCTGTACCATATCTTCCTTATTTTGGTAAAAACATATGCCATAACATTTACCATCTTAGCCAGTTTCTAAGTATACAGGTTAGAAGTGTTAGGTACAGTCACATTATTGTGCAACCCATCTCCAGAACTTTTCATCTGGTAAAACTGAAACCCTGTACCCGTTAAACAACAACTACCCATTCCCCCTTTCTCTAGTCCCAGGCGACTACCATTCTACTTTCTGTTTCTATGAATTTGACTACTCTAAGTATCTCATATAAGTAGAATCAGTATTTGTTTCTTTGTGACTGGCTTATTTAGTTTAGCATACTGCCCTCAAGGTTCATCCATGCTGTAGTATGTGTCAGAATTTTTCTTCCTTTTAAGGCTGAATAATATTCAATTGTATGTATACACATACCACCACATTTTGTTTATCCATTTATCCCTGGAGGGATACTTGGGTTGCTTCCACCTGTTGGCTGTTGTGAATAGTGCTATTATGAACATGGATGTACAATGTACCATGATGTTTTCATGTTATCAATGTTATAACTTGGAGATCTTTGCATATTATATATGAAGGGCTTTTCATTTCTTTCTTTTTTGAAAAATAATATCATAATATTGATATTTGTTGTATTGATGGACCTCTATAGAGTTAATACATTGAAGAACATCTGTACCCTTTCCACTTAGCAGAGTTTTCAAGGTGAAAAATTTTATCCTCAAAACTCTATTCATATTCAAGTTGTCTTTCTTAGAAGTCTTCAACAATAAGAGATTCCTAGGTCTTTTGACTGTTTTCTCTGATAAAATTAGATCTATTGGAGTTGATCTGGAGATGAAGAAAAATATTGAACTCAGGATTGGAAAAATCTGGACAGTTAGCATTGAAAATGTCTAAACAAAGGATTAAGATAATTGTTATACTATGGCTACATAACTAAACACATGTTTTAAAAATAAAAATTAAGACACAGTACTAAGTTAATAATGATTTAAAAATAATCGGAATGAAAGTTTAAATATTATAACACTAGAATACATTTTCATAAAATGAGGGGAAATTAAAATTTGCTAAATTCCTTAGCCCATATAGACAAGTGTCAAAGATCTTTATGTTTTTTGTGTTTGACAATTCAAGAAATATGAATTAAAACATGTTCAACATAAAGATTACCAGTAATAGAATTTAAAATTATATGAATGCATTACGAGTTATCAGAGAATAATGACACTTTCCACTTGAAATCCTTGGGCAGAGGGAGAGAGAAAAGAAAATGCTCTCAAGAGCATTGAGAAAAATATCAAAGTATCCTCAGAAGGTGAGGTTGGAACCTAAGGAATCAAAAAAAAAAAAAAAAATAAGTGAGGTTAAAGGAAATCTAACCAAATAAATAAAAATAACTAAACTGGAAAAATAATACAAACAGGGTAAGGAAACTCAGAATTGCCAGTGCTATCAGACCATAAAATTAAAAAGTGGAATATACCATATTTGACAAGAGAGACAGAGAAGTTTATTGGATACAAGGAAACTAGAGACAGATTTGCATCTACTCCAAATGGTATAATAGGAAAAGAAGAGTCTAGGAGGCTTATTCCTGGGTAAAGTTTTGGATTATCAGTCAGATACTGGAAGATCCAGGAGACCTGTATCAGAAAGAGAATGCACAGGTATGAACTGGGAAGGACACAGAGGGGATTTGCAAAATGCATGCACATACCCCCAAAGATACGTAAGAAGAAAGTTACTTGAAGCTCCGCCATGCTTTCTGCATACAAGAAAGATAGCATAAGGATTCCACCACCTTGAGAAAAAAGGGGAACAAAAGTAACCTGCAAAGTTAAATATTTAAAATCAGTGTGTAAGATACACATTTAGGAGAGGACGTATTTTTAGGTATCTACTTTGAGTCCAAAATAAAATCACATAAAAAGAGGTTGGCTAGTAGCCCTGATGCAATTAATTTGCAAGGTAGGAGAGAAGTCATAAAATGTAAATGAAAGGCGTATTCTTTTTTTTTATGATCCTATGAAAATAACCAAAATTAATTTATTAAAAGCTGGAAATTCAATTAAAATTTATATGGAAGAGGAGCAAATTCCTTATAATAATAATATTTCAGAACTGAAGGCACCTCAAAGAACATTCTATTCTACTGCTATATTAGAAAAGGAATATGTAAGACAATCCATGAGGAATAATGAAGAGGCAAAAAGCAAATCAGCCTTTAAAGAGGCAACAGTGGCTGCCAACATCAAAAACCTTCCAGTTTCTCAAAGGAAAAAGTGAAAACAAAGGCTTGGAGAGCTGAATTAGATATTCTTATCTGCAAATGAATTTTGTGGGTATAAATAGAAGAAAATATTCTTTAAATAGAAGGCATTCTTGTTTATAGATTTTGGCAAAAAGAGAAAAGGAAAGACAGAAGGCAAACAAAAACAAATGCTTTTACATTTAGACATCTGAGAATAAAGAGAAAGAGTTACAAGCCAAAGAAATAAAAACAAATGCTTTCAGATGGCATAGAAGGAGAATCCACAGATGACGTGGGAGGTCACCAGCCACAGGTGTGCCCGGGGGGATAGCACCCGGAGGGGGGAGCGTACAACCGTGTCACGGACAGCTTATGCCCGGAGCACTGAAAGGACTGATGGGCCAAGGCAGAGGCACAGGTGAACTGAGCCTGATATTTTGATGATCTGATCTTCCAGTTGGTATTTTTTAAAAAAATTGTTTTCCTAGCAATGCTCAAAGGCCTAGAAACTAAAGGAGAGAGATATTGGAATGAGTTTCCACCATGCCCCTGGGATTTCCCCCGGAACAGGACTTCAGAATAACTCTTGCCACGCTCCTGTATGCAGCCCACTTCATTAGAACTGATGGGTGAGGTTGCCAGGACTGACAGCTCCCTCGCTCCTGGCTCCAGACTCTGCAGTTTGGGAAACAATCAGCCTCAGAAGTCATCAGAATAGGCACCTGCTTCCTTGGAATGATGACTGGGAAGTATCCCAACCTGAAATATTTCCCGCAGTCTCTGAAACCCCCATCAGAGGCTCATCATTTAGATCTGGGAGGTGGCTTTGCCTAGCTTTACACATGCTCTTCTTATGAACTAGAAAGCTCCTCTCTCCTCTCTAATATGTCTGACCAAGTCCTACTTAGCCTCTATAGATTAGCTTCCTGTCATTCCTTAAGGAAGTCATTCTGAATACTCTTCACAGCACTTCACATCTGTAATTATACATCTGTGTACAAAATGGATAAAATTTTAAAATTTTGCCTGATTATCAAAATGAGAACCATATATATTTGATCACTAATGAATCTTCAATATAAAGCAAAGTACTTTGCAATCAATACTGAATATATAAATGAATGAGTGAATGAATGAATGAAGATATAGATACCCCTCAGAGAAGTAATATTTTAAAGCAGTGGTTCTCAAAGTGTGGTCCCTGGAAGAGCAGTGTCTTCATCATCTAAGAATCTCAGACCCTGCCTCAGACCTACAAAATGGGGGTTGAGCCCAGCCGTCAGTACTTTTACAAACTCCTCAGATGATGTTGATATATGCTCAAGTTTAAGAACCACACCTTAAATAAGTCTTCATCAGTTTTTTGCTCTATGGAAGGAAATACAGACTCAAATGCCTACAGAAATCATGAAAGTTGCACAAATGAGTGACATAAAGGGAACAGGTGTAAAACAATAAGGAGTAGTGGAGACTGTAGCAAAATAGCAAGAGCACATGCCCCATCTAAAGAGGTGAGCTCCAAGTGACATCACCAATATGGCAGAGTAGGAGACCCCACCTTTGTTCCTCCAACAAAGAACAACAATTAGCTCTCCATGAACAAAAATAGCTCTGGGAGAGTTCAGGGGTCCACTTAAGAAACTTCAACAACTCAGCTGGGCAAAAAAACAAAACAAAACAGAACCTGAGAATGACCACATAAAAGGAATAAAAATTACTTCATTTTGCCTGCATCTGCCCATCCCCTAGGCTGACACAGCTCAGCACCAAGAGGAAACTCCTCTCACTAGGACAAGAAAAGTGGGGTGAGCAACCACTTCCCCAGCATTTGAAACACTACAAGGAAGGGCCCATTTCAGTCTTACCCCATCTAGAGACTGGCATAGCTGAGACATCTAGAAATGGCTGGGCACAAAGAAGAAGGGCAGGGGCTACCAACGTCAACCACTTGGTGGGAGCGACCCTAGTTCCCAGTGGCCTGCTTTGCAGAGGACCATCGCAGCCTTCACTGCTGAGATTCTCAACAGAACTCATGGATGCTGTGGACTCTCCCAGCTGTCATCACTGAAGATCCCGTCAGAGAGCCCAAGAGACTGCTCTGCAGTGGATCTCAACAGCTTCTACTGCTGAGGAGACCAACAGCGAACACAGCTGCTGCAGACCCCTTGCAGCTCTCACTGCTGACGGCCCCATAGATTTTTGTGTTTGCAGACTCCAGCTGCCTGAGGTCCTCCGTGCTCTCCACCCTGACCAGAGCCACCCCAGTCGACATCACTCTGAACAGCCTAGGCCTGGGATCCAGCGAAGCCACCCCACCCACTGCTAGCTGCAGCTTCTGCAACTGTGTGTGTGTGCATAAGTCCAGCTCGGGACCATGCACGTGCTCTGGTACCCGGAGCCAGCCCGGACTCTTGCCACTGGCCTGTACTGCTACAGGGGCCTACAGCTAAACCCTGATGCCTCCCACCTGCATGCCACCAGCCCCAACTCCAATCACTGGCCCCCACTGCCGTGCGTGCCCCTGTGGTTAGTCCCTGCAGCCACCTGAGTACACAACAACGGCCTAGGGCCCTGCTGCATCCATACTTGGCTTCAGCCCCTGCCACTGGCCGCTGCCCTTGCCACTGTGCATGTGCCTGCTGCCACTCTGCCCCCACACAAGAACCTGCAGCCAGCTCCCACCGTTGATTATGTGCACCCCCTAGCTCTGGCCACCAACGCCACCTGCCCTGGTTCCATGGCATGAAATTTGGAGATGCTGCTGAGAACCCCAACAGCTCTTGTATCCACTGGGAACCCCCTACAGCTCTTGCCAACAAGGACTGCTGATATCACACATCGCAGCTGCCTGAGCCAACAATTCACCCCTGCCCCCCAGATCCAGACCAACCACAGGCCCCCACACTTGGTGCCCCACACCAGTAGACCTGAGGCCACAGCATGCTCCAGCATGCCCCTACCCACAAATGAAGATCTTTCCTAACCAAAGTCAATTATAAAGTCTGAAAGAGGTGACTGCTGCTTCAAATGTGCAAACTCCTATGCAAGGCTACCGAGATCACAAGGAATCAGACAAATGTGACACCACCCAAGGAAAAACAAAACACTTCCAGTAACCACAAAAAAATGGAGATCTATGAAATGCTCACCAAAGAATTCAAAATAACTATTCTAGAGAAGCTCAGAGAACCACAAGAGAAAGGGATAAACAATTTAACAAAATCAGGAAAACAGTACAAGAACAAATGAGAAGTTCAACAAACAGAAAATATAAAAAGGAACCAAACAGAAATTTTGGAGCTGAAGAACACAATGAGTGAACTAAAAAAAAATGAGAACTTGCCGCTCGCCCTCTGACCCGCTGCCGAATGCCAGTGCATTCTGCGCCCCCCCGACCACGCCCGCCGGCGTGTCCTGGCCACCTACCTGAAAACGTTCACCGCCAGCCTCCTGACCGTGTGCTCCGGGGCCGAAGCAGTGCACAGGTACTACCGGCCGGACCTGACAATACCTGAAATTCCGCCAAAGCCTGAAGAACTCAAAACGGAGCTTTTGAGTTTTGACGGAAAAAAACATGAACCTCAAATTTCTCAACAGTAGAAAACTCAAAATACTTAACTCTGCCAAGAACTCCGTGAATAATATTATAAGTATTAAATATATATTTTTAAAGTTTATTGAGTCAAACTCGTTGTCTTTAAGCATCTAATGCAATGCTAACTGCAAGAGGTGCCCAGGTGTTAACTGATGCATTGAGATTTAATTATGGATTGACCAGTGTTTCTTGAAAACTGCCAGTTTCTATCATCAGCTTTTTGAATGTATTTGAATAGATACTTAGTCTTGGATATCATGTGAGAAAGAATATTTACAGTGTTTCCTGTAATTAAATTTTGGTTTAATTCTGGTTTATTTCTCTGAATAAGCTTGACTATCATGGTTTATTTCTGGTTTATTTCTCTGAATAAGCTTGACTATCATGGCAAATGGGAATTATAAATTAACAATAATAAAAGTGTCATTGACAATGAAAAAAAAATGAGAACTTAAGTAGGAAACCCAGTCAAGCCGAAGAAAGAATCAGTGAGCTCTAAAACAGGTCATTTGAGATTATCCAGTCAGGGGAGAAATAAAGAAAAAGAATGAAAGGGAATGAAGAAAGCCTATATATGACTTTTAGGACACAATCAAGCAAAACAAAAGTCACATTATGGAAGTCCCATAAGGAAAAGAGAGAAAGAGACAGATAGCTTGTTTAAAAAAATAATGGCTAAAAACTTCCCAAATCTGAGGAAAGATGTCAACAACCAGGTACATGAAGTTCAAATGTCTCCAATCAGGTTAAACCAAAAACGACTTCACCACGATACATTATAGTAGCACTGTCAAAAATCAAAGACAAAGAGAATTTGAAAGCAACGAGAGAAAAGAAGCTCATCATATAAAAGAGAGTGCCTCATAAAACTATTAGATTTCTCGCACATACTTTGCAGACCAGTAGCAGAATATGTTTTTCTCAAGTGCACATGGAACATTCTCCAGGATAGATTGTATGTTAGGCCACAAAACAAGTCTTACAAATTTAAGAAGCTTGATTGAAATCACATCACATATCTTTTCCTACCACAATGCTATGAAACTAGAAATCAATAACAGGAAGAAACATGGAGAAGTCACAAATATGTGGAGATTGAATAACACATTCCTGAACAACCAATGTGTCAAAGAAGATATCAGAGGGGATATTTAAAAATATCTTAAGACAAACAAAAATGGAAATATAACATACCAAAACTTCAGAGATGCAGCAAAACCAGTCCTAAGAGGCTAGTTTATAGTGATAAATGCTTACATTAAGAAAAAAGAAAGATCTCAAATAAACAGCCTAACATTATACCTTAAGGAGAAAAATAAGAACAATCTAAGTCAAAAGTTAGTAGAAGGAAGGAAATAACAAAAATTAGAAATAAATGAAATAGAGATTAGAAAGACAATAGAAAAATACCAATAAAACTAAGAGTTGGGTTTTGAAAAGATACATAGAACTGATAAATCTTTAGACTAACTATAAAAAAGGAAAGAAGACTCAGATAAATAAAATCAGAAATAAAACAGGAGACACTACAACTGATACCACAGAAATACTAAGGATAGTAATAATAAGTCACTACTTTGAACAATTAAACACCAACATATTGGGTAACCTAAACAAAATGGATAAATTCCTAGAAACATACAACCTACCAGGACTGAATCATGAAGAAATACAAATCTGGACTGTAAACTAATAACAAGTAAAAAGATTGAATTACTAATCAAAGTCTCCCAACAAAGAAAAGTCCAGGCCAGATTGCTTCCTGGGGAAATCTATCAAACATTTAAAGAAGGATTAATACTAATCCTTTTCAAACTCTTCCAAAAAATTTAAGAGGAGGGAACACTTCCAGACTCATAAGGCCAGCATTACCCTGTTACTAAAGCCAGACAGGGACATTGTGCGGAAAAAAAAATTATACGCCAATATCCCTGATGAACGTAGAGGCAAAAGTCCTCAGCAAAATACCAGCAAACTGAATTCAACAGTACATTAAAAGGATCATATAACATGATGGAGTAGGATTTATCCTTAAGATGCAAAGATGGTTCAATGTATGCAAATCAGTAAATATGATACACCACCTTAATAGAATAAAAGATAAAATTCATATGATTATTTCAATAGATGCAGTAAAAGCATTTAACAAATTTCAACATCCTTCCATGATAAAAAGAAGAACTCTCAACAAAGTGGGTACTAGAAGAACAGACCTCAAATAATAATGATCATGTATGACAAGCCAACAACTGACTGACACCATGCTCAATGGTAAAATCCTAGAAGTTTTTCCTTCAAGATCAGGAACAAGACAAGAGAACCCACTCCTATTGTACTAGAAGTCCTAGTCAGGGCAGTTAGACAAGATAAAGAAATAAAAGTTATCCTTGAAAAAGGAAGATGTGGAACAGTCTTTTTGCAGAGGGCATGACCTTCTATATGGCATTCTCTAAAGACTCTAGCAAAAAAACTGCTAAAACATGTTAATAAATGCATAAATAATAAAACTATTAATAAATTAATTCCATAAAGTTGAAAATACAAAATCAACATGTAAAATCCAGTTATATTTCTATACACTTGCAGTGAAATATCCAAAAAATACATTAGGAAAAAAATCCCATTTACCATAGCATCAAAAAGAATAAAATACTTAGGAATAAATTTAACCAAAGAGATGAAAGATCTGTACATTGAAAACTATAAAACACTGATGAAAGAAATTGAAGATGACACAAATAAATGGAAAGATAACCCATGTTCATGGATTAGAAGAACTAACACTGTTGAAATGTCCATTCCACCCAAAGAGATCTAAATATTCAGTGTAATCCCTATCAAAATTCCAATGGCATTTTTCATAGAAACAGAACAAACAGGGGCACCTGGGTGGCTCAACTTGTTGAGCATCCAGCTCTTGGTTTTGGCTCAGGTCATGATCTCACGGTCCTGGGATGGAGCCCCACATTAAGCCCCATGTCAAGCTCCATACTCAAGGCAGAGTCTGCTTGAGATTCTTTCTCCCTCCCACCCTGCCTACCCCCCGCTCCTCTCTCCACTTGCACTCTCTTTCTCTCTCTCTCTAAAATAAATAAGTAAAATCTTAAAAAAAAAAAAAAGACAGAAACCAGAACAAACAATCCTAAAAACCATATGGAACCACAAAAGACCCCAAATACCTAAAGCAATCTTGAGAAAGAAACACAGCTAGAGTCATTATACTTCCTGATTTCTAACTATATTACAAAGCTATAATAATCAAAACAATACAGTACTGGCATAAAAACAGACACACAGATCAATGGAACAATATAGAGAGCCTAGAAATAAACCCAAGCATATATGTTCAACTAATTTTCAACAAACACACCAAAGGATAGTGTCTTCAATAAACGGTGTTGGGAAAACTGGACAGTCACATGCAAAAGAATGAAATTGGACTCCTATCTTACACCATATGCAAGAGTCAATTCAAAATGGATTAAAAATTTAAATGTAACACCTGAAACCATAGAACTCCTAAAAGAAAACATAAGGAAAAAACTCCTTGATATTAGCCTTGCAATGATTTTTTTGGAATTGGCACCAAGAGCACAGGCCACAAAAGCAAAAATAAATAAGTGGGACTACATCAAACTAAAAAGTTTCTGATCAGCAAAGGAAACAATGAACAAAAGGGAGAAAAGATTTGCAAATCATATATCTGATAAGGGGCTAATATCCAAAATACATAAGTAACTTACACAATTCAATACCCCAAAAAACAACCAGATTAAAAAAGGCAGAGGACTTGAATACACATTTTTCCAAAGACTTATAAATGGTCAACCAGTTTATAAAAAATCATTCAACATCACTAATCATCAGGGAAATACATATAAAAACCACAACGAGGTTTCATATCACACCTGTTAGGACAGCTATTATCAAAAAGTTGAAAGAGAACTGGTGTCGGCAAGAATGTGGAGGAAAGGGAACACTTGCACACTCCCAGTGGAAATGTAAATTTGCGTAGTAGTCATGGAAAACATTATTGAGGTTCCTTAAAACATTAAAAGTTGAACTGAACTCTATGACCCAGCAATATATATGTGTGTGTATCAGAGGGAAATGAAATTACTATCCTGAAGAGATATCTGCACTCCCATGTTCATTGCAGCATTATTCCCAAAATCGGAGATATGGAAACAACCTAAGAGTCCCTCAACAGATGAATAAAGAAAATATACAATAGATTATTATTCAGTCTAAAAAAAGAAGGAAATTCTGCCATTTGCAACAATGTAGATGAACACGGAAGACAGGTTCTATGTGAAATAAGCCAGACACAGAAAGGCAAATGCAACATGGTCTCATTTATATGTGGAAACTCAAAAAAAAAAAAAAAAAAAAGAAAAAGGAAAAGAAAAAAAATTGAACTCCTAGTAACAGAGGTAGAATGGGAAAAGTAGTGATATTGATCAAAGAGTACACACTTTCAGTTACAACAGGAATATGTTCTGGAGACCTATTATGCAGCGTAGTGTCTATAGTTAATAATAACGTATTGTATTCTTGAAATTTGTTAAGAAAGTAGATTTCAAGTGTTCTCACCCCACACACAAAAGGTAACTATGGGAGATGATGAATAGTTTAATTTGTTTCATGTGGTAAACACTGCACAACGTATACATGAATCAAAACATCACATTGTGTACATTAAGTATCCATAATTTTTGTCAAAAATAAATAAGAATTTAAAAAAATTAAAGAGAAGAGTTGACCTGCTCTTCTGCAGGACTCTGAGTTCTACAGGCCAAAATTTTCAGTTTTCCAAGAGATTCTGCCACTTGAATTTTGATGTGACATTTACCAATTATTAGCTACATACAGACCTCACGAAATAAATCTGTCTGACAAAATGCAGCCTGTCGGCAGTGTTTGCTTTAGGGGTCTTCTAAGGCAGCACGATGCTTGAGATTTATTGCTGGGAACCGCAAACAGGGCCAAAATAGGAGACAAGACTGTAACAATCTGCCTACTTGATATTTTTTTCTAGCATTGACCCTGGTTCTAAAACAAAAAGAAGGAAGTATCTGGTTTTATCAACGAGGTCAGTTTTATCTCAGTCTAGTAGTGGACTTGATATAAAAACCTAACCAATACAGTACTTGCTTGAAGAACTCTCTGGGGAATTGGATATAGAAACTTACCAGGAGGAAGGAATATAATACGTTTAGGACAAAATTAGAGGTTTTTGCTCTGAACATCACCTCAACCCCGAATTATACTGAGAGAAGGTGAAATTAATGGTTTGAGGGATTGCATTTTGTTTCTTCTAGTTTCTTTTTTAGACAGTTCTTTGTCGTTAGTGGTTATGCAACTGCCCAAACCTTTGTGGAAATAGCCACATCTGTAGAAACAACAATCAAAATAACACAAAACAGAAGCAAAAACCAAACCAAAAACCAAACAACAACAACAAAAAAAAATACACACTGCAAGTGCTGTCATGCCACTCCTCCCAAAATTAGAAATATAACCAAAGCACCGGCAAACTCCATTTCAGCCTCCAAAGCTGACAAATGAAGCATTTAATCAAAGACAAGTCCTGCCTGAGATGTAGAACACAAATCTTGGGAGGTTTTTTTATAGAGATTGGTTCAGAGAAATGGTTTTAATTTAAGAGGCTTTATAACGATAGCTGTGTCTCCACATCGACTGATGAAAGGACAACAAAGACTCAAAGGAATTCTCTTAAAATCCACGCATAAAACAAACTAATGAGACATTTAAATTACCCACTGAAGGAACTGAAAAGCAAAATTGACAGGTTTTTAGTCAAAAAAAGGTTCCTGTCCCCCAAGTAAACAAAGACTAGTGGGGGAATAAAAGGAAGAAAAAGAACTTCCGATTCTCCTGGGAACTATTCTGTGAGGAATTCTTGGGAATGAGGGGCTGCAGAACCCTCTGGGTAAAATGAGGCTCCAAGCATTGGGCCTGCTGGAAAACGGGGACCCTGGAAGGGGAGTAAGTCACCCCACCCTGTTCCAGGCAATCAGACAGAAGCCTCCAGGGGAGAAGGAGGAGTGACTGAGTTCCTTCAGGTACCAGAGTCTCAAGGACTCTCCTCAAGGAAAACTATATACCTTCTAGAACTCTGCCAGAATAACGAGTGAGTATGACACATATTAAGGAGGCCTATTGTTAACTGCTGCCAGGATTTGGGTGGCAAATAATAAGACGATCAGCTTTTTTTTTCCTATTTCATTTTTAGGTAAAAAAAAATCACAGTTTTTAGAGATTATAAAAATATGTGTAAATGTTAAAACTTAAGAAAATAAAGAAAAGCACAAAGAAAAAACTTAAGACCAGTGACAAAAACTGTGAATATTTTATACATATTTTCCAGTATTCATATAGCTTTATTATATGGATACATAGGTATAAAGATATGGGAAAGTATGTAGATTTGGGGATCAAACTACACAATCTCTTTGGTAACTGGTTTATCAGAATATATTTCATATAGCATATAAAATATCCTTGTATTTTAAACATTTTGTTAAGCCATTAAATATTTTTATTCAATCTGATCATAGTGTTACATTATTACATATTTGGGGAATGAATAATTAATTTACTATTTTTAAATGACACAGCAAGGATATAAAGAGAGAATTTACAGAAGAAAATCCAAATTAAGTACATGAAGAGATGCTCAACCTCACTCCTTTTTTTAATTTTTTTTAAGATTTTATTTATTTATTATTTATTTATTTGACAGAGAGAGACACAGCGAGAGAGGGAACACAAGCAGGGGGAGTGGGAGAGGGAGAAGCAGACCCCCCTCGGAGCAGGGAGCCCGCTGAGGGGCTCGATCCCAGGACCCTGGGATCATGACCTGAGCCAAAGGCAGTCGCTTAACAAACTGAGCCACGCAGGTGACCCTCAATCTTTTTTTTTTTTTTTTTTTTTTTTTTTTTTTTTTTTTGGAGAGAGCAAGAGTGTGGTAGTGGGGAAGGACAAAGGGGGAGAGAGAGAGAGAGAGAGAATACTGAGCAGGCTCCATGCCCAGTGCCTGACCTGGGGCTCAGTCTCATGACCCTGTGATCATAACTTAACCAAAATCAAGAGTTGGATGCTTAACTGAAGGAGCCACCCAAACACCACCCAACCTCACTCATAATAAAAGAACTGTAGAGCCAAAATATCTAGTCGTGTTTCTCATTCTTTTTCTACCTCTTACTAGTCGTATGACCACATGCAATTTACTTAGCTTCAATGTGCCTCAGTTTTCATATCAATAAATTGGGAACAGTAGTAGAACCTTTCTCTTAGGGAAGTTATGAGTATTAAATATGTTGATATTTGTAAAATGCTTATAACAATATCCGGCACATACTAAGAGCCATATAAATGTTATAAAAATTAAACAAATGCAACTTTATGGTGGTGGTATGCCATTGTTTTGCCTATCAGATATGCAAAGGTTAAAGAATTTGATAATGCATTGTGTTGATGAGGGTATGAGGAAATAGGCTTTCTCACACATTGCCAAACTCCATGGAAGGCAATTTGGCCAGATGCATCAAAATTGCAGGGCATACAAATCTTGTGAACAAATCTTACCTTTATGAATTTATTGTACATATATATACTCCCCTGTGAACAAAGTGAGACAAATACAAGGTTATTCATTATAGCAGTGTTTGTAATAACAAGTGACTGGAAACAACCTATGCATTTACCAAAAGGGAATGGGTTAAAGAAATCATTATACATCCACATGAAATGCTGCCTTAAAAAAAAAAAAA
>NW_027397064.1:61861167-61902665 GCF_003265705.2 Callorhinus ursinus | reverse complement strand
ATAATACCCTCTAGTTCCATCCACATCATTGCAAATGGCAAGATTTCATTCCTTTTGGTGGCTGCCTAATATTCCATGGGGTGTGTGTGTGTGTATCTACAATATCTTCTTTATCCATTCATCTGTCGTTGGACATCTTGGCTCTTTCCATATTTGACTATTGTGGACATTGCTGCCAAAAACATGAGGCTGCACGTACCCCTTCAGATCACTACATTTGTATCTAGAAACATCACCAAAGGCAAGGGAAGCAAGGGCAAAAATGAACTATTGGGACTTCATCAAAATAAAAAGCTTTTGCACAGCAAAGGAAACAGTCAACAAAACCAAAAGACAACCGACAGAATGGGAGAAGCTATTTGCAAATGACACACCAGATAGAGGGCTAGTATCCAAAATCTATAAAGAACTTATCAAACTCAACACCCAAAGAACAAATAATGCAATCAAGAAATGGGCAGAAGACATGAACAGACATTTCTGCAAAGAAGACATCCAAATGGCCAACAGACACATGAAAAAGTGCTCCACATCGCTCGGCATCAGGGAAATCCGAATCAAAACCTCAATGAGATACCACCTCACACCAGTCAGAATGGCTAAAATTAACAAGTCAGGAAATGACAGATGTTGGCAGGGATGTGGGAAAGGGGAACCCTCCTACACTGTTGGTGGAATCCAAACTGGTGCAACCACTCTGGAAAACGGTATGGAGTTTCCTCAAAAAGTTGAAAATAGAGCTACCATATGACCCAGCAATTCCACTACTGGGTATTTACCCCCAAAACTAATGTATTTTAAGTGAAAAGAGCAAGAGCAGAACAATCTGTATAGTGTGCTACCATTTGTTTTTGCAAAAAGGAGGAAAATAATATCTATTTGTGTTTGCTTAAATATTATGAAACATCTCTGGAAAGATACAAAAGGAAGTGATTAACATTGGTTACCTCTGTAGGAGGTAACTTGGTACCTGGGGAACATGAGTATATATTCTTATATATTTGTAGTGGATGCTATGAGGTGCCACCAGATTCCTCTTCATATGAGATGCTCTCCTGTCCCCATATGCCGGAAGTGTCGGGTTTTGAGTTGAGTCCCGCTCTGGAAATTGCCTCAGCTGGTCAGGACAGCCTGCTTTAAGGAAACTGATGGGGAGAGGGAGTTATAAACACTGGCCCCTTACCTCAAGGCAGGACAAATCTGAAGCAAGATCTCAGCTCCAAGACACCTCGTGGGTCATGGGATTGTGTTTTCAGCTGAGCTGATCTGCTGTTCAGCTGATTACACTGTTACCTGCATCCCTGTTCAGCTTTTCCCTCTGCCCAACCTGGTTTCCTTCATTCTCCCACTGATGTAGACAACCGGGGCTCTCCCCAATAGACTTGCTTTCTTAAACCTCTGTCTAAAAGTCTGTTTCCACAGAACCCAACCCAGACGGGGCTATTTTGAAATTTTTGAATTTTAAATCTTTTTTTTTTTGGCCATTTACATAAATGAATTAATATGTAACTAAATTTTAAATTTAAAAAATTTGGGGGCACCTGGGTGGCTCAGTTGGTTCATCTGACTCTTGATCTCGGCTTAGGTCTTGATCTCAGGGTAGTAAGTTCAAGTCCCACATTGAAATTAATTAATTAAATTTTGTTTTTCCTCCTATATTCCTGACAGTA
The DNA here is from genome assembly GCF_003265705.2 of Callorhinus ursinus. NCBI lineage: Eukaryota > Metazoa > Chordata > Mammalia > Carnivora > Otariidae > Callorhinus > Callorhinus ursinus. The sequence continues at coordinate 61,900,995 of NW_027397064.1, read as the reverse complement.
ACTCTTATTCCTTGCAATATGACAAAATTTCCCTTTTATAATTTGCCTTCAAATTTTATTCATGTCTTTTTATGTTAAGAAATTGTTATTTTTTGGCAGCACGTCTTTGAAACAGCAACATTTTGAACACTACGTTCAGGAGCTGTGCTGGGTACCAGGAGGTGGACTGGGAGATATAAAATTGGATTGTTGCCCTCAAGGCAGTTGAAAGGACACGATGTGGTACAACAGAAAAAGAACAGGCCCTAAAGTCACGTTCCCTGGGTAATATCTCTGTTTGGATTCATCTTAGCAACATCCTTAGCCAATTAACCTTTCAGAGACTCAATTGCTTTATCTATAAAATACAGATAAAATACCTACTTCTCAAGATTGTTGTTAAATTATGGCAACTGTAGAACACTTAGGATAGTGCCTAGACTCTAACAGCTGCTCAGTGTGTTTAAATATATACATAGTTGGGGAGGAAATACATATCAAATGAAAATATAGGCAGGAAATGCTAAGTGCTAGATTGATGGCATAGATGATCATCACTATAGAATTCAGAGGAAGGAGATCATTTCTAGGGGATGCGGTCATCACATATTGATTGAAGAAATGAGAACTGAAGCGAGATCCTAAAAAGTAAGTAGTCTGTGGAGAAGAACAGGGGTGTTATCCGAGGCAGGGAGAGCAATGGTGTGGACATACAAGAGTGAGCTGAAAATGTCTGGATATGGGCAAGAGCCCACCTGGAATAGAGGACAGAGAGCTGGAAAGATAAATTGTGGTTAGATTAGAGAGGGCATTAAATGCCAGGCTAATGAGCTTAGGTTTTGCTCATAGGAAGCTCCTTCAGATTTACGACCAGGGTAATATGGTGATAGAAGTAATGTTTTAGACTGATGACATTCTGGCAGCCAGCCATATAGATTGGGGTCAGTGAGAGGGAAGAAGGTCAGAGATTGACTTCAGCTATAGGCCAAGCATTAGCTAATAAGGGCATCTACTAAGGTGCTGGTTGTGGACAGAGAATGGAATAGGGAAGAAAGTTGTGAGAACGATGAAAGAATTTTTAAAAATCTAGTTTCTGATTAGATAATGTGAATGGTGATAATGAGGGAGTCTTCAGGATGGACATCCACATTTTAAGCTAGGTTACTGGACAAGTACCATTGAACTAAAGTAGAGATGGAGGACAGAGGAGAACAATGTTCTAGCAATCTGGGGAAAATATGATTCATGTATATTAACTCATATTGAATTTGAAGTGAAGATGAGGTAATCTAGTGGAAAAGTTCACCACAAAGTTGGAAATCTAAGCTTGGAGCCAGGATAGCCAGTGGGGCTGGAACTATAGAAGTAAGCTCATTGGCAAATGATCCAACTGAAGGCATGAGATGAGAGACTGTATATTGAGAGAGGCAATGTCTCAGTGACTGAAGCTTGGGCCATGCTCATATGTATTAAGAGAAGAAAAGGCAGCTGGCCAAGAAGACAGAATGATGAGAGAATAGATAAGAACCACAATAGTATGGTGCTATAAAAGCCAAAGGAGAGGTAATGGTGTTGAAGGAAGGTGGGCACCAAAGATCAACCCTATCAGATTCTTCGGAAAGGTCGATGAATATGAAAACTTGATATAATGTCAGTGGACTCAGCTCTTTTGAGGTCATGCACTTCCTCCATATGGGTCCAGAATGCAGGGAGGGCTGACTGCAAACGAGAGAAAAGCAGTACGAGGGACAGTGGTGTAAACGGTGGGCTCTGGGACCAGACGCCCTGGATTTCAGTCCTATCTCTGCTACAAGCTTACCGTGTGATCTTGTGAAAGCTGCTTAACCCCTTTCTGCCTCCATTTCCCCATCTTTAAAATGGAGATAATTATGGGAATAATAGCCACCTCATAGGGTTTGTATGTAAATCGCTCGACACAGGTGTAGGCACAGAGTAGGCATTCAAATGTTATGTATCATGTCTTGTTATTAGTGTTACTATTACTGGAGGTAGACGCTGGGTGGCATTTGGCCAAGAGTCTTGGTAGGGAGAAGCAAAAGTAAATTAGCAGAGCAGCTTAGGAAATCTTCCCAGGCACAGGTGTGTGCATATCTGCAGGCAACTGAGAAAGGGAGCCAAGGCAGAAATGGAAATTGAAGGAGCTGAGGGGGGAGGAGCTATAAAAGAGCAAAGTCACAGAGGAGAAGAGGAGGAGAGTATGGGTTTACGAATTCAGGTTGGCTAGTTAGCCTGGGAAAGCAGACACCATATGAGACCACAAAAAAAAAAAAAAAAAAAGGATTCATACAGAGATGGAGTTTTGAAGAAACCAGGAGGAAAACAAGGAAACAGACACCTGAGGACTTATTTGCCCTCAGTAAAGGAAGCAATTAGGTCATTGGCCAAAAGTGAGAAGAGCTGAGTGGGACGGAGATCTCAAGCATTGGCAAGGTTTCATAACAAATTCTGTTTTCTTCAAGTTTACACCTCCTCCAGACTCTTTTTTTACCCTTTTGCGGCTCCAAGTGGAAAGTAAAGAACAAAGGAGCATTACAAACAGTTAGGAAATCTTGTAGGATTAACCTGGTGCCACCTAAGAGTATTGATAAGGTTGCTGACAGTGGAAACCAGCACCTAACCTGGAAGACAGCTTGCCTCCTGTTGGGAGGCAAACCAAGGCAAATCAACTACAGCAGAGGCCACGGAACAATCAGATCTAAGTGAACCACACAAATACCTTTCACCTGCTGACTTGAACAATAAGCCAACAGCCTGGAAAGCCTGACTTCTCAAGGCCTCTTCAAGGTCCTTTCGAATCTGTGGTTTTAGAAAGCTCTCCCTTTTCACCTAGAATAACATTCAGTACTGGGTGGTCTTCCAGGTTTAAGGTCTCCATGGAACCACAAATCATCAAAAGCAAACTGCTCTCTCACTTAAAATTCATTTTCATCAAAGTTTGCCTGTCGTGTAAACAGGCCGCCTAAATCTGTTGGTTGGTCCTTTGTTTCCCTAATGGTTTTTGGCCAATTGGAAGAGAGGATATAGTCATTCTCAGAAATGGTGCCGGTAGAGCCAAAATGCCATCCATATATGCCTTCATCTGCCTTCTGAGTTCTCTCTATGCAACAATTTCTCATGGTGCAACCTTCAAATGTTAACCCAAAAAGTGTGGAGGGAAGAGTTTGTCCTGCAGGGCTCGCAAGCCTCTTAGATCCCAAGGGAATATGGGCATTTCTGATACTTTAAACAAGCAGGGGGAACAATCTGATGAAGACAAAGTGCTATGTGCCATAGCTCATTATTCTGAGCAGCTTTGAGGCTGCCAGGCCATTAGACTTACTTCTGTTTTTGCCATCAGTTTCGCTCTAGAGATGGCTTATTTGTAAAGGGAGCAGGATCTAGGATATGCATTCATTTGTAAAAGATGCCACCACACACGTTCTGTAGCAAATAACATGTTCATGAACTTTACCTGTGACTAAATACATTTCATTTCTTACAGCTGAGCTTCAGTAATTGGTTTTTGCAGCCACAAACACATCCAGCAAGGAAAATATGAGAAGCCCAGCTCTCTCTCTGCTTTTTGAAATGGCTTTTGTTGCAGATGGGAAAAGCCATCCCAGCTCTGAGTTGGCAGTTCCCAAGGTCAAATCTTAGAGAGCTGGCACCTGGGAACTCAAAGGCAAGGAAGAGCAGGTGGCTCTGGAAGAGTAAATGAGCCTGAAGGTAGGCAGCAGGGGGAGAGAAGCAAATGACAGTGGAAGGGAGTTGGTGGTTAGGAGCAGGAAGACTAGAGTCGCTGCAGAAATGAGTCGCACATCCCCAGTTCACAGCAGCTCAGTTTGCTTTGTTTTCCCAACTCTAATGCAGTCATGGAGGTCTCTTAAAATGCTTAATAAGCCACCAAATCATATAGCACAACCAATTCCAGATTAAATACAACTGGGGGCTGGAAAATCATTATCACATTATATGTGGGATTTGGCTGTGAAAAGAAAATGTGGGGTCATCCAGTGGATTGATTAGTTTATTGGGGGGAAAAAACCCGCTAAATATGAAGTATTTGCTTTGGCCTTGAAAGCACTGAATTATATACTTCAACAGTTTGGCTCATTGAGTCCCACATTGCCAAGAGAAATTAGACTAGTTGATATAACTGTGATATCTACACAGAAACCTAATACTGAAATAAGTACCAGGATTCCAAAACACATCAAGGAAATATGCAGGATAATCATATTTTCCCCTTCTGGGCTACTAGTTCTAGAGACAATTATAATGTAAGGACATTTTTCTGAAGTCCCTCCATCCCCTCTCCTTTACTCCTCCCTCCTTTACCAGTTGAGACTCTCAATGTCTCTGGCTTTTCCCCTTTCTGCCTAGGATGACCCATTGTGGGGACCATCACATCCTGATCTTCCCCAGGCTCTTTCTTCCCTGAAACTCACCTTTTTGAAATCATTCCATCCCATACTAATAGCTATGGACTGATGAAGAATTAATTATTTTCCCAATGCCATTTGCATTTTTATAACTCCTTGATTATGGCGGAATGTCATACAGAAGCAGGGCCAGGAAGGAGATCTGGGGGGATAGGAGCGTTATTCTCAGGACATCTTGAATCATATTATAAAGGCACTAACACTATTATCCGTCTTTCATTCTCAATTTCCATTCTTTTGTTTTTCCTTCATCAACCATAGGGCCTACTATGTGTCGGGCCACCCTACTCAGTGCAGAGACCCGAAGATGGATGAGGCACAGTCCTTGTCTTAGGCTCATAATCTGATGGAAGAACAAGTATAAAAATCACAATGCAATTTAGTAAGTAAAGCTATGGTCAAGGTGCTATGAAAACCCTAGGGAGGGGACTCTGCCTATTGCCGGGGAAAAAGGTATCACGTAGTCGGTAAGATTTGAGTTGGTAGTTTCAAAATAAGTAGAAAATTGGCCTGGTTGCAAAGGACATAAACTTGGATGCAGCAAATAGGAACTCATAATCATTCTGGAAGGAAAACACATGGGTGGCCCTTGACCAGTTGTGCCAAATTCTCCCCTATCTACTGAAAAAACCTGGAGACTCCAGTGCCCTGGCCATCAGATCCCTGACAGAGAGTAGAGGGCTTTGCCGGCTTCCTCAGAACCCACAGGTAAGACTGTGAATGCACCAAGATGTTGGCCCTGGTGACAAATTTTTCTTTGACTGATCTGTAATTAGAAGCAGTAGCAACCTGGAACCAGGAACACTTGTCCATGCTCTTTAACAGGTTATAAAGGTTATAAAGGAAAGGCCCTGATTGGATTCAAACCAATAGTCTGGCACCCCAGACTCATCACTTTAGACTTTTTATTCTATCCTTGGCACAATGGGACCCTGACGAATTTAGGCATGTGCTGTAAAGGCACAGAAAGAATCAAATTGATTTTTTTCCCCAGTTCTGTTTGCCTGGATATCAGGTGCCGTGAATATCAAGCCCTCCTTGCCGCCTTTTTTGCTCATAATCTTGGAAATGGCGATCTTCCACAATTCAGGCTTGAACGCTTGGCACCATATTTGGGATGGTAAAATGCTATGGTGTTGGAGAAGGTCATCAAAAAGACATGACCGCCAGTGGGCATGTGAGCTTAAGATCCTTCACCCCTCCCCTGTCCTTGGAATGTGCATTCTGCTTGCCTTTCCTGTTCCCAGAGGCTGTTCGCGGACATGCCTTAGAGATAGTGATGCGGTGTTAGAAACACCTGCATGGTATCCGTGACTGAGCCCAGTTAAGGCCTCTTTATAAACTTCTAAGATTTAGCAGGCGGGTGTGGAGACCCATTCATCTCGTGGCTGCCCACGATAAGCCTCCTATGTAAGTTTCCTTTGCTTATTAAAACTGCTACCTACCAACCTGGAGTGGCCTGCCTCTTTTTGCAGTTGATCCCTGACCTCTGCTTATGGGGGCTGGCTCCAGAGTGTACCCGGGAAGCCACCAAGAGGGCTGCCAGTTGCAAACCAACATACAGTTAAGGCTACAGGCTTTTGGAGACAGATGACCTGGTTTAAATGCAAGCTTCTCAAGTTATTAGACATGACTTTGGCAAGTTATTTAACATTCTGTGCCTCAGTTTCTTCAGTAACCTGGGGATGATATTAGTACTGGTCTTAAATTGTTGTAAGAATTAAACAACTTAATGTATTCAAAAAACATAAATGTGTACCTGGCACATTTATAAACGGCCTATGTATGTTAGCTATTGTTATTTTTCCTGTTGGCACATCATCTTTTTCCTATTTCATTCCAGCTTTCAGGAAGGAGGTAGCTAGGATAAGTTCCAAGAACCATCCTGAATACAGGTAAGGACCACCACCCAGGGCAGTGACCCCCTTGTTCCCTTCCCAGGACAAGGAAGCAGAACCTTCCCAGGGAGCAACTCTTTTTCTTCTGCCACATGATGACAGGTGACATGTGGCCAAATGTACCCTCTGTTTCAGATTTCCTCAACATAGGGGAATGGGTCAGGGTAGGGGGTCATTAGGCTCTGGGGAAAGAAATATGGGGTCTAGCTTTGGGCAGTCTTGGAAAAGACTTAGAGGGACCCTTCATGTTCCTGCAGGGTGCAGACCAGCAGGCAGTGTTCTGAAAACAAGCCATAGCGAAGAATAGTCTGTGTGCAGAGTTGGGCTGAGCTCTATTTCATGGTTCTCTGTAACTATTCCAGTGTAGATAAAAGAGGTTCAGGTGTTAAAACTTTAAAGCACCCTGTTCCTCCTACCCTACTCCCTGGACCTAATCCAGACTGTTCCTTAATTGTCCTGGAATCTTACAGTAGCCTTCCATAGGCTGCCTGGCTCTCCTAAAGCTAGCCTCTCTCCTTTCCCATCCACTTTGCCCAGAACCTTCAGACTGATCTTCCTGAAGCATTGCTCTGATCACTTTCCTACCACAAAATTTCCGTTGGTTCTCTACGGACTCATTTACCTGCTGGGGCCAGCAAGTGTCATAACTGAACAAAGAGAGTCAGACAAAGTCAAACAGACACATTTTGGTTCTGAAATCCTGGAAATCTTCGTAAACTCCATAAGAAGATGCACTTTCTCTCATTTATCTTGAAAGTAGAGGCTTTCTAAGTCTATAGTTTTGTTTCCCACATTGAGTTCACACTTGGTCCAAGAAATATCACTGCACTCTTAACTCTGAAGGAAAACAACCCTGCCAAATGATTGTCTTCGTTAGCGTGTTGGCTTGATTGGTTAGAGATCAAAGTACAGTGGCTTAAGATAGAAGATTTATTAATCAGTTACACAAAGGTAGGTGGTCTAGGGTGTGTGGGGTGACACGGCTCTGTTCTATGTGGTCACACTGGGACCCCGGTCTTCCATTTTGTCCTCAGCAGTGGTTCTCACTGTCTGGTCCAGGGCCTCCTAAGAGTTTCTGAGACCCTTTCAAGAGTTGACAAGATCAAAATTATTTTTTATGAGAATACTAAGGCACTTTTGCCTTTTTCCACTTTCATTTTCTCATGAGTGTAGAGTGAAGTGTTCCACAGGTTACACAACATGTAATACCACAACAAATTAAATGCAAAAGCAGACATGAGAATCTAGCTGTCTTGTGTTGTCAAACTTTAAAGAGATTTGCAAAAAATGTGAAGCAACGCAATACTTTTCACAGAATTTTTTTTAACATTTCACTAAAAATATGCTATTTAGAGTAACATGTAATGGGTTCATTGTTTTTAAATATTTGTAAGTGTTTTCACTTTTCATTTCAAATATGATAAATATTAATAGATATAACCCACATAAACAAAAGCTCTTGGGAGTCCCCCATAATTCTTAAGAGTGTAAAGGAGTCCAGAAAGTATAAAGTCTGAGAACTCTGCCCAAAGTTATCGCCCTCCTCTAGGGGTTAGAGCTGGCTCCTACTACGTCCATGTTCCAGCCAGAGGGCAGGGGGACACAGGAAGTGGAAGGAAAGGAGCTTTCACAAGGATGTCACCCAGAACCTGCCCGCATTGTTGATGCTCACATGTCATCAACCAGAATATCCTTACATGGCTCTGAAGTGCAAAGAAGAAGAATGGAGTGTTGCAGCAGTGGCCAAGAAAGAGCAAACATTGCTAGCAAGCCCCCAGTGGCTGGGAGAGCTGAACAGACTGCCTGACAGCCCTCGGAAGGAACCAGCCCTGATGATCCCTCAGTCTAGGTTTGCCAGCCTCCAGAACTGTAAGGAAATGGATTTCTGTTGTTTACACTATCAGGTTGGGGTTTATGGCAAGCCTACCAAACTAATACAGAAGGTAAAGTAGCTTAAGAAACCTACCCGAATGAAATACTATGCAGCCATCAAAAAGAAAGAAAGAAATCTTGCCATTTGCAATGATGTGGATGAAACTAGAGAGTATTATGCTAAGTGAAATAAGTCAGTCAGAGAAAGACCATTATCATACGATCTCACTGGTAGGTAGAATTCAAGAAACAAGGAGAGGATCATAGGGGAAGAGAGGAAAAAATGAAATAAAAAACCAGAGAGGGAGACAAACCATAAGAGACTCTTAATCTTAGGGAACTGAGGTTTGCTGGAGGGGAGGGAGGTAGAGGGATGGTGTAACTGGGCGATGGAGAGTATGTGTGTAATGAGCACTGGATATTATATAAGACTGATGAATTACAGACCTGTACCCCTGAAACAAATAATATAAGTAAATTAATTGAATTTAAATTAAAAAAAAAAAAGAAACCTACCCACTCAACTAATGAAAATGACCGTAGGTGGCAGAAATGCATTGGAGGAAAGAGATACCTTCTATGTTAAAAAAAAAATTGTGTGTAATATCTACATGTGTTCAGCTGGCTTCATTGATACCAAAAAGGCAGCTGAACATCATTCTGCTATCAGTCATGCATATTTATACTTAGGTGCATTGCTTTGCTTTTTCTCTGGGTCCCAGTCTAAGTGCAGGAATTAGAAGCTTCCTTAAGGCCCCATTTATATGTGCTCCATTCTCTGTCAGAAATATAATGACTGACACATGCTAATATATTAACTGATGCCTCACTATAAACATAGTATGCTAAATAGGCATAACTGAGCTTCCAAAGGAAAAAAAATCAACTCTTTCTCCATATAAAAATGTGCCTACTAAATTGTTTCTTTCTGTTGCTACTTTAGCACTGTCATTTTGAAATCAATAATACTCATTAACAAGGTATTTCCTTTGGGGTTGAACCTTATGAAATTATAAGCCACCATAAAAATTTACTGTTGATTATTTCACAATGTATACATATATCAAAACATGAAGTTGCACACTTTATATACAATTCTTATTTGCCAACTATATCTCAGTAAAGCTGGAGAAGAAGGAAAAAAGTTTACTATGTAATCAGCTACAAAAAAGCAGGTCAAAGGTAAACTGATGAGGTTCAAGTGTTCAAGTTGGGTCCATTCAATGGCCTGACAGTCAGGACTCTTGAAGAATCACTACTCACGGGATGTATGGTTACACATTGTATAACTGAGGTATTCCCTCTACTAATGCCTCAGATGATTTAGCATTTATAGAAAGCCAGCAAGTCATTGCAATTGTATGGGAGGAATAATGTAGTTATTGACTACCACTATTACTATATATATTATATATAATGCAGTTATTGACTACTATATATATATTACATATAATAATGTAGTTATTGACTACCACTACTGCTGTAAGAATGCCACACTGGACACAGTAAAGAGCAGGGAGCATGGGTCAGGGAAAGAGCATGAACCTGGGGGTCAAGTTAGTTGAGTTCTAGGCTTAGGTCTGTCCGTACCAAGCTGTGTGGGATGTCACTAGGTCCAGCCCTCTTCATATGTAAACGGATGTGATTGGAACATAGAATTTCTCAAATTTATTACTTCAGTCTGAATGAACATTGAGTCCTGAGTTTAAGCTTTCGGGTATTATGACGTGTCCATTATTTCCAAGAAATGAGAAAAAAGAAATGAGAAAGACCGGTATTTTACAGAGCTTAGTTTGATGATCACTGTGTTTGTCGATTTCCTCTTATTCACAAAACTTTGTTAGGTGCCATCTTACTTCGTTTAGCCCAGAGTTTGCTCGGGAAAACTTGGTTGCTGACTATGCACAGAATCTATACCCTATCCAAAGTTGGCTTCGGTTCTGTGTTGGTAAATGGAGATTGTGGATGAGAAAGCAGATGTCTAGCTTCAGTTCATGTGGAATTCCAGCAGGACACCTTGAACAGATAAGCAGGTTAATGATGCAGTATGTCCAGTTTAGAATTTTCTCTTTTCCTCCTCTTTTAGTCAGAACTGAAAATCCTGACCTATTATGTTCTTTTTAGTTAAGTGGAGAGCATGGCTGGCTAGGTACTCTGTATTTCCTCATGTTCTATATAGTAGTTTCTTTTTAAGCATCAAGGATTCCCTGCACTCAGTTTGGGTGCTATTATAAAAAATACTGGCTACACTGTAATATAAGCAAAAAATATATATTGACTAGGGTGTGCATAGACCTAGTTCCAAACTACAATTGCAGGAAAGAGAGAAATGAATGAAGTTCCCCATTTAGGATTGTCAGAGACAAAGAGCTTAATGTCCTCACTAAAGAACAACATTTCACTCTCATCCGGTTAGTTTGACCATTTGATGGAGTTTGGAAATGGGCTATTTATGTGTTCACTTTTCAGAAAAATTAATATACTTGGAAATATATATGCTTCATTTCTGAGTTGTGGGCTTTTGCGGTTTTCATTATAGATTTTTTTTATGACTTTTGAGTCGTAAAAAAAAAAGCATCGCATAGCACCTAACCCATGTAAGTAGTGCCAAGAGAAGTATATAGAATAAAGAAATTCTTCAAGAAATAGTCTGATGGATCGAGAGCATTTTATGGGTCAAGAAAAAAAATTAAGAGAAAACTTCTCTTTATTTTTTCTCTTGCTCATGTATTGTTTTATAGGCTTTCTAATTCAGCTTTCCTTCTGTGATACCCAAGGGCATAAGTACTTATAAGGTTTACCATAATAGCTGAACATATACTTAATTTTTAAAGACCTGGCTCTTCTCCAGAAGCCCTTCCAAATTATAGCACATTAGGGCTCTCCCAACCTGTCCCTGTTCAATCAGAGAAGCATGTATCTTAGATATTTTCCCAATTTTTAACCAGATTATTCATTTTCACATCCCCGAAGGCATTTGGCAACAGAGAAATGTAATGTTCATTCACATTAACCCATTTTGAAAACACTTGAGACCACGTGAAGTTGCCTAGTCTGCAAATCAATGCTACCAGCTAATGACAACTCGCTGGACTCTTGTTTCAGAAGAGAAAACGTTTGGTTCATTTTGGAAGGAAACGAACTGAGACCTTGCCTCATCTGCCTTGCCTTTTATTCCTTAAAGCTCACAGGCATGAATGGTGAGGGTGCTTTGCTAAATAAGAGTAGAAAGACAGCTCTAGGAATGCACAAAAGAATTTCATTTCTAGATGGGGAGGCTGGACAAACCTTCCTGATCACGAATAGTCTATCGTGGATGAAGAGTAAACATTTTTTATTAAAAATAAAAACCTCTTCTTGCTCTTCCTAGGTTAGTGGAATGTACACTCCAGTGAATTCAGTATTTATATGAATTTATTTAATACGAACCACTTTGTCCCGCGCCAGAAAAACACCACTTTTTTATTCATTCAACTTTGTCCCAGTTTTACTGAAAAATAATTGACCTACAACACTGCATAAGGTTCAAGTTGTACAGCATGATGATTTACATATATCATGCAATGATTACGGCAATGGTTTTTATTATCATCTCATCGATCAATAAAAAGAACAGATAATTTCTCTTTGTGATGAGAACCCTCAGGATCTATTCGTACCTTTCCTGTATATCATACAGCAATGCCATCTATAGTCAGCATCCTTAGTACTCACTTACAACCAGAAGTTTGTAGCTTTCGACCACCTTCTTCCAGTTCCCCTTCCCCCCCACCCACCTTTTGCCTCTGGTAATAACCAATCTAATCTTTTTCTATGAGTTTGGTTTGGGTTTTTTTGTTTTTTTTCTGTTTTGGTTTTTTAGATTCCACTCATAAGTGAGCTCATACAGTATTTGTCCTTCTCTGACTTCTTTTACTTGGCATAATGCCTTCAGGTTCCAACCATGTTGTTGCAACGATGATTTCCTCATTTATTATGGCTGACTAATATTCAGTTGTGTATATATATATATACACCACAACTACTTTATTCATACATTGATGGACTCTTAGGTTGTTTCCTTCTCTTGGCTGTTATAAATAATGCTACTATGAAAATGGGGTTGTAGATATCTTCTCAAGTGAATGTTTTCATTTCCTTTGGATATATTCCTAGAAATAGAATTGCTAGATCATATGGTAGTTTTATTTTTAATTTCTTGAGGAACCTCCATACTGTTTTCCATAAAGGCTACACCAATTTACATTCCCACCCACAGTGCACCAAAGTGCCCTTTGTTACAAGTGCACACCAGCAATTGTTATCTCTTGTCTTTTGAGGATGACCATCCTAACCGGTGTGAAGTGATAATTTATTGTGGTTTTGATTTGCATTTCCCTGATGACTAGTGATGTTGAACATCTTTTCATGTACCTGTTGGCCATTTGTATATCTTCTTTGGGAAAATGTCTTTTCAGGTCCTTTCCCCACTTTAAAAAACCTGTTTTACTACTTATTTATTTATATTAATATTTTTTAATGTTTTAAATTCCAGTTAACATAATACAATATTCGTTTCAGGTGTAGGACTCAACGATTGAACACTTCCATACAACACCTGGTACTCATCACAAGTGCCCTCCTTAATCCCCACCCCCCCCACCTCCCCTCTTGTAACCATCGGTGTATTCTCGATAGTTAAGAGTCTGTTTCTTGGTGTTCCTTTCTCCCCATCCCACCCCCCATGTTTGTTTGGTCTCTTAAATGCCACGTGAGTGAAATCATATGGTATTTGTCTTTGACTGACTTATTTTGCTCAGCATAATAACTGTAGTCTAGTTCACATATAATTTTAGTTTTAGGTGTACAACAAAGCTGTCATTTATATATTATGAAATGATTACCAAGATAAATCTAGTTACCGTCTGTCACCATACAAAGTTATTACAATATTATTGAATACATTCCTTATTATTAAATACATTCCCTATGTAAATATCCCTATTTACATCCCTGTAACTTATTTATTTTAAAACTGGAAGTTTGTACCTCTTAATCCCCTTCACTTATTTTGTACATCCCATCCCCCCACCCTCCCACCTGGCAACTACCATATTTTTCTCTGTATTTATGAGTCTGTATCTGTTTGTTCATTTGTTTTTTAGATTTCATAGATAAGTGAAATCATAAGATTTGTCTTTCCTAGTCTGGCTTATTTCACTTAGTATAATACTCTCTAGGTCCATCCACTTTGTTGGAAAGGGCAAGATTTTATTCTTTTTTGTGGCTGAATCATATTCCATCATGTAGATACACACCACAACGTCTTTATTCATTTATCTATTGATGGACAGTTTTCGTATCTTGGCTATTATAAATAATGCTACCATTAATATAACAGTGCATATATCTTTACAAATTAGTGTTTTCATTTTTTCAGATAAATACCTAGAAGTAAAATTGCTGGATTATAGGATATTTCTATTTTTAATTTTTCAAGGTACATCTATACTGTTTTCCACAGTGGCTGCACCAATTTACATTTCATCAACATTGTATAAGGGTTCCCTTTCTCCATGTCTTTACCAATACTTACTTTTGTCTTTTTGCTACTAGCCATTCAAACAGGTATGAGGTAATATCTCATTGTGGTTTTGATTTGCATTTCCCTAGTGAATAGTGGTAATGAGCATCTTTTCAGATGTTCATTGGCAGTCACTATGTTTTCTTTGGAAAAGTGTTTATTCAGAATCTCTACCTATTTTTAACCAGATTATTTGGGTGAATTGGGTTTTTTGTGTGTGCGTGTGTTAAGTTGTATGCGTTCTTTATATATTTTGGATATTAACCCTTTACCAGATGTATCATTTGTAAATATCTTCTCCCATTCTGTATGTTGCCTTTTGGTTTGTGGGTGGTTTCCTTTGCTGTGCAAAGCTTTTTAAAAGTTTGATGTAGTCCCAGGTGTTTACTTTTGCTTTTGTTAACCTTTGCCTGAGGAGATAAATCCAAAAAATATTCCTAGACTAATGTTCAAGAGTGTATTGTCTATGTTTTTTTCTAGAAGTCTTATGGTTTCAGGTCTCACATTTAGGTCTTTAATTTATTTTGGGTTTATTTTTGTGTAGCTGTCTAGTTTTCCTAAAACCATTTATTGAAGAGACTGTCCTTTCCCCATTTATATCTGTGCTTTTTATGTCCTAGATTAATTGATCATATAAGCATGGGTTTATTTCTGGGCTCTCTATCCTGTTCCATTGATCTATGTGTCTGTTTTCATGGCAGTACCACACTGTATTGATTATTATAGTTTTATGGTATAGTTTGAAATATAGGGTTCTGATACCTCTAGCTTTTTCTTCTTTCTCAGGATTGCTTTGGCTATTCAGAGACTTTTGTAACTCCATATAAATTTTAGGATTGTTTGTTCTAGTTCCATGAAAACTGTCATTGGTATTTTGATAGAGATTGCACTGAATGTGTAGATTGCTTTGGGTAGTATGGACATTTTAACAATATTCTTCCAATCCATGAGCATAATATGTCTTTCCACTTACTTGTGTTGTCTTCAATTTCTGTTATCACTGTCTTGTACTTTGCAGAGTACAGGTCTTTCACCTTTTGGTTATATTTATTCCTAAGTATTCTTTCTGATGCAGTTGTGAACAGGATTATTTTTCTTAATTTCTCTTTCTGTTAGTGTGTTATTAGTGTATAGAAATGCAATAGATTTCTGTATATTTTGTATCCTGCAACTTTACTGAATTCATTTATTAGTTGGTGGGAACTTTAAGATTTTCTATGTAGTATCATGTCATCTGCAAATAGTGACAGTTTTACTTCTTTCTTACCAGTTGGAATAACTTTTATTCTTTTTTGTGTCTAATTGCTGTGGCAAGGACTTCCAGTACTATGTTGAATAAAAGACTGGCCATCCTTATCTTGTTCCAGATCTCAGAGTAAAAGATTACAGCTTTTCATCATTGAGTATGATATCATCTGTGGGTTTGTCATATATGGCTTTTATTATGTTGAGGTATATTCCCTTTATACCCACTTTGTGGATAGTTTTTATCATAAAGTGGGTGTTGAATTCTGTCAAATGCTTTTCGTGCATCTACTGAGGTGTTTATATGATTTTTATCCTTTATTTTGTTAATGTGGTGTATCATGTTGATTGACTTGTGGATATTTAACAATCCTGACATCCCTAGAATAAGTCCCACTTGATCATGGTGTATGATTTTTTTAGTGTATTGTTGAATCTGGTTTGCTAATATTTTATTGAGGATTTTTGCCTCTGTGTTCATTAGGGATATTTGCCTGTAATTTTCCCCTTTTTTGTAGTATCTTCGTCTGATTTCGGTATCAGGATAATGCTGACCTCATAGAATTTGGAAGCATTGTTTCCTTTTCAATGTTTTGGAATAGTTTGGGAAGGATAGGTATTAACTCTTCTTTAAATGTTTGGTAGAATTCACCTCTGAGGCCATCTGGCTCTGGACTTTTGTTTGTTGAGAAATTTTTGATGATTAACTCAATTCCATTACTAGTAATGTGTGCTTGAATTTTCTGTTTGTTCATGATTCAGTCTTGGGAGATAGCATGTTTTTAGGAATTTATCCATTTCTTCTAGGTTGTCTGATTTGTTGCCATATAATTTTTCATAATAGTCTCATAATCTTTTGTATTTTTGTGGTGCTGGTTGTAACTTCCCCTGTTTCTTTTCTGATTTTATTTGAGCCCCCAACCCACCATCTTTTTTCTTGATGAGTCTGGCTGAAGATTTATCTAATTTGTTTCTCTTTTCAAAGAACCAGCTTTGGATTTCATTGATCTTTTCCATTGTTGTTTTAGTCTCTGATCTCTATTATTTCCTTCCTGGTACTATTTCTCTATTTAGTGCTCTGATCTCTATTATTTCCTTCCTGGTACTAACTTTGGACTTTCTTTGTTCTTCTTTTTCTAGTTCCTTTAGGTATACATTTAGATTGTTTGAGATTGTTCTTATTTCTTGAAGTGGGCCTGTATCACTAGAAGCTCTCCTCTTAGAACTACTTTTGCTGCATCCTATAGATTTTGGAAAGCTGGTTTCCATTTGTCCCAAGGTATTTTTTTTTTAATTTTCTCTTTGATTTCTTCATTGACTATTGGTTATTTAGTAGCATGCTGTTTGATTCCCACATATTTGTAGGGGGTTTTTCCATTTTTTTCTTGTAATTGATTCTAGTTTCATACAGGTGGGGTTGGAAAAGATGCTTGATAGGATTTCAGTCTTCTTAAATTTACTGAAACATGTTCTATGACCTACCATGTGAACTGTCCTGGAGAATGTTCTGTGTGTACTTGAAAAGAATATGCATTGTGCTGTTTTCAAATGGATTGTTCTGTATATATCTTAACCAACTGAGCCACCCAGGCACCCGTTCTGTATATATTTTAAAGACCAGCTGGTCTAATGTGTTATTTAAGGTCACTATTTCTTGTTGGATTTCTATATAGATGATCTATGCATTGAAAAAGTAAAGTATCACAGTTCCCTGCTATTATTACTATAAATTTCTCCCTTTATGTCTGTTAATATTTGCTTTATGTATTTAGCTGCTCTTATGTTGGGTGCATAGATATTTACAATTGTTATCTCCTCTTGTTGGATTGATCCCTTTATCATATGTAATGTCCTTCTTTGTCTCTTGTTATAGTCTTTGTTTTTTGTTTTGTTTTGTTTTTTTAATATTTTATTTATTTATTTGACAGAGAGAGAGAGACAGCCAGAGAGGAAACAAGCACGGGGAGTGGGAGAGGGAGAAGCAGGCTCCTGGCCGAGCAGGGAGCCCAATGCAGGGCTCGATCCCAGGACCCTGGAATCATGACCCGAGCCGAAGGCAGACGCCTAACGACTGAGCCACCCAGGTGCCCGTTATAGCCTTTGCTTTAAAATGTATTTTGTTTAATGTTACTACCCCAGCTTTTTTGTTTTTATTTGCATAAAATATCTTTTTCCATCCCTTCACTTTCAGTCTGTATATGTCTTTAGATCTAAAATGAGTCTCTTGTATGCAGCAAATATCTCTAGTCCATGTACATTTAATTATTGAGGTATGTACTTATTGCCATTTTGTTAATTGTTTTCTGGCTGTTTCATAGTTCTTCTTTGTTCCTTTCTGCTTCTCTTGATCTCTTCCCTTGTGAAATGATGACTTCCTTTGGTGTTGTGTTTAAATTCTTTCCCCTTTATTGTTTTGTGTATATGTTGTTGGTGTTCAGTTTGTGGTTACCATGCAGTTCATATATAACATCCTATGTATAGTCTATTTTATGTTGATGATTAAGTTCAAATACATACTAAAAGCACTGTATTTTTACCTCTGCCACCCCATGTTTTATATTTTTGACATTATATTTTACATTTCTTTATTTTGTGTATCTTTTAATTAATTGTAGATTTTCTGCTCTGACTCTGAGAAGAGACCCAGAAAGCCACCAGGGAAAGCTGCCAGAGAACAAAAGCCCCAAAAAACTGGTTTTTACTGAGCCCATCCCCCCACAGAGGGCAGGGCAACTTTGGCCAAACATGGTTGCCTGAGTAACAGCATGGCAGGCCCCTCCCCCAGAAGACAGGATGGAAGAACAAGAGGCCGACAACCCTAAGGTCCCTATAAAACAGGTGCATCTTGCTTGGGTTGTGGTCAATAATCTGGACTCTGTACATTCCCTCAACCACCCTTCAACAGAATGACTAAGAGGAGGAACCCCCAAAATAGGAAAGACTCAGAGACTGTGACTTCTGTCACAGAACAAATGGATATAGATGTAAGCAAGATGTTGGAAATAGACTTCAGGGTAACAGTTATGAAGACAATAGCTAGGATGGAGAATATGATTAATGGCAACCTAAAGTTTCTAAGGGAAGAAATAAGAGCTGATCTGGCAGAACTTAAAAATGCCATCAATGAGATCCAATCTAATCTAGATACTCTAAAAGCTAGGGTAAACAAGGCAGAAGAATGAATTAGTGATCTAGAAGACACATTGATAGAAAAGAAGGAAAAAGAAGAGGCCTGGGAGAAACAGCTTAAAATCCATGAAAACATAATTAGAGAGATAAGTGACACCCTGAAACATTCCAATGTCAGAATTGTTAAGATCCCTGAAGGGGTGAAGAGTGTGAGAGGACTAGAAGATACATTTGAGCAAATCATAGCTGAGAACTCCCCTAATCTGGGGAATGAAACAAGCATTTGTGTCCTAGAGGCAGAGGGGACCCCTTCCAAGATCAGGGAAAACAGACCAACACCCCGTCATGTAATAGTAAAACTCGCAAATCTTAGAACCAAGGAAACCATCTTAAGGGTGGTTAGGGGGAAGAAATTCCTTACATACAGAGGGAGGAACATCAGAATAACGCCAGACCTATCCACAGAGACCTCGCAAGCCAGAAAGGGCTGGCAAGACATATTTAGGGTACTAAATGAGAAGAACATACAGCCAAGAATACTTTATATGGCAAAGCTGTCATTTAGAATGGATGGAGAGACACAGATTCCAGGACCGGCAGAAACTGAAAGAATATGTGACCACTAAGCCAGCCCTGCAAGAAATATTAAGGGGGGATTCTATAAAAGGAGAAAGACCCCAAGAGTGATATAGAACAGAAATTTACAGAGACAATCTATAGAAACAAGGACTTCACAGGAAACATGATGACAATAAAATCCTCTTTCAATAATCACTCTTAATGTGAACGGCCTAAATGCTCCCATAAAATTGCAAAGGGTTGCAGATTAGATAAAAAGACAGGATGCATCCATATTGCTGTCTACAAGAGACTCATTTTGAACCTAAAGATACACCCAGACTAAAAGTGAAGGGGTGGAGAACCATCTTTCATGCCAACGGACCTCGAAAGAAAGCTGGGGTAGCAATTCTCATATTAGACAAATTAGATTTTAAGCTAAAGACTGTATGTAGAGACACAGATGGACACTATATCATTCTTAAAGGGTCTATCCAACAAGGAGATCTAACAATTATAAATATCCATGCCTCCAACATGGGAGCAGCCAACTACGTAAACCAACTATTAACCAAAATAGAGACATATTGATAATAATATGTTAATTGTAGGAGACCTCAACACTCCACTCTCAGCAATAGACAGATCATCTAAGCAGAAAATCAACAAAGAAACAAGAGCTTTGAATGACGCACTGGACCAGATGGACCTCATAGATATATATAGAACATTCCACCCTAAAACAACAGGATACTCATTCTTCTTGAGTGCACAGGAAGCTTTCTCCAGAATAGACCACACACTGGGTCACAAATCAAGCCTCAACCAATATCAAAAGATTGAGATTATTCCCTGCATATTCTCAGACCACAATGCTTTAAAACTGGAACTCAATCACAAGAAAAAACTTGGCAGAAATTCAAACACTTGGAAGCTAAAGACGACTCTGCTCAAGAACGTTTGGGTCAACCAGGAAATCAAAGAACTTAAACAATTCATGGAAACCAATGAGAATGAAAACACATCAGTCCAAAACCAATGGGATACTGCAAAGGCAGTCCTACAGGGGAAATACATAGCCATCCAAGCCTCACTCAAAAAAAAAAAAAAAAGAAAAAGAAAAAAGAAAAGAAAAAGAAAAATCCCAAATTCAATGAACTTTACACCTTAAAGAATTGGAGAAAAAGCAACAAATGATGCCTAAGCCATGCATTAGAAGAGAAATAATTAAGATTAGAGCATAGATCAATGAATTAGAAACCAGAAATACAGTAGATCAGATCAACGGAACTAGAGGCTGGGTCTTTGAAAGAGTTAATAAGATCGATAAACCACCGGCCAGACTTATCCAAAAGAAAAGAGAAAGGACCCAAATTAATAAAATTATGAACGAAAGGGGAGAGATCATGACTAACACCAAGGAAATAGAAACAATTATTAGAAATAATTATCAACAACTATATGCCAATAAATTAAGCAATGTGGGAGAAATGGATTCCTTCCTGGGAACCTATAAACTACCAAGACTGAAACAGGAAGAAATTGACAACCTGAATAGACCAAATAACCAGTAACGAGATTAAAGCGGTGATTATAAACCTCCCAAAAAATAAGAGTCCAGGGCCTGATGGATTCCCTGGGGAATTCTACCAGACGTTCAAAGAAGAAATAATACTTATTCTCCTGAAGCTGTTTCAAAATATAGAAACAGAAGGAAAGCTTCCAGGTTCATTTTTTGAGGCCAGCATTACCTTGATCCCCAAACCAGGCAAAGACACCATCAAAAGGGAGAATTTCAGACCGATATCCCTGATGAATATGGACGGCAAAATTCTCAACAAAATCCTAGCTAATAGGATCCAACAATACATTAAAAGGATCATCCACCATGACCAAGTGGGATTTATCCCTGGGATGCGAGGGTGGTTCAACATTCACAAATCAATCAATGTGATACAACACATTAATAAGAAGAGAGAGAAGAACGATATGGTCCTCTCAGTTGATGCAGAAAAAACATTTGACAAAATACAGCATGCTTTCCTGATTAAAACTCTTCAGACTATAGGGATAGAGGGAACATTCCTCAATTTCATAAAATCCATCTATGAAAAACCTACAGTGAATATCCTTCTCAGGAACACAACAAAGATGCCCACTCTCACCACTGTGAGAGTTACCAAAATGGTTACCATTTTGTTGTTATTGCTTTACGGTAAGAACAGTAAAGCTCAACTCTCATAGCGACTTTCAAGTATGCAAAAAAAATTTTTTTTGAGTTTAATTCCTTTATTTAATTATATGTAAAGCTACTATATATGTCTATGACAAATAAGATAGAAAAGGGACAAAGCCTTCCCCAAAAGAACAAAAAGGGAAAAAGAACAAACAAATTATTTCTATTTCTTCTATATGGTAGTACTTTGTTGAGTACTGATGGAATAAATCAATCAGAAGCATTCATTTTAATGTGTAGGTAAAATATAATTCCTTTTGGTACGTATTTTGCTTTGATATATATACAAAGATATTGTAATGAAGTTGTGGTACCTCATCTTTCTCTCTGTTGTTCAACATAGTACTAGAAGTCCTAATAACAGCAATTAGACAACAAAAAGAAATAAGAGGTATTCAGATTGGCAAAAAAGAAGTCAAACTCTCTCTCCACAGATGACATGCTACTTTATGTGGAAAACCCAAAAGACTCCACCCCCAAATTACTAGAACTCATACAGCAATTCAGTAATGTGGCAGGAAACGAAATCAATGCACAGAAATCAGTTGCTTTCTTATACACTAACAACATAACTGTAGAAAGAGAAATTAGAGAACTGATTCCATTTATAATAGCACCAAAAACCATAAGATACCTCGGAATAAACCTAACCAAAGAGGTAAAGGATCTATACTCTAGGAACTACAGAAAACTCATGAAAGAAATTGAAGAAGACATAAAAACATGGAAAAACATTCCATGCTCATGGATTGGAAGGATAAACATTGTTAAAATGTCTATGCTACCTAGAGCAATCTATACCTTCAACGCCATCCTGATCAAAATACCAATGGCATTTTTCAAAGTGCTGGAACAAACAACCCTAAAATTTGTATGTAATCAGAAAAGACCCTGAATTGCCAAGGAAATGTTGAAAAAGAAAAAGCTGGGGGCATCACGTTGCCTGATTTCAAGCTCTGTTACAAAGCTGTGATCACCAAGACAGCATGGTACTGGCACAAAAACAGACACATAGACCAATGGAACAGAATTGAGAGCCCAGATATGGACCCTCAACTCTCTGGTCAAATAATCTTTAACAAAGCAGGAAAAAACTTGCAATGGAAAAAAGACAGTCTCTTCAATAAATGGTGCTGGGAAAATTGGACAGCTATATACAGAAGAATAAAACGCGACCACTCTCTTACACCATACACAAAGATAAACTCAAAATGGATGAAAGACCTCAATGTGAAACAGGAATCCATCAAAATCCTAGAAAAGAATATAGGCAGTAACCTCTCGACATTGGCCACAGCAACTTCTTCAAGACACATCTCCAAAGGCAAGGGAAATGAAAGAGAAAATGAACTTTTGGGACTTTATCAAGATAAAAATCTTCTGCACAGCAAAGGAAACAGTGAACAAAACAAAGAGGCGACCCACGGAATGGGAGAAGATTTTTGCAAATGACATTACAGACAAAGGGCTGATATCCAAGATCTATAAAGAACTTCTCAAACTCAACACCCATAAAACAAATAATCCAGTCAAAAAATGGGCAGAAGACATACAAATGGCTAACAGACACTTGAAAAAATGTTCATCATCATTAGCCATCAGGGAAATTCAAATCAAAACCACATTGAGATACCACCTTACACAGTTAGAATGGCAGAAATTGACAAGGCAAGAAACAACAAATGTTGGAGAGGTTGTGGAGAAAGGGGAACCCTCTGTTGGTGGGAATACAAGCTGGTACGGTCACTTTGGAAAATAGTGTGGGGGTTCCTCAAAAAATTAAAAATAGAGCTACCCTATGACCTGGCAATTGCACTACTGGGTATTTACCCCAAAGACACAGATGTAGTGAAAAGAAGGACCATATGCACCCCAATATTCTTAGCAGCAATGTCCGCAATAGCCAAACTGTGGAAAGAGCTGAGATGCCCTTCAACAAACAAATGGATAAAGATGTGGTCCATATACAATGGAATACTACTCAGCCATCAGAAAGGATGAATACCCACCATTTGCATCAACGTGGATGGGACTGGAGGAAATTGTGCTAAGTGGAATAAGTTAAGCAGAGAAAGATAATTATCATATGGTTTCACTTATTTGTGGAACATAAGGAATAGCACGGAGGACATTAGGAGAAGGAAGGGAAACATAAAGGGAGGGAAATCGGAGGGGGAGATGAACCAAGAGAGACTATGGGCTCGGGGAAACAAACTGAGGGTTCTAGAGGGGAGGGGGGAAGGGGGATGGCCCAGCCTGGTGATGGGTATTAAGGAGGGCACGTACTGCATGGAGCACTGGGTGTTATACAGAAACAATGAATCATGGAACACTACATCAAAAACTAATGATGTCCTGTATGGTGACTAACATAACATAATAACAACAACAACAACAAAAAATAGAAAAGAAAATTCACCAGTGAAGCCATCCAGTCTGGGCTTTTCTTTTTTGGGAGATTTTTTTTTTTTAAGTCGTCTCCATGCCCAGCATTGAGCCCAACGTGGGGCTTGAACTCATGACCCTGAGATCAAGAGTCAGATGCTTAACCACCTGAGCCCCTGTTGGGAGATTTTCTGATTATTGATTCAGTCTCCTTACTAATAATTGGTATCTTCAAGTTTTCTATTTCTTCCTGTTTTAATCTTGATAGGTTATATGTTTCTAATATATTTCCATTTCAACTAGGTTGTCCAGTTTGTTGGCATAGAGTTGTTCATAGTAACCCCTTATGATTCTTATTTCTGTGGTGTATGTTGTTTCATTCATTTTTCATTTATAATCTTATTGATTTGGTTCCTCTCTTTTTTCTATGGTTAGTGTGTTTGTCAATTTTATTTATCTTTCCAAAGAACCAACTCTTAGTTTGGTTCATCTTTTATTACATTTATGCTCTTTATTTCATTTATTTCTACTCTAGTTTTTATTTTTTTTCCTTTCTTCTGCTAACTTTGGGCTTAGTTCTTTGTCTAGTTCCTCAAGATGGACAGGGATGTTGTTTATTTGAGATCATTCCTCTTTTTTTTTTTCAACTAACATCTTTTTTTATTGTTTCAATTCAATTAGCCAACATATAGTACATCATTAGTTTCAGATGTAGCGTTCAGTGATTCATCAGTTGCGTATAACACCCAGTGCTCATCACATCCCGTGCCCTCCTTAATGCCCATCACCCAGTTACCCCATCCCCTCACTCACCTCCCCTTCTGAAACCCTCAGTTTGTTTCCCAGAGAAACTGCACAGAGGATCATAGGGGAAGGGAGGGAAAACTGAATGGGATCATTCTTTTTATTGCTATGAACTTCTTTCTTAGGACTGCTTTTGCTGCATCCCATAAGATTTTTTTATGTTGCATTTTCCTCTCTTTTTTTGTTTGTCTCAAACTTTTTTGAAAATTTTGTTTTCTCAGGAAAGTCTTTACCCCTATTTTATTTCTGAAGTACAGCTTCACCAAATATAGACTTTTGAGTTGACAGGTTTTTTTCTAAGTACTTTGAACGTGTCATCCCATTTTGTTCTGGCCTGGAAAGTTTCTCTTGTGAAATCTGCTCATAGACCAGGTTCTATGGTTAGTAATAAATGGGGTCATGTATTAGTTTCCCTGCCCTGGACAGGACCCAGGGCATGTATGCCTTATTGTTTGGGGACCTGAATTGGGCAAGAATGTGCACTGAATTCTCTGTTCAGGTGAGGCCACCTGTTTTGCTCTGCCACTGGGGAAAGTCACAAGCTGTGCTTTCTGCTCAAATGCCACTGTAATCTGGGCTGTTGGGTGGACTACACAGCTTCCCAAATGTTCTGGTTATGTTCACTAGTCAGGCAGGCTGAAGGCTATATTCAGCAATGAATGGAGCTATGTATTAGTTTCTCTGACAGAGCATAGTGGGAGAAGCAGCTCTAAAGCAGGTGAAGCTTTTTGCTCATTGTTCTAACTTAAGCTGACTATGGGTCAAGTTTTCTGGCCAAACAGGGCCATAAGCCTTGCTCTACAAGTTATCAGTTATGCCCGCCTCTCTCTCTCTCTCTGCTTACACAGCTTCCAGGTATTATTGCCAACCCTTCTGGTCACATGGTGCCAGGAGACACACTATAGCAGGTGAGGTTATGTCACAGTTCCCTTGTCTGTGCAGGATGAGGAGAGACCACATCAGGCCTGTCCCAATTTTTCCCAGACAGGATTTCTGGTCAGGAGAGGCTCAGCCTAGGCTATGAATTTATTCCCCTGCCTGGGTGTAGTAGGGGAACTCTCCATGCCTACTACTGGCTTTGCTCTAGGAGGGTTCAGCTCTGCCTGCTCAGCTCTCAGCTCGAGCAGTGCTGGGCTACATAGCTTTCTGGTGATCTCTCTAGCCCTTCTGGCCAGATGGGGCCTGAAGAACCCCTGCAATCCCCATAAGACAAGACCAGATTAGGGGCCATAGTAACCCACAGTGCTACAGGGTGGGGGACACTGGTTGTCCCCCTGGGTGCTGGTTGTCTCTTTCCCAATGGAGGAACCCGAGGCTCAGAGGAGACATCTTTCAATAGGCAATGCAATCACTGTGTAGCCACTTCTCGAACTCTTTCTAATTCAGTCTGTCTTTGTCTCTGTCGTACAGGGATGTGCTTCAGCCTCACCCCCCATTTTTCAGGACCTTTTTGGTGGTGTCTTGTTCATGAATTGTTGTTAGTTGTTCTTCTTGTTGAGAGGGAGCAATGTCAAGAATTCCTATGTCGCATCTTAGTGACGTTGCTCCCTAGATCTAATCCACAGGCTTCACGATATGTAGCTTATGAGGCGAAGCACCAGAGAATGTGTGCTTTCTGTGGGCAGCTGGTAGCCGGCGGGGGGGGCGGGGAAGAAGCTGAGTCCACACCATTCTTAGAGGAACTGGTGAGAAGACAAGGATGAAGGGACTTCTTATTCTAAAATGTAATGCTGAGCTCTAATAGGGGAAATTTCTGGTGTAAAATAAATCTCTTGAAACATTCTTTCTGCAGACAGAGCCAAGAGACCTGGATACCCCCTCATCATCCCTGTGTAGAGACAATATAATAAAGAAGAACATGGGTATTAACCACTGGTTTGGGCCCTGATTCTTCCCCTTCCTCCGTTTGGCCACCTGGGCAAATATCCAATGAGTTGAACCTTAGTTTTTTTCATATGTATGACAAGGATAACATCTCTAGGAGCTATAATGAGGGTTGAAAGCAGTCTTGTATAGATAGTGCTTGGCAAGGAGTGAGCATTCAGTAAATAGTAGCTATTGTTGTTGTAGAAGACTTTCAATTCAGGAGAGTTTTTAGAGGAATTTCCAGTTTTTCTGTAAAGACATCCCTCCATTTGGCTTACAAGGACACAATGCCTGTGAGTCCACAGCTCTCTCATCCTGTTTTCCTCGTTTTCTCAAACACCTCAAATAACGCTACAAATAGTCATTTGGTTTGTAGGAAGGATGGGAGGAAAGTGATTTCATTAAGCTTCTGCTGCCATATAGATTATGAATAACTTTAATGGTCACAAACTTTTAAGCCTGAGCTCTTCAATGCACCACTGCTCATGCCATCCCCACACAGCATCTCATCATTATCCCACAGTTGTTTGGTTCAGGTCTTTGAATGGATCTGATATCTCTGGACACCGAGGGATGATGGGTTGACTCTGAAAACAGCTTGACCATCAACAATCTAACCATCATAAAATCGCCATAAAGTCATGTTTGTGTGTATTGTAATACTGGCATTATTCATGGCAGCCAAATAAATTATGGAAGTGTCACAGTGTTGGATAGTGAAATCTGGATAGTTCATCAGATGGGCTGGCCTGTAGAGACCTGCAAGGGAAACAGAACCATTCTTTCTAGATGAAGCAAATCTGATAAGCATTTTCAGTTTCCTGGCAAAAGTCACATTGAGACATCTAGGAAACCAAAAGCCCATCCCTGTTCCCATTTACTCCTTTAAACAAGTTCCTGCTGGGCACATTTTTAAAATTAGGTTATACTTGGCCATTGATTACTTGATGTAATCAATTTAACAGAGGCAGTCATTGATCTAAACAAGCTTTTTTTGGAGAGATTTTGAAAAGATCATCACAGAACTAAGCATTAACATGTAAATGTGGCATTACCATTTCCATCTCTCAGGCTGAGCCATATTATGGTGCCATAAGCCACCCCACTCTGGCTCTAACCCAGGATTTCCACACTCCCTAGTGTGGTCTATGTTCCAAAATGTCCTAGCTTTCTCTACTCTTTCTGATCTCATCAGGAAGCTGTTCTCCATTAGAGACTGAAAGGGAGTGATGAACTCAAATCAATTCACAACAATGCATTAGTAACTGAGTTCTTAGCACCACCAGTATAGTATTGGCATTTTAAAAAAAGACATCCCTTAAGTCAAATTCATAATTGGTGAAGTTTCAGGCTGAGTAAAAAGGAAAAATAAAGTTTCAGAAGGGAGCTCTCTTGGTCAGATTTTTCTGAATTATTGCTTTAGTTTCACAGCTTTATACATGTTTTTCTTTAAGAATTCATTTATTCTTCAACTGGTATTTACTGAGACACTAAAATATTAACTCTGGGAGTATAAATGCATCAGTAAACAAAACAAAGATCTCAAACTTTGGGGAGCAGAATGAGAGACTCCATACCAGACATAAGTATATTTTATAGTGTTAGGAAGTGATACCTGTTTTGAGAAAAGAAAAAAAGTAGCAGGGTAAGGGGAATTAGGAGTGCTGGGTAGATGGGTTGATTTGCAAATTTATTTTTTTAATTAAAGTATAATTGACGTGCCATATCTCATTAGTTTCAGGTGTATATCATAGTAATTAGATATTTTTATACATTATAAAATAATCCCCACAGTAAGTCTAGTTACTGTCATCAGTACAAAGTTACCATGTTATTGACTATATTCCCTATGCTGTATTTTACAACCCCATCAGTTACTTATTTTATAACTGGACGTCTGTACCTCTTAATCACCTTCTGTCTATCTTGTCCACCCCCAACCTCCATATGATTTTCCATACTGGTTACACTAATTTATATTCCCACCAACAAGGTATAAACATTTCCTTTCTCCCACAACCTCACCAACACTTGGTATTTTGTTGTTTTGATACTAGCCATTCTCATAGGAATGAGGAGATATCTCATTGTGGTTTTGATTTGCATTTTCCTGATGATTAGTGATGTCGAGCATCTTTTCATGTGCTTATTGTCCTTCTATATGTCTTCTTTGGGAAAATGTCTATTTAAGTCTTCTTTTTTTAAATTTTATTTTATTATGTTATGTTAATCACCATACATTACATTATTAGTTTTTGATGTAGCATTCCATGATTCATTGTTTGCATATAACACCCACTGCTCCATTCAATATGCACCCTCTTAAATACCCATCACCAGGCTAATCCATCCCCCCACCCCCCTCACCTCTACAACCCTCTGTTAGTTTCTCAGAGTCCATAATCTTTCATGGTTTGTCTCCCCCTCCGATTTCCCCCATTTCATTTTTCCCTTCCTACTAACTTCTTTTTTTTTTTTTTTTAACATATAATGTATTATTTGTTTCAGAGGTATGGGTCTGTGATTCAACAGTCTTACGCAATTCACGGCGCTCACCATAGCACATGCCCTCCCCAATGTCTATCACCCAACCTCCCCATCCTTCCCACCCCCCACCACTCCAGCAACCCTCAGTTTCCTGAGATTAAGAATTCCTCATATCAGTGAGGTCATACGATACATGTCTTCCTCTGATTGACTTATTTCACTCACCAGTTCCCTCCATGTTATTGCAAATGGCAAGATATCATTCCTTTTGATGGCTGCATAATATTCCATTGTATATATATACCACTTCTTCTTTATCCATTCATCTGTCGATGGACATCTTGGCTCTTTCCATAGTTTGGCTACTGTGGATATTGCTGATATAAACATCGGGGTGCACGTACCCCTTCAGATCACTACATTTTATCTTTGGGGTAAATACCCAGTAGTGCTATTGCTGGGTCACACGGTAACTCTATTTTCAACATTTTAAGGAACCTCCATACTGTTTTCCAGAGTGGCTGCACCAGCTTGCTTTCCCACCAACAGTGTAGGAGGGTTCCCCTTTCTCCACATCCTTGCCAAAATCTGTTGTTTCCTGACTTGTTAATTTTAGCCATTCTGACTGGTGTGAGGTGGTATCTCATTGAGGTTTTGATTCGGATTTCCCTGATGCCGAGCGATGTGGAGCACTTTTTCATGTGTCTGTTGGCCATTTGGACGTCTTCTTTGCAGAAATGTCTGTTCATGTCTTCTGCCCTTTTCTTGATTGCATTATTTGTTCTCTGGGTGTTGAGTTTGATAAGTTCTTTATAGATTTTGGATACTAGCCCTTTATCTGATATGTCATTTGCAAATATCTTCTCCCATTCTGTCGGTTGTCTTTTGGTTTTGTTGACTGTTTCCTTTGCTGTGCAAAAGCTTTTTATCTTGATAAATTCCCAATAGCTCATTTTTGCCCTTGCTGCCCTTGCCTTTGGTGATGTTTCTAGGAAGAGGTTGCTGTCTCTGTTCTCCTCAAGGATTTTGATGGATTCCTGTCTCACAGATCTTTCACTTCCTTGGTTAAATTTATTCTTACATATTTTATTCTTTTTGGTATAATTATAAACGGAATTATTTTCTTAATTTCTTATACTTCATTATTAGAAATTTATTAGAAATTTATTTATAGAAATGCAACTGTGTGTTAATTTTGTATCTTGCAACTGTACAAAATTCATTTGTTCTAATAGTTTTTTGGTGGAGTCTTTAGGGTTTTCTATGTATAGTATCACACCATCTGTAAACAGTAACGGTTTTACTTCTGCCTTCCCAATTTGATTGTCTTTCTTTTTCCTTTTCTTGTTTAATTGTCTGGCTAGGACTTCTAGTACTGTTTTGAACAAAAGTCACAAAACTGGGCATCAGTATTTTGTTCCTGATCTTAGAGGAAAAGCTTGCAGCTTTTCGTCACTGAGTCTGATGTTAGCTGTGAGTTTGTCATAAGTGGCCTTTATTATGTTAATAATGTTCCCTTTGCACCCACTTTGATGAGAGTTTTTGTCATAAAAGGATGTTGAATTTTTTCATATACTTTTTCTGCATCTATGCAGACGATCATGAGTTTTTAACCTTCGTTTTGTCAATGTGATGAATCTTGATTGATTTGCTGATGTCACACTATCCTTGCATCCATGGAATAAATCCATGTTGATCATGATCCTTTTAATGTGCTGTTGAACTCAATTTGCTGATATTTTGTTAAAGATTTTTGCATTTATGTTCATCAGAGATATTGGCCTGTAGTTTTCTTTTTTTGTGGTGTGCCCTTGTCTGGGTTTGGTATCTGTATAATATTCTCCTTGTAAAAATGAAATCAGAAGCATTCCTTCCTCTTCAATTTTTTGGAATTTAGTTGACCCTTGAACAACATGGGCTTAGCCTGCATAGATCCACTTATATGTGGATTTTTGTTTTTAATACATGTTTTACATTGTGATTGAAAGATAGAAGTTGCCAAATAAATAAACATTGAAAGGAAGAGGTGGAAGAAAGAAAGTTGAAACAGCAGGGTTCTCACCTGCTTTTGGCATTCCTCACCTCACTCCCTGTGCAAAGCTTGGTTAATTGAGATCTTGAACTGAAAAATGCAAAGATCCTGGCTCTGGGGAGGGATTCTTGCCAAAGTGTCAGGGCCAGTCACTGGCTGGAGTTGGTCAAGGACCACGGAATGATAAACTGCATGCCCCCAAGGTGAGAGGTCCAGGAGAACACTGGGGTCAAGATAGCACCAGGCAGGAGGAGCCTGAGCCATGGAGCTGACAGGGGGAGGGATACTGTCACTGGTGCTCAAAGTTCTCTGAAGCAGGGAGCTAATACTGCTGGGGAACTGGCAGCTCACCGCTTGCCAGCATGTCCATAAGCAGAAACAGTGTTAGACGCACACAGAGGAGGTCAGCTGGAACAAGTGACCTAGAGAGATGGGCAAAGGTACTCTGCCTTCCCCTGTTCTTTACCCTTCTCCCAGACTTCGCTTGCAAGGAAATTTCCCTCATTCCTGGATAGAGAATTTAGGAGGCAGTCTCACTCCAGGATCCAGCTTTCCTAACCATGTGGGGTGCTTCCTTTTTACTGTACTGCACAGTAAATGTATTTTCTCTTCCTTAATATTTTAATATTCTCCTCACTAGCATTGTAAGAATATAATATTTAATACATATAACATACAAGATACATGTTGACTTTGTTATCAGTAAGGCTTCCAGTCAACAGTAGACTGTTAGTAGTTAAGTTTTTTGAGTGTCAAAAGATATATACAAATTCTTTACTGGTCAGGGACTTGGTGCCCCTTTACCCTCACATTATTCGTGAGTCCATTGTAATTTGAGGATAAGTACTAACTCTTCTTCATTTTTTTAATTTATTTTTTTATTATGTTATGTTAGTCACTATACAGTACATCGTTAGTTTTTAATGTAGTGTTCCATGATTCATTGTTTGCGTATAACACCCAGTGCTCCATGCAATACGTGCCTTCCTTAATATACATCACTGGGCTAACCCATCCCCTCACCCACCTCCCCTCCGAAACCCTCAGTTTGTTTCTCAGAGTCCATCGTCTCTCATGGTTCATCTCCACCCCCCTTCTCATTTCCCCTGCTTCATTTTTCCCTTCCTTCCCCTGTGGTCCTCTGTTCTATTCCTTATGTTCCACATATAAGTGAAACCATATGATAATTGACTTTCTCTGCTTGACTTCTTTCACTTAACATAATCCCCTCCAGTTCCATCCATGTCGATGCAAATGATGGGTATTCATCCTTTCCGATGGCTGAGTAATATTCCATTGTATATATGAACCACATCTTCTTTATCCATTCATCTGTTGAAGGGCATCTCAGCTCTTTCCACAGTTTGGTTGTTGTGGACATTGCTGCTAAGAATATTAAATGTTTGATAGAATTCACCTTGGAAGACTTCCATTTCTTCTGGGTTATCCAGTTTGTTGGCATGCTATTGTTCTTAATGATCTTTAATGATTCTCAGTATTTCTGTGGTATCAGTTGTAACTTTTCTTTTATTTCTGATTTTATTTATTTGATCTTTTGCTCTTTTTTTTATAAGCCCACCCAAGGGTTTTTCAATTTCATTTTTCTAAGGACCAGCTCTTAGTTCCATTGGTCTTTTCTATTGTTGTTTTAGTCTCTATTGTATTAATTTCCAATCTGATCTTTGTTATTTTCTTCTTTCTACTAACTTTGGGCTTTATTTGTTCTCTTTTTCTGTTCCTTTAAGTGTAAAGTTAAATTGTTTATTTGACATTTTTCGTGATTCTTTAATTAGACCTGTATCACCATAGTGAACTTCACTCTTAGATTTGCTTTTCCTGTGTCCCATAGATTTTGGGAAATTGTGTTTTCAATTTTGTTTGTTTTGTTTTGAAAAATAACAAATATATGCTTATTTGGGGACCCCAGTAAACTTATTAAATGCTAAATACATTTCTTTTTTTCATAAATTACACTTACTATTTGTTACCCTGTGCATAGATTATTATCTCACTTAATTCTCAAAATCTTCCTTTGAAATTGTACTATGCAGAGCTCCTCATCATTTCATCAACTCTATAAATATTTCTCTATTTGAGGAACTTCTAAATATATCCTGAATTAATTAAAATTTGACTTCATACTTCTTTTGTCAAAATATTTGCATTGATTGTAATGCAAGTGCTAGTTTTCTCTCTTTTTTAATTTTGTTATTTTATTTTATTTCATCATGATAGGTGTACTCTTTAATCCCCATCCCCTATTTTACCCATGCCCCTGACCACCTCCCCTCCTGGTAACCATCGGTTTGTTCTCTATAGTTAAGAGTCTGTTTCTTGTTTTGTCTCTTTTTTATTTACCTTTGCTCATTTGTTTTGTTTCTTAAATTTGACATATGAGTAAAATCATATAGTATTTCTCTTTCTTTGACTTATTTCCCTTAGTATTTTTTTAGATTATTTATTTATTTATTTATTTATTTATTTATTTATTTGAGAGAGAGAGCAGAGGGAGAGACAACACTTGAGCGTGGGTGGGGGGACGGAGAGTGAGGAGCAGACTTCCCACTGAGCAAGGAGCCTGACGTGGGTCTCAATCCTAGGACTCCAGGATCATGACCCAAGCCTAAGGTAGAGCTCAACCAGCTGAGCCACCCAGGAACCCTTCCCTTAGCATTACACTCTCTAATTCTATCCATGTTGCAAATGGCAGGATTTCATTCTTTTTTATGGCTAAATAATGTTCCATTGTATATATGTATCTCACATCTTCTTTATGTGTTTTCATTTTTGTTTGTCTCAAGGTATTTTTTAAATTTTCTCTTTAATTTCTTCATTGCCCATTGGTTGTTTATTAACATGTTGTAGAGTTTCCACATGTTCATGTTTTTCCTAGTTTTTTAAAAACGGATTTCTAATTTCATATTGTTTGGTTGGGAAAGATGCTTGATATGATTTTAGTCTTCTTGAATTTATAGAGACTTGTTTTGTAGTCTAACATATGATCTATGCTGGAGAATATTCCAGGTGCAGCTGAAAAGAACGTGTATTCTGTGTTGAAAAAGGAAACTGAAGCTGGAGGTGTCACAATTCCAGACTTCACACTCTATTACAAAGCTGTGATCATCAAGACTGTATGGTACTGGCATAAAAACAGACACACAGATCAATGGAACAGAATAGAGAACCCAGAAATGGACCCTCAACTCTATGGCCAACTCATCTTCGACAAAGCAGCATAGAATATCCAATGGAAAAAAATAGTCTCTTCACTAAATGGTGCTGGGAAAATTGGAAATCCACATGTACAAGAACGAAATTGGACCACTCTCTTAAAGCATACACAAAAATAGACTCAAAATGGATGAAAGACTTAAATGTGAGACAGGAATCCATCAAAATCCTAGAGGAGAACACAGGCAGCAACCTCTTTGACCTTGACCACAGTAACTTCTTGCAAGGGAAAAAGCAAGGGAAACCAAAGCAAAAATGAACTATTGGGACCTCATCAGGATAGAAAGCTTCTGCACAGCAAAGGAAACAGTCAACAAAACTAAAAGGCAACCTATGGAATGGGAGAAGATATTTGCAAATGACATATCAGATAAAGGGCTGGTATCCAAGATCTATAAAGAACTTATCAAACTCAACCCCCAAAAAGCAAAATATCCAGTCAGGAAATGGGCAGAAGACATGAACAGACATTTCTTCAAAGACGACATACAAATGGCTAACAGTCACATGAAAAAATGCTCAACACCACCTGGCATCATTAAAATACAAACGAAACCCACAATGAGATACCACATCACACCAGTCAGAATGGCTAAAATTAACAAGTCAGGAAACAAAAGATGTTGGTGAGGTTGCGGAGAAAGGGGAACCCTCTTACACTGTTGGTGGCAATGAAAACCGGTGCAGTGGCTCTGGAAAACAATACGGAGGATCCTCAAAAAGATAAAAATAGAACTACCCTATGACCCAATAATTGCACTATTAGGAATTCATCCAAAGGATACAAACATAGTGATTTGAAGGGACACATGCACCCCAATGTTTATAGCAGTAATGTCCACAATAGTCAAATGTGGAAAGAGCCCAGATGTCTATCAACAGATGAATGGATAAAGACATTGGTATGCGTGTGTGTGTGTGTGTATGTGTGTATATATGTGTGTGTGTGTGTGTATACATATATATACACACACACATATATATAAATGGAATGTTACTCAGCAATCAAAAAGAATGAAATCTTGCCTTTGCAACATGGATGGAACTAGAGGTTATTTTGCTAAGTGAAATAAGTCAGTCAGAGAAAGACAAATACCATATGATTTCACTCATGTGGAATTTAAGAAACAAAACAGATGAACATAGGGGAAGGGAAGGAAAAATAAGGTAAAAACAGAGAGGGAGGCAAACCATAAGACTCTTAACTTTAGGAAACAAACTGAGGGTTTCTGGAGAAGAGATAGGTGGGGCAATGGGTAAATTGGGTGATGGGGATTAAGGAGGGCACTTGATGTAATGAGCACTGGATATTATATGCAACTGACAAATCACTAAATTCTACATCTGAAACTAATACTATATGTTAACTAATTAAATAAAAAATTTAAAAAGAATGTATTTGCAGTTTTTGATGAAATATTGTATATAGATCTATTACATTTATGTAGTCTAATGTGTTATTTAAAGTCAGTGTTTCCTTATATTTTGTCTGGATAATCCATTGCTGTAAGTGGTGTGTTAAAATCCCCTACTATTACTGGATTTACTGTCAATTCTTCCCTTTATGTCTATTAATATTTGCTTTATATACTTAAGTGCTCCCATGTTGGGTGCCTAAATGTTACAACTGTTATATTCTCTTGTTGGGTTGATCTCTTTATCAATATGTAATGTCCTTCTTTGTCTCTTGTTACCATCTTTGTTTAAAATCAATTTGTCTGATACGAGTATTGCTCTGTTTCCACCTGCATGAAATTGTTTTCTCTCTTCATTTTCAGGCTATATGTGTCTTTAGATCTGGAGTGAATCTCTCATAGGCAATATATACATGTCTTGTATCCATTTAGCCACCCTATGGTACTTGGAGCATTTAGACCATTTACATTTAAGGTAATTATCGATAGGCATGTACTTATTGCAATTTTGTTAATTCTTTTCTGGTTGTTTTGTAGTTCTCTGTTCCTTTCTTGTTCTCTTGATCTCTTTCCCTGTGACTTAACCATTTTATTTAGTGTTATGTTTATGTTCTTTCTCTGTATTTTTGCACAGTTTTTGTAGGTTTTTGTTCTGTGTTTACCATGAGGTTCATACATATTGACCTATAGAGAGATGTGTATTTTAAGCTGATAGTCTTAAGTTTGTTTTCTAAAAGTACTACATTTTTACTACCCTGACCCACTTTTTATTTTTGACATCATATTTTACATCTTTTTTATTTTAGATTTCCCTTAACTACTTACTGTAGTGACAGTTGATTTTATTATTGTCGCCTTTTAGCCTTCATACTAGCTATTTAAGTGGCTGATCCTGCCTTTATTATATGTTTTCTAGTTATACCCTTTTCTTTTCCACTTAAAGAAAAACCTTTAACGTTTCTTGTAAGACCATTTAGTGGTAATGAACGCCTTTAGTTTTTGCTTGTTTGGGAAACCATCTCTCCTTCAATTCTGAATGAAAAGTTAGCTGGGTAGAGATTCTTGGTTGGAATTTTTTCTGTACAGCACTCTAAATATATCCTTCAACTTGCTCCTGGCTTACAAAGTGTCGTATGAAAAATTAGCTGATAGTCATATGAGGATTTCCTTGGATGTGACTCTTTGTCTCTTGATGCCCTTTTAAGATTCTTTAACTTTTGCCATTCCTACTTATACTATGTCTTGGTGTGGATATTTTTGGGTTCCTCTTGTGTGGGATTCTGTATTTCCTGGACCTGGATGTCTGTTTTCTTGCCCAGGTCAAGATGTTTTCAGGCATTATTTCTTCAAATAAGTTTTGTGCCATTTTCTCTCTCTCTCTTTTTTTTTTTTCTCCTTCTTGGACCTCTATAATATGAATGTTTGTATACGTGATGTTTTCCCAGAGGTCCCTTTATCCTCATTTAAAAATTATTTTTTCATTTTGCTTCTGTGATTGGGTGATTTCCACTATTTTGCCTTCCAGATCATTCATCTGTTCTTGTATATCATCAGATCTGCTGTGTATGTTCTGTAGTATATTTTTTCATTTTAGTTACCATATTTTATAGATATGATTGGTTCTTTATTTTTTTATTGAAGTATAATTGGCACACAATGTTACATTAATTTTAGGTGCACAAAATAGTGACTCAACAAGTCTATACTTTATGCTCACCACAAGTGCAGCTACCATCCGTCACCATATAACACTATTACAATACCATTGACTATACTCCCTGTGCTGTATCTTTCATCCTCATGACTTATTCATTCCATAACTGGAAGCTTATACCTCCCACTCCTTTTCATCCATTTTGCTAAACCTCCCACACCCCTCCCTTCTGGCAACCATAAGTTTGTTCTCTGGATTTATGAGTTCATTTCTGCTTTTCATTATGTTTTTTTTTTTTTAAGAGTCCACGTATAAGCGAAATCATATTTGTCTTTCTCTGTCTAACTTATTTAACTTAGCATAATACCCTCTAGGTCCATCCATATTGTTGCAAATGGCAAGGTCTCATCCTCTCATCCTTTCTTATGGCTGAATAATAGTTCGTCGTATATATGCACCACATCTTTATCCATTCATCTATCAATGAATATTTGGGTTGCTTCCATTTCTTTGCTATTGCAAATAATGCTGCAAAAAACATAGGAATGTATATGTCTTTTTGAATTAGTGTTTTCATCTCTTTGGGGTAAATAATCATGGAATGACTGGATCATATGGTATTTCTATTTTTAATTTTTTGAGAAACTTCCATACTGTTTTCTGCAGTGGCTGCATCAACTTACATCCTTTAATTTGTTCTTTCTTATATTTTCTAACTCTTTGTTGAAGTTCCCACTGTACTCCTCCGTTCTTCTCCTGAGTTTGATATGCATTTTTATGGTTCTTACTTTGAACTCTTATCAGGTAAATTGCTTATCTCCTCCATTAGTGTTCCCCCCTCCCCCTGGGGTTTTATCTTGTTCTTTCTCTTGAAACATATTCCTCCGTCTACTCCTTTTGTTTGACATTTTGTGTGTTTTTTCTATAAATTAGGCAGAACAGCTACCTCTCCCAATCCTGAAGGAGTGGCCTTGTGTAGTAGTGTTCCCGGTGTAGACAGCATGTGACTGACAGCTTTGGCAGCAGTATAGGTCATGGAGTTCCCAGGCCTTGTTGTGTCACAGCCAGCTTGTCAGGATAGTTGTGGCTGGAGCGTGTGTGAGCCAGCATTTCTGGTGCAATGCACACCAGAACCACATTGATGGGACAACTTGGGGTGGAGTGTACATGGGCAGGGTTGTCCCTACATGTGTCATGCCAGGGCCTCCTTGATGGGATGGCTGTAGCATGAGTGGGCACAGGCCAGGGGTCCCAGGATCCACTTCATCAGGGCCACATTGGCAGAGTGGCTGGAGCAGGTGCAGAGGTCCCAGTGTGTCATACCTTGGCCACCATGGCTGGAAAGCTGGGTCAGGTGAAGAACAGGGGTTCTTGAGCCATGCTATGTCACATCAGGGTTGTCTTGGCAGGACAGCTGGGGCTGGAGGAAGCATGGCCTGCAGTTGTTCCAGTGTTCATTGCCCTAGGGCCACCCTGGCAGGACAACTGGAGTTGGATAGGTGTGAGCTAGAGGTTATTGGGGCATGCCACGCTTGGCAGGATGGCTGGGTTGGGTGCAGGCCAGGGGAGGCCCAGAGTATACCATGCTGGGATGGATGGATGGATGGAGCTGGTGGAATGGGTGGGAGCTGGTGTGGGCTAGGGGCCTGGGACTTCCTGGAGTGGCCCTTGTAGGCCAGCTGAAATGCTTGGACTCTGCTCCCATCTGTACTATCAAGATGGAGGGTGAATGTAAAAAATAAAAAAGTGGTACTGACTGGCACCTCTGACCCTAGAGAGATTTCCAGAAGTTCCCCACCCATTTGGTGGAGCTTCTAGGGTTAGTAGATGCATTTTCTTCACTTACAGTCCAGTTGTCCTTCAAACCAAGAGGTGTTATTTTTAATATATTTTTAAAGTAATATTGTCCCAACATGCTTACCTAACCTAAGCATTATATTTTAGCTTTGCTTATTTAAAAAAAAAAAACTTTGAGATTTCTTTTAAATGCCTCTTAATTTATAGACTCCTCTCCCTTTCGTTTGCTGTTAACTTAATCTGTTGAATTCAGGCCATGTGACATACAGTTTCATGCAGTCTGGATTTTTCTGATTTCAGATTCTTGGTGTGGGTCCATGTATTTTTGTGTCCTTGATATTTCCTGAAATTGGCAGCTAGACTCAAAGGCTTGATCAAACTCATATTTGATCTCTTTAGAAAGACTGTATGCAGCTTTATGTTTTTTCACCAGGAAATACACTATCTGTTGTCTCTCTTTTTGAGATGTCAGCAGCCATTGATTCGTGTGGCCTAGATCCATTAATTCATTAGAAGTTGCAATGTTTTTCTTTTATTTATTGGAATAAGTTTATAAAGAGGTACTTCCTTCCTCTATAGGCTATCCAGTAGTACAGTTCACAAAAGAAATGCACAATAAATGCTTGATTCTTTCCCTTCATTTCCTAGTTTTGAAAACAAATAGCTGACTCCATGTTATTCTTTGAAACTGACCAATTAGTTTCTTTTTTAAAAAAAAATCATAGTGAACTTCTGAATTTAAAAGTGTTACAAGTTTTTCGACAGATGTTGGTGGGGATGTGGAGAAAGGGGAAACCTCCTATACTGTTGGTGGGAATGCAAGCTGGTGCAACCACTCTGGAAAACAGTATGGAGGTTCCTCAAAAAGTTGAAAATAGAGCTACCATACGATCCAGCAATTGCACTACTGGGTATTTACCCCAAAGATACAAATGTAGGGCTCCGAAGGGGTACGTGCACCCCGATGTTTATAGCAGCAATGTCCACAATAGCCAAACTGTGGAAAGAGCCAAGATGTCCATCGACAGATGAATGGATAAAGAAGAAGTGGTATATATATACAATGGAATATTATGCAGCCATCAAAAGGAATGAGATCTTGCCATTTGCAATGACGTGGATGGAACTACAGGGTGTTATGCTGAATGAAATAAGTCGATCAGAGAAAGACATGTATCATATGACCTCCCTGATATGAGGAATTCTTAATCTCAGGAAACAAACTGAGGGTTGCT
>NW_027397064.1:61616117-61861067 GCF_003265705.2 Callorhinus ursinus | reverse complement strand
GGAAAAAAAAAGAAGATAGCAGGAGGGGAAGAATGAAGGGAGGGACATCAGAGTGGGAGACGAACCATGAGAGACGATGGACTCTGAAAAACAAACTGAGGGTTCTAGAGGGGAGGGGCGTGGGGGGATGGGTTAGCCTGGTGATGGGTATTAAAGAGGGCACACTCTACATGGAGCACTGGGTGTTATGCACAAACAATGAATCATGGAACACTACATCAAAAACTAATGGTGTAATGTATGCTGATTAACATAACAATAAAAAATTTTTAAAAAAGTGTTACAGGTTTTTTTCTTCAAATAGGCTGGCTTATTTTACTTAATTGAAGTAGAGTTGACATACAATATTATATTAGTTTCAGGTGCACAATGCAGTGATTCAACAATTCTACATACTACACGACCACCTATATAAGAGTAGTTACCATTTGTTCACCATAAAAAGCTATTAAAATATTATTTATTACATTGTGTTGTACTTTCCATCTCTGTGACTTATTTATTTTGTACCTGGAAGTTCATACCTCTTATCTCCTTCGCCTGTTTCCCCTATCCTCCCACCACTCTCCCATCTGCAACCACCAATTTCTTCTTGTATTTATGAGACTGTTTCTGGTTTGGTTTGTTTTTTAGATTCCACATATAACTGAAATCACATGGCATTTGTCTTTCTTAGTCTGACTTATTTCACTTAGCATGATACTCTCTAAGTCCATCCATGTTGCTGCTAATGGCAAGATTTTATTTTTTTATGGCTGAGTAATAGTCCTCTGTGTGTGTGTGTGTGTGTGGTTTTTTTTTTTTTTTTGTCTTTTTAATACTAACCATTCTCACTGCTGTGAAGTGATATCTCGTTGTGGTTTTGATTTGCATTTCACTGATGATTAGTGATGTTGAGCACCTTTTCATAGGTCTGTTGGCCATCTGTATGTCTTCTTTGGAAAAATGTCTATTCAGTTCTCTGTCCATTTTTTAATCTGAGTGTTTATCAGTGTTGAATTGTAGAAGTTGTTTTTTTTGCTAAGATTTTATTTCTTTGAGAGAGAGGGTGGGAGAGAACACAGAGGGAGAGTGAGAGGGAGAAGCAGACTCACCACTAAGCAAGGAGGCTGATGCAGGACTCCATCCCAGGATCCTGAGACCATGACCTGAGCTGAAGGCAGATGCTTAACCAACTGAGCCACCCAGGTACTGAGTTGTAGGAGTTTTTAATATGTTTTGGATATTAGCCATTTTTTTGGATATATCATTTGCAAATATTTTCTTCCATTCAGTAGTTTGCCTTTGTGTTTTGTTGATGGTTTCCTTCACTATGCAAAAAAGCTTTTTGGTTTCCTGTAGTTCCAGTCTGTTTTTGCTGTCTGTCTGTTTTGCTTTTGCTACCCTCGCTTGAGGAGGTAGATCCAGAAAACTTTTGCTGGGCAAAGGTCCAAGAGTTTACTGGCTGTTTTGTTTTTGTTTTTTTGGTTTTTTTTAAGGAGTTTTATGGTCTTGGGTTTTACATTTAGTTCTTTAATCCATTTAGAGTTTATTTTTGTGTGTGGTGTAAGAAAGTGGTCCAGTGTCATTCTTTTGCATGTAGCCGTCCAGTTTTCCCAGCACCATTTGTTGAAGAGACTATCTTCCCCATTGTATACTCTTGCCTCTTTTGTTATAAACTGATTGACCCTATAAGTGTGGGTTTATTTCTGGGTTCTCTATCCTGTTCCATTGATTCACATGTCTATTTTTGTGCAGTACCATACTATTTTGATTACTATAACTTTGTAGTGTAGTTTGAAATTTGGGATTGAGATACCTCCTGCTTTGTTCTTCTTAAGATTGCTTCAGCTATTTGGGGTCTTTTGTGGTTCTATACAAATTTT
This sequence comes from Callorhinus ursinus, assembly GCF_003265705.2. Taxonomy (NCBI): domain Eukaryota; kingdom Metazoa; phylum Chordata; class Mammalia; order Carnivora; family Otariidae; genus Callorhinus; species Callorhinus ursinus. The sequence continues at coordinate 61,859,202 of NW_027397064.1, read as the reverse complement.
ATGATAATTTGTTCTCATTTTGTGAAAAATGCCATTGGCATTTTGTTAGAGATTGCATTGAATCTGTAGATTGCTTTGGGTAGTATGGACATTAACAATATTAATTGTTCCAGTGCATGAGCATAGTATATCTTTCCATTTATTTGTGTCATTTTCAGTTTCTTTCATCAGTGTCTTACAGTTTTCAGAGTACAGTTCTTTCACCTTCTTGGTTAAATTTAGTCCTAGATATTATTTTTGATGCACTTATAAATGGGATTTTCTTAATTTCTCTTTTTCTAGTTTTAGTATATAGAAATACAGCAGTTTCTCTATATTAATTTTGTATCCTGCAACTCCTGCATCCTGCATTTTACCCTTAATATAGGTATTAGTTCTAATAAGGTTTCAGTGGAGTCCTTGCAGTTTTCTCTATATATAGTATCATGTCATCTGAAAATAGTGAAGTTTTACTTCCTCCTTACCAGTTAAATGGTTATTCTTTCTTTTACTTGTCTAATTTCTATGGCTAAGGCTTCCAGTACTATGTTGAATGAAAGTGGCAAGAGTGGACATCCTTGTTTGTTCCTGGTTTTAGAGAAAAAGCTTTCAGCTTTTTATCATCGGGTATGATGTTAGTTGTGTGTTTGTCATATATGGCCTGTCTTATGTTTTAATATATGTCCTCTAAACCCACTTTGTTGACAGTTATTTTCATAAGGCGATGTTGTACTTCATCAAATGCTTTTTCCGCATCTCTGGAGATGACCATGTGATATTTATCTTTCATTTCAATAATGTGGTGTATTATGTTGATTGATACTGATCCACCCCTGAATCCCTGGAATAAATTTCACTTGATTGTGGTGGATGATCCTTTTAAAGTATTTTTGAATTTTGTTTGCTAATATTTTATTGAGGATTTTGCATTTAATAGTGTTCATTCAGGATATTAACATGTAATTTTCTTTCTTTGTGATGTCCTTGTGTAATTTTAGTATCAGGGTAATTTGGCCTCATAGGATTAATTTGGAAGATTTCCTTCCTTTTCTATGTTTTGGAATAGTTTGAGAAGTATAGGTATTAACTCTTCTTTATATATTTGGTTGAATGCACCTGTGAAGCCATCTGGTCCTGGACTTTTGTTTGCTGGGAGTTTTATGATTAATGACCCATTGTTGTTACTAATAATCACAGTCTGTGCAGATTCTCTATTCCTGATTCAGTTTGGAAGGTTGTATGTTTCTAGGAATGTATCCATTTCTGATAAGCTGTATAGCATATAATTCTTCTTAGTATTCTCTTATAATCCTTTGCATTTTTGTGGTGTCAGTAGTAACTTCTCCCCTTCCATTCCTGATTTTATTTGAGTCCTTTCTCTCTTTTCCTTGATGAGTCTGGCTGAAGATTTATCAATTTTGTTTATTTTCACACAAGATCTTAGTTTCATCGATCTTTTCTATTGTTTTATAGTTTCTATTTTATTTCCACTCTAATCTTTATTATGTCTTTCTCTTCTTAACTTTGGGTTTTCTTTATTCTTTTTTTTTTTTCTAATTCCTTTAGGTGTAAGGTTAGGTTGTTTATTTGAGAGTTATTCTTGTTTCTTGAGGTCAGCCTGTATTGTTTTGGTTTTTTTTTAAGATTTTATTTATTTATTTGACAGAGAGAGACACAGCGAGAGAGGGAACACAAGCAGGGGGAGTGGGAGAGGGAGAAGCAGGCTTCCCGCTGAGCAGGGAGCCCGATGTGGGGCTCGATCCCACATGAATCCCTGGGTTCATGACCTGAGCTGAAGGCAGACACTTAACGAGTGAGCCACCCAGGTGCCCCGAGGTCAGCCTGTATTGTTATAAACTTCTCTTATAGAACTGTTTTTGCAGCATCCCAAAGATTTTGAACTGTTTCCATTTTTATTTGTCTTGAGGTATTTTTTTATTTTCTCTGTGATTTCTTTGTTGACCCATTGGTATTTTGTAGCAAGTTGTTTAACCTCTCCATGTGTTTGTTTTTTTCCAGTTTCCTTCTTGTAATTGATTTCTAGTTTTATACCAGCGTGATCAGAAAAGATGCTTGAAATGATTTCAATCTTCCTAAATTTACTGAGACTCATTTTGTGGACTAATGTGATCTGTCTTGGAGAATGTTCAGTGTACACTTGAAAAGAATGTGTGTTCTCTTTTGGGGTGGAATGTTCAATATATATTTGTTAAGTCTATGTGGTCTAACGTGTCATTTAGAGCCACTGTTTCCTCATTGATTTTCTGTCTGGATGATGTATCCCTTGATGTAAGTGGTGTGTTACAATTCCCTACCATTATTGCATTACTGTCAATTCCTCCCTTTATGTCTGTTAATATTTGCTTTGTATAATTAAGTGCTTCCACGTTGGGTGCACAAATATTACAATTGTTATGTCCTCTTGTTGGATTGGTCCCTTTATCATTATGTAATGTCCTTTTTTGTCTGTTACAGTCTTTGTTTTAAAGTCTATTTTGTTTGGCATAAATATTGCTACCTCAGCTTTTTTTTTTTTTTTTACTTCCATTTTCATGAAATGTATTTTTTTTCCATCCCTTTAGTTTGAGTCTGTATGTGTCTTTAGGTCTGAAGTGAATCTCTTGTAAATAGCATGAAAATGGTTTTGGGTTTTTTTTTATTCATTTGGTCACCCTATGTCTTTCAATTGGAGCATTTAAACTATTTACATTTAAAGTAATTATTGACAGGTATTGCCATTTTGTTACTTGTTTTCTGATTGTTTTGTAGTTCTCTGTTCCTTTCTGCTTGTCTGGCTTTCTGCCTCTCTTGCTTTCTGCCCTTGTGATTGGTGACTTTCTTTAGTATATACTTGGATGTTTTTCTCTTTCTGTATCTAGTATAGTTTTGTTTTGTGGTTACCATGAGTTTCCTAGGTAAAGTTCTATGTATATAGCCGTCTATATTAGTTGAGGGTTACTTAAGGTCAAATGCATTCTAAAAGCATTACATTTTTATTCCTCCCTCTCCACATTTAATGTTTGTGGTGTCTTATTTTCCATGTTTTCATTTGGTGTGTCCCTTAACTAAATTTTTAGATTTAACTGGTTTTACTACTTTTGTCTATTAATATTCATACCAGCTTTGTAAATGATGGACCTACTGCCTTTACTATATGTTTGCTTTTAGAACTGAAATATTTTCCTCTCATAATTTTTTACTTCTAGTTATGGCTTTTAATTTTCTGCTTAAAGAAGTCACTTCAAAGTTTTTATGAGGCTAGTTTAAAGGTGATGAACTCCTTTAACTTTTATTTGCCTGGGAAACTCTTTATCTCTCTTTCAATTCTGAGTGATAACCTTGCCAGGTACAGTATTCTTTGTTGTAGGTTTTCTCCTTTCAGCACTTTGATTATATTATGCCACTCTCTTCTGGCCTGTAAAATTTCTGCTCAAAAATCAGCTGATAGGGTTTATAGCGCTTCCTTTGTATGTAACTCTTTGCTGTTCAAGATTCTCTCCTTATCTTTAATTTGTGACACTTCATTACGTGTCTTGGTGTGCATCTCCTTGGGTTTATCTTCTTTGGGGTTCTCTTTGATTCCTTGTCCTGGATGTCTGATTTTTTTTTTTTTTTTTTTTTTTTGGGTCCAGGTGAGGGAAGTTTCCAGGCATTATTTCATCAAATAAGTTTTCTCCTTTCTCTCTTTTCTCCTTCTGGGATCCAAATAATGAGAATGTTAGTACACTTGCTGTCCTAGTGGTCCTGTAATCTATCTTTATTTTTTAAATTCTTTCTTCTTTTTGCTGTTCAGCTTGCTTGCTTTCCACTACCCTCTTTTCCAGATCACCGATTCTTTTCTTCTGTATCCTCGAATCCGCTCTTTATTCCCTCTAGTGTATTTTTCATCTCACTGCATTCATCAGCTTTAACTGGTTCTTTTTTTATACTTTCTTTCTTTTTTTTTTTAATTTCTCACTGAGTTCATCCACTTTTCTCTCAAGTCTGGTGAGAATCTTGATGGCCATTGCTTTGAACTCTTTTAGGGCGATTGCTTATCTCTGTTTCGTTTAGTTTTTTTTTTTTTTCTCTGAGATTTTATCTTGTTGTTTGATTTAGAACGTATGCCTGTCTTCATTTTCTCAGATTCTCTGTGTTTGTTTTTATGTATTAGGTAGGTAAGCTACTTTGCCTAGTCTTGAAAGCAGTGGTCTTATGAAGAAGGTGTCCTGTGGGACCCAGTAGCATAATCCCTCCTGATCATCAGATTCAGGTGCTCTCCGGGTGCCTCCCGTGTGGGCTGCATGGGCCCTTTTGTTAGGACTGGGACATGTCTGCTGCAGTGCACTGGTGGGTGGGGCTGTCTGAATGACCAGCCGTGAATCCTGAAGGCATACTAGTGGTGGAGCTTGTACTCCAATGTGGCCAACTGGGAGGCAAAGCTGTAGTTCCTGGGGGTATGCTGGTGGGTGGGGGTGGTCTTTAGCTCTGCTGCCTGCAGTAACCGGCTGTAGCTTCCTGGGTGTAGTGGTTGGTAGTGCTGGCCCTCAGAGCAGTTGGCTGACAGGTCTGGCTGTAGCTCCTTTGGGCTTGCTGGTGGGTCAGAGGAGTTAGCTCCCAATGCAGCTGTCTCAGCCAGAGCTGAGAGGTCTTGCTGTAGCTACTGCAGGGGTGCTGCTGGGTGAGGCTGGCTCCCCTTCTCCCAAGGGCTGGGATCACTTGGGAGGCTTGCCAACCCAGCTGGGGCTGCCTGACAGATGTGGCAGGTGGTGTTTGCTTTGGGTGGTGCCACTCCCATCGCAGGCTGCCCACCAGGTGTGGCAGGGCAGGAGCTGCTTTGGAGGGGGTCTGTAGGGCAGGTTGAGTGGTGCTATCTAGGCTGAAGGAGGGCAGGAAAAATGGCACCCACCAGCACTTCCATTCCCAGAGAAAACTCCAAATTTTTGCTCTTCCAGCACATGCCCTAAAATTAGACAATAGATCGCCCTCATGTATAACCTAGGCGCTTTTCAAACTACAGACTCTGTTTGGTCTCAGAATGAGTGCTATAGTTAGTGCTCTGGCACTTTAAGAGCAGAGTCTTGGTTCCCTGTAGCTCTCTGGCTCTCCCAGAGTTAAGCCACACTGATTTTTCAAAGCCAGATGTTATGGGGTCTCATCTGCGCAGCGCAGGTCCCCATGGCTGAGGATGCCTGATGTGGAACTTGATCCCCTTGCACCTCAGGGAAGACCTATGTGCCCGCAATATCCCTCTCGCTTGTGGGTTGCTCTGCCAGGGTTTAGTTCTCAACCACCATCTCCAGCCCTCTGACCCTTCTGATGTGGCTTCTTTATGTCTTTAGCTGTGGAAGATTTTTTCTGCTAGTCTTCAGGTTGTTTTCACCGTGAGTTGCATTATATGTAGCTCTTGCCTCAGTATGTCCATAGGAGCAGGTGAGCTCAGGAGCCTCCTACTCCACAATCATCCCCTGGTCCCCAAACCACTGTTGTCTTTTTGCTATGCCCCAGGGCAGCCGAGTCTGCACAAGAGCCCCTCAGTAATATCCCTCCTTACTGTAAGCTGCCACATCAGGGGTGGGGTTCCTGTTTTTACCATATCTCTATCTCTCCTACCTTCTATCGTGTGTGTGTGTGTGTGTGTGTGTGTGTGCGCGTGTGTGCGTGTGCGTGTTTTCCTATATATCGCTCAGTGCTCATCACAGTAAGTGGTACTCTTCACATATTTCACCCATCCTTCCACCCACCTCCTCTCTGGTACCCATAAGTTCTCTATATTTAGGAGACTGTTCTTTGTCTTTTTTCCCTTGCTCACTTGTTCTGTTTCTTAAATCCCACATATGAGTGAAATCATATGGTATTTGTCTTTTGCTGACTGACTTATTTCATTTAGCATTATTTCTAGATCCATCCATGCTGTTGCAAATGACAAGATTTCATTTTTTATGAGTAGTATTTACTAAATAATATTTTATTGTATATATACTACATTGTATATATACTACATTGTATATATACTACATTGTATATATACTACATTGTATATATACTACATATATTTCATTGTATATATACTACATTGTATATATACTACATTTCTTTATCCATTCATCTATCAGTGGGTATTTGGGCTGCTACCATATCTTGGCTATTGTAAATAATGCTGCTATAAACATAGGGGTGCATATATCTTTTTGAATTAGTGTTTTCACATTCTTTGGGTAAATACCCAATAGTAGAATTACTGGATCATAGGTAATTCTCTTTCATTTTAAGAAACCCCCAGATTGTTTTCTACAGTGGCTGCACCAGTTTGCATTCCCACCAACAGTGCATGAGGGTTCATTTTTCTCCACATCCTTGTCAACACTTGTGGTTTCTTTTATTTTTATTTTAGCCATTCTGAGAGGTGAGATGATATCTCGTTGTGGTTGTGATTTGCATTTCTCTGATGATGAGTGATGTTAAGCATTTTTTCATATGTCTGTTGGCCATCTATATGTCTTCTCTGGAGAAAGGTCTGTTCATGTCTTCTCATTTTTTAATTGGATTATTTGGAGGTTTTTTGGTGTTGTGTAAGTTCTTTATATATTATGGATACTAACCCTTTACTGGATATGTCTGTTGCAAATATCTTCTCCCATCCAGTAAGCTGTCTTTTTGTCTTATGGACTGTTTCCTTTTCTGTATAGAAACTATTAATTTTGATGTAGCCCCTATAGTTTATTTTTGCTTTTGTTTCCCTTGCCTCAGGAGACATATCTAGAAAAATGTCAGAGAAATTACTGCCTGTGCTCTCCTCTAGGATTTTTATGGTTTCAGGCCTCACATTTACATATTTAATCCATTTTGAGTTCATTTTTGTGTATGGTATAAGAAAGTGGTCCAGTTTTCCCGACACTGTTTATCGAAGAGACTGTCTTTTTCCTATTGCATATCCTTGCTTCCTTTGTTAAAGATTGTTTGACCGTATAATCATGGATTTATTTGTGGGCTCTCTATTCTGCTCCATTGATCTGTGTCTGTTTTTGTGCCAGTACCACACTGTTTTGATTACTACAGCTTTGTAATATAACTTGAAGTCTGGAATTGTGATACCTCCAGTTGTGTTCTTTTTCTAAGATTCCCTTGGGGTCTTTTGTGATTCCATACAACTTTTAGGATTTTTTGTTCTAGTTCTGTGTATTTTGACACTGATTGCATTAAATCTGTAGATTGTTTTGGGTAGTATGGACATTTTAATAATATTTGTTCTCCCAATCCATGACCATGGAATATCTTCACATTTATTTTGTCACCTTCAGTTTCTTTCATCAATGTTTTATAGTTTTCTTTCACCCCTTTGGTTAAGTTTATTCCTAGGTATCTTATTATTTTTGGTGCAATTGTAAATGAGATTGTCTTCATAATTTCTTTGCAATGGATTTCTGTATATTGATTTGTATCCTGTGACCTTACTGAATTCACTTATCAGTTCTAATATTTTGGTGGAGTTTTTAGGGTTTTCTAAATATAGTATCAAAGCATCTGCAAATATTTAAAGTTTTACTTCTTCCTTACCAATTTGGATGCCTTTATTTCTTTTTGTTGTCTGACTGCTGTGGCTAGGACTTTTAGTACTTCGTTGAATAAAAGTGGTGAGAGTGGACATCTTTGTCTTGTTCCTGACCTTAGGGGAAAGGCTCTCAGTTTTCCCATCGAGCATGAATTTCGCTATGGGTCTTTCATAGATGGCCTTTATTATGTTGAGGTATGTTCTCTCTAAACCTACTTTGACTAATTTTTTTATATGGGTATATTTAATTTTACTGTTTTCATGCTTCCTACTTTCCTTACTCCTGCTTATGGTCTTTCCTTTCCACTCATAGAGTACCCTTTAATATTTCTTGTAAGGCTGGTTTTAGTGGTGATGAATTCCTTTAACTTGTTTGTTTGGGAAACTTCAACTCGCCTTCTATTCTGAGTAATAGCCTTGCTACATAAAGTATTCTTGGTTGCAGATGTTTTCTTTCAGCACTTTGAATATATCATGCCACTCTCTTCTGGCCTACAAAGTTTCTGATAAAAAATCACCCGATAGCCTTATGGGATTTCCCTTGTATGTAACTGTTTTCTATTGCTTTCAAAATTCTCTTTATTACAACTTTTTGCCATTTTAATTACTATGTGTGTTTGTGTGGACTTCTTTGGGCTGATTTTGTTGGGGCTCTCTGCCTCCTGGTTCTGGATTTCTGTTTCCTCCCCAAGATTCAGGAAGTTTTTGGCGATTATTTTTTTTTCAAATAAATTTTCTGCCCCTTTTCCTCTGTGTTCTCTTACTGGGATCCCTATAATGCAAACGTTATTACACTTGATGGTGTTGCTCAGTTCCCTTAATTTTTTTTTTCTTTTTTCTTTCTTCTCTTCAGCTTGATTGCTTTCCATTCTTTTGTCCTCCAGGTCACTGATCCATTCTTCTGCTTCTTTTAGTCTACTGTTTATTCCCTCTAGTGTAATTTTCAGTTATTGAGTTCTTCATCTCTGATTGGCTCTTTATGTTTTATATCTGTTTTTTGAGGGTCTCACTGAGGTCCTCTACTCAAGCCCCAGTATTATTACTTCTCTCCATTTTCCTTACTTCCCTTGCTGGGATGTTGTCCTCTTTTCATTTGGGACATATTCCTCCATCTCCTCACTTTGCCTAACTCTCTGTGTCTATTTCTATGTGTTAAAAAAGTCAGCTACATCTCCTGCTCTTGAAAATGGTGGCCTTACGAAGAAGAGGCCCTGTGGTGCCCTGCCGTGCAATGTCTCTGGTTCACCAGAACTTTGTGTTTCAGGGCTATCTCCTATATGTGTTGCATGCACCCTACTGTTGTGGCTTAGCCACATTTGCCTTCAGGCTAGTTGTCTGCAATAGCTCTCTTCAGCTGTTGTGGGCAAGGTTTGGTCCCTATGTTGTTAGTGGCCAGTCTTGGGCTGCCTTGCACTTGAGTTAGGTCAGAGCAGGTGTTTGCCAGGGCTGCAGTAGCAACAAACTGTAGGATGTTCTCCCTGTGTTGTCCCCTGAGAAGCTTTTGTTGGGTGGGTGGGGCATGCAGTCAAAGCAAATGTCTGCAACCAGTTCGGTGCTGGGGCTGCAGCTGAACTGGTATGTGTCGTTTTCTTGTCCTCTCCCTGTGGCAGGGGTCACTTTGGGGTGGCACTGACCCCTGCTGAGGCTGCGTGCACACTGCCATGCTTGTGGCTCCACTTTGGATGGACCTTGCTGAGGGCATGTGTTGGGGGGCTGGTCTGCAGGAAAATGTGCAGGGACATGGTGATAGCAAGGTTTAAAATGGTCCACTGTGGGAGGACAACTCCTGCCAAGGCCAGGTTGGAGGGGGATGTCCACAGAACCTAGCACTTGTTTTTTCATGCTGGTCAATAAGCCCTCATTTCTTCTGGAAGAACTGCTCTATGTACAGGTGTGGATTCAGTGGGTTTGTGAAAGGAGGTGAGCTCAGGGTCTTCTTATGCCACCATATTGGACCACCTCTTGAAGGTTTCAATTTTAAATACAAAGCTCATGGAGGCCTCAATGAGGAAGAAACACTTATGCAAACACTTGGGGAAGAGGGAATTAGCCAAGGAGAACTGGGAGAAGCCTGTCTCCAAAGTAATAACTAAAGCAGTGCCTGGTGTGTTAAAAGAGCAACAAGGAAGTTGGGTGTGGCTGAAGTTGAGAGAGCAGAGGAAAGTAGGAGAGGAGATCATGGAGGTGCTGTGACCAGACAACTTAGAGACCCTTAGTTCTCTATCTCTACTCCCAGGACAGCAAGGGGGTCTTTGGTCAAAGATAAGCATTGGGAAAGGAGACAGAATTCAATCTGTACATAAGAATTTTTTTTTTTTTTTTTGTAGACCAGGGACTGATTGTATTTTCTTAAGACCAATACAAGGCTCCATATTCACATAAGGAGCTATAAAAATTGACATCTACACTCCTATCCTCCTGTTTTGGGCTAGGTGGAGAAAATGCTGCTCTTTTAAGAATGTGTTTGAGGAAAAAGTCCTCATAGATGAGTGCCTGGCTCTCCTTCCTCGTTTTGAATAGGCTTTGGCCAGAGAGCTCTTTTGAGGTTGACTTTCCAAAAACGACCACCTTGTAGACATCAATTGCAAACTCAAGGACAAAGAATGAATATGGAGCCTTAGTTGACTTCAGCAGAGAACACAGAAGTATATAAGCTTCTCTGGCTCAGTCATTGTTGAAAAATTAATCATTTTTTCTGCAACTAAGGGTTTCAAGGTTATTTGAGGAAACTTTGTTTATATATCAAATATCTCCTTGTGTACTCAATGTGGTTATTCCTGACCTGGTGTCTCTGTGGGTGGTATTTTTGGGATCATCTACATTTAATATATTCTAAGATTAAAATCTTCAGAAACACAAACATTGGTTCCACTCAAAAAACTGGTTTCATATTTGTATGATATTTCTCTTTTTAACAGTAAGGGAATTTCTGTCTATGCAGACCACAAAAACATAAGGCTGGTAGTTAGAAAGCCTGGGTCCTAATAAAGATTGCCAGGAGATTAGAACAGATGACCTCTGAAATCCTGTGATCTTTCAAAAAATCTATTTAGTACTCTAAATTTGAGGGAATTGTATAATTATAATAGCATTCATTCATTCAATTGCACAATTTGTCTAAGGTAAGTCTTACATATATACATATAGAATAGTCACAGGGTTTTTCTTATTTCCACGGTTTAGCTCTCTTCACAAGTGTCTAATTGTCTAGCTTGTCTAGATTGCTGTGCTGTAAAATACTCTTGAAGCTCAATGACCAAATGCAATGGCTCCCTGCAGAAACAGAGCACAGGCATTGATAATACTCTTTTTAAGAGGCAACACCAAACTACCTCCTGAAATTTACAGGATTTATCACATGGAGCCCCGCATTGTATCAGTGTTTAAATGCAAGTCTCCTATCTTCCTGATGGAGGGCAAAGAGCTATATAAAACGAGGGACAGAAAGGATTTAGACTCAAAGGTGAATTTTATGGTAGTGAGCATTGTCCAGGTGATACTTCAATGAGATGTTGAACTTTATTCTATTCCATGCTGGCATTGAGAAGTTGAAGAAATCCTTGACTGATCCTCAAGGTGGCTCTAGTGAGGGGACAGCATCACTGTTTCACAGTTCTGAGCTGATCTTTTCAGCAATTTGCTACTTCAAGTCTACTTATCTGTGAGTCACTCTTAAATTCATTTTACACAGCTGACTGTCGTGTTATCAGTCTTCCTTATACTAACGCATTTAATAGTTGTGGGGGTTTGAAAGGCTGCCAACACAGAGGAACAGCTGAAAATGCCACTACCCAGCCAGACTGTCCTTTTCTTGATCATCCTGTAACTGCCATTTGCAATTTTTATGCCTGGATTCTTTGCTGGTCTGGTTGCAGTCATTGGTTTTCAACAATATATGTCTCCTAATGGATTTTTTTTCTTGCCAGTTATATTGTATCTTCCAACACATGTTGAGTAAGGGTCTGTACCAGATAACATTACCAAGTTTCCCTTGCAACTACTCCTGTAAACAGCTTATACTCTATTGGTTGGTTAGAAGGCAATCAAAAAACATAATAAAAATAGGGAAAATGCAGATTTAACTGGGAGGCAATTGGCATAGTAGGAAGATACATGTGAATTCAAATTCCCATACTGCCATTTACTCCCTGTCAATCTCGGATAAGTTACTGAACTTCTGTGAACTTCATTTCCTTTATCTGTAATTGGGACACAGGCATATCTGCTTTGCACAGTTATAAGATTAAGAGATCATACATATGAGAAGCACTTGGAATAAGGTAATTACTGTGTTTAGTATTTTTAGTAATGTTAACTTTTTTTTTTAAGATTTTATTTATTCATTTGAGAGAGAGAGCACAAGCAAGGGGAGAGGCAAAGGGAGAGGGAGAAGCAGGCTTCCCACCTAGCAGGGAGCCCGATGCAGGGCTCAATCCCAGGACCCTGGGCTCATGACCTGGGCCGAAGGCAGACACTCAACCTTCTGAGCTAGCCAGGTGCCCCTCATGTTAACCATTTTTAATAATTTTAATTTAATCATTATAATTTATAAAATAGAAATGATAAGAATATGCAATTTCTAAGATTTTGGTTTTGACTTAGATCTTCGGAGTCCACAGGGATGCTGCGGCCACTTTTACCCACGAGTGCCAGCGTGAGTGGGTAGGATGGTTGGTCAGGTGTCTCCCTACTCGCCTCTCCTTTCCTCAACACACTTCCTGCCTCTCCTCTTGCAACAGGAGCTCTATGGGGAGAGAGCTTGGTGAAATGGCTTCTGTTGAAGTAATGTGTGCTGAGGGTATAGCCCCAGAAACAGAAATATTTTAAATATTTTAAGACCATGTCTACAGGTATAATTGAGAAATAAAAACAATACATATTTAAGGTGTACAACTTGAGGTTTCAATATACAGATTGTGAAATAATCACCACAGCCAAGCTAATTAACATATCCATCTTTTTAACTTCAAGTAGGTTGATCCTGACTCTCCTGTACAACTCTGCTATAACAAAGGATCCTAATTAACTGACTAGAATTTCTAAAACCCAGTTCAACAGCTCACCTGTTACAGCTGAATGAATGGGCCAGTACAGTCAAGCAGCAACCAGTTTATTCATTCCTCTGCTCAACTAAGCCCCTAGAATGTTCATGTTGGAAAGGAAGTTAATCATCAACTAATTAATCCCCCTCAATCTAAACATGAGTACACTGAGGCTTAGCAAAGTGAAATAGAACCTGGGTGAGGTCACACTTACAGTTGGCAACAAAGCCTGAGCAGAAGCTATTTTGGCCTTATATTTTATTACTAAAGGATGTAATTGGTTTATTTTGTTTAGATTCCTTTATTTTTTTTTTAAGGCACTTAAAGTAATCAGACTGAAACCATCCTTTCTCAAACAACTATCTCTCATTCTTTGATCTTGGAAAACTTACTTACTTTCCTGGATTTGGAAGCGACATCACAAAAGACTCTGATGAACACAGAAGCTGTAATACAAATCATGAAATGTAAAGCAAGTACAACATCTGTGACTCAGTGGCAGAGTTACCATGAATAGCTGTCAGGGCCCCTTGCAAGACTCAGTACCTAATTTGTCATGAATAACTTTTACGTAAGTTCTATTAGAGTTCCCTACCCCAAACTGTGTTAATTTCAGGCCCCACCAAATCTGGGTTTGCCCTTAGGCAGCTCTCTAAGGTATGGTGGAAATGCTTTGGAGTCCACCCGACTTGGGTTCAGTTCCTCTCCGTTACCTACTAGCTGGCGGGCCTTGGAGAAGTTACTTCAGACCTCTGTATAACTATTTTCTTATCTATAACCTGCAGATAATGAAGCCAATTTCCCAGAGTTGTTGAGAGGCTTCAGCAAGGTGAGTTGGAAGTCTTTGGTTTAGTGCCTGGTACAGAGAAAACCTGCAATAACGTGTGTCTTGTATCACATAGGGAGGTTGTCTGATATGATTGAGGGTGTTGGCTTTAGGACCAGATGTACCTTCGTTCAAGTTCCTGCCACATGTCTGACAGTGTGTTACCTTGTGCAGCTCTGGCCTTCCAAGGCTTAGTTCTCTCATGCTTAACATGGGGTAATAAAACCCAACCAACAGAGTTGTTTAAGATTAAATGAGATGATGGAAAGTGCTTAGCAAAGTGACTGCTTTTGGCTGCAAGAACAATAAAGTCATTCAACAGGGCTTAGGGCAGTGGCTTTCAAACTTACTGGCTACAACCCACAACAAGAATTAGATCTTACCTTGTTACTCAGTGTACACATTAAACGTCATCACAGGACTACTGCGTGAATCAGACTGGATAATGCATATGGCCAAGCTTCATACAGTGTTCTAGAGCACTGGAAAATAGTGCTGGATCTGAATTCAGGGTTTCCCGATAACATGCACAAACAGTGCTGGCATTTCAGTATGCGTCTTCCTCAATCCCCCACATTGTTTTGATTTTCTTACTTCCTTTTTCAGAATCCCATAGAGTTTGCAGAGAGGAGGAAAAAAAGACTGAGGTATGTGAAAAATCTGAGTGTACGCACCCTTACTCTGCACTAGTCATTTTGAACTTCATTATACTTAACCCATGTAAGTGCTGCCGGAATTGTTCAGTACCAAACTGTTCATCTGGGTGAAGGTTGGACCAGAGGATTGTCTATACCATTTTGTAAAGAAGCACACTCTCCTCCTCCTCCCAGATCATGTACCTGGTATTTTACCGAATATTCTATCTAGACAATAGGCCAGCTTCCTCTGTGATAAATTATAAGCCCCGGTTTCTTAAGCTGGTTTTCTACATGAGAGATAAATACACTATAGGAATGATTATTCCATTACTGCCCTTTCATCATTCTGTAGCAAATTCAAATAACAATAGCAGAAGATTGTAACTTTTAATAATATTCCCTGCCCTTTGATGAGTTATGAGCTAAATTATACGGGCTCAATAAGCTTCAGCTAATGACGTTTTTGTATGCTACAAACTCATGCAGAGGGAAGTTTTACGTATCTCTCTTAGCTTTTTCACCTGGGGATGCTCGATTAAAAACAGCATCCATTGGTTTGGCACAAGATGCACAGTGGGTGATAACCTAATTGTGTGAATTCTTCTTCACTGTTCTTAGATTCCCAAACTCCTTGGCTAGGTTTGGTGAGCAAGGCCCAAGGAGGCAGATAAAAGGACTTCAGTGTTATTTGACCATGCATTTTCCCCATGGCAAAATACCATCTAGGCAACCACTGGGACATTTGGGAAATGTATTTTTGACCTTTGTTTATGCCTTGCAGCACCCTCCCCCCTTTTTGTGGTGGTTTAGGTGTTAACCGATATACTGAGGAAGTCAGTCACTTCATCATTTTCAACATGTATTCTTACTGTCTGCACCAGTTATATGCATTAAAATGTTTTTATTATTCCTGAGACTGCACATCCCCAACACCAAACTCCAGACAGATTGCATCAGCTTAAAGATAACACTCACTTATAATCAGACTCATTACACTTGAATTTTTAGCTCACGCAGATACACAACAGAAATTATCACTTGAAAGCCATTTGTTTATGTCTGTTAGGCCTACTCACAGACGTCTTGAAACTTAGAACCCTGGAAAGCATTCCATGGTTCTAGGCTGGGATATTCCGGCCCTGAGGGGGAATGTTCTAGTACCACCCACTGTGGCACATGATACACACTCAACCTGCCCCTTAAGATCCTAGTGAGAGTCAGGAGTTGTTAGCTAGGATTTGCCTAACTGCTTTGACAATAAATATGTGCCTCAAAACCGAGCTATATCTGAGTTCCCCACAAGCGAATCTTAACTGTATGAAGCCACGTATGGATGAGCTAGAAGCATGTTCTCAGTTATAAGGAATGGATAACCATTTTAAATTGATCATATGATCTTCCTATCACAACCTAAATGGGCCTCACTAAGCAACATCTTCTGTTATCAAATAGGCTTCCAAGAAAAAAAGACCTCAGATCATTTACTGTCAAATGCAAATCCTAAGTTTTGACAAGTCTTCCAATGGGAATTGGCTCATACTCACCATCTCTGTAATTCACCTTGGAGGGTTCACCCAGGAGGTATATTGCTTAAAACTTAGACCATAGATGCATTATTGAAATGAGGGATTGAAAAATATGAATATGAAACTTTTACATGCTAAAATCATTGTATATAGGATTTTTTTTTTTTGAGGGAATTCTTGGGTCTTCCTCTAAAGACTACTACCTCACCCTACTCAGACATGAAGAGGTGGCAGCCATCCACCATGTTTATTTTACCAGCACATAAGATATGGAACACATAAGGGAACTTCACAAGGGTACTTTTCTTTTAGAGAAATTTTCATCACACATGATTTATAGGTGTCTCGCAAAGTCTTCTTCTTAAGTAGACTCCACACCCAGCGTGGAGCCCAACGTGGGGCTTGAACCCATGACCTGGAGATCAAGACCTGAGGTGAGATCAAGAGTTGGACACTTAACCAATTGAGCCACCCAGGCACCCCTCTAAAAGTTGTTTTAAATACAGAAAACCATTTTGTTCACAAGACGACATATTGGAGTTAAAATGAGATAAATGGGAATTTGCTTCTATTTTACAACTTTGCAAACTAACCACAATAGAAGCACTCTGGATGCAGAACAGTTTTTGGATGTATTTAGACAGAGAGCTATGGGTGCCTTGATTTTACTAAGAGGTTGTGAACCCACCTATTTGTCAAGGCATAGGAATCTGTCCAAACAGATACCAGATATGTGTTCAGTAACGTTTAGGTCCTTGCCAGTGAACAGGATCACAACATTGCACTGCTGCGGGTCCTCTTTAATCAAAAGCTTGGTTAGAGAAACAGTCATGGAGGGTTGCCTGAAGGATATATCGTGCACTCATGCCTTTATACTTTCTGATTACCGTAACTGCCTGGACCACGCTCTCAGCTCCTTGATGACTGGCACTTCCTATCACATAACCTACCTCTGGGCATCTGCCAAAGGTACTAGAAAAGGTAAGTGTGTTCCAAACTTACTGTGTGTGTGTTGTAGGACTGTTTTGAGAGTTTTGAAGTTTCTGAATACATAAGTTTAATTTCCTAGAGAAATTTATTTCCAGGCCTTAGTACTAGGAAACAATGTATTTCTCCTAACTTTAAAAAGAAAACTGTTAGAGTGGGCTGCCATGTCTGCTCAGACACCTCTTCGCGCCTGGTGGGTCGGACGCTCTGATCCCGAGCTTTGTCCTCCTCCAGCAATTCTGCAGGACCTTATGGGTAACTTCTGTGTACGGACTTGACCCTGGTGTTCATACGTTAGTTCTCATGCGCCCTTCATTTTAAAACAACCTTTGTCTTCGTATTTGAGGGAGTTTATATACATTCCTACAAAATCAGTAAAGCTATGGGACTATGAGCATTATCAGATATTCTATGATACTTATTACTATGTTGCAAAACAAGGGCTCTTCACATGTTGTAGATGATGAGGGCCTTGTCTTATACTGGTTTTGTCCACAAAGTGTACAGTGTTAAGAATATGCTCTGGATATCAGAACCCTGGGCCCTGGGAGTCTGGCTCTGGAAGTAGCTTCGTGAAGGTCCCTGGAAACATCATAAGCACTCCAAGCCTCCGGGCTAAAATGAAGCCGTGGTAAGGAATTATTCTTCTCTTGGTCCCTGTAGCCCTATGGTCTGAATTCAAACAGTTTGTTTACATGGAGTGTGAATTTGCCTTGTTCCCCTGAGGGCACTTTTCACTGGAGGACTAGCCCCACTGCCATGCATGGGATACCTGAAGGGGGAAGGAAACACTGGGACACAATCGCTTTGTGCAATACACTTTTATTTTCCTTTTACCTTTGCAGTCATCTTTGAGTAATCGTTGTGTAAACAATAGAATGGAATGAAATTACATTAAATTGTATGCAAATGGCTCTAGAACACCTCAATTCTGACAAGGCAATTATAAATAACTTTTTCTTTCCTTAGTAATATATATTTGCTTTTTAAAGTACATTAAAGAGCTGCCATATCTAGGGTTAGCTAGGAAAGAGCAACGGTACCATCCTGGGAGCCCACCTCCCTGACAGTTTAGACTCCAATTTCGAAAATCCTAAGGTTTACTATTCTGTAATATGTAGTCAAGCAGAGGGCTACTTGGGTTGAAAGTATTTATTCTTGAAACTTAACAGCATTTTACCTTTTTAGTCATTGCACAAAACCCTTTCTATTTTTCACTCCATCTGGGTGTTTTCCGAATTTCAAGTAAAACTCAGATTCTGGTAGCTTCAAGTTTATCAACTTTGGAACAACAAATCCTATCAATCACTTAAGGAGAAGTCAAGTCGGAGAGGGGTATATAATGAGCAGTCTAAGAGAATGGCAACATTTTCTATAGCATTCTATACGTTCCAATGAAGCAAAACTTACATATGCCACTTGATGTAGAGGAAATTTTAGATCTGAGACTATTCCAGAGTAAAGCAGCCTCAGGCACATTCTTAATACGAAAGTTTGCAAGGCACCTCCCTCTCCGGAGACAATTAGATTGTGGATTGGTTTTTCGGCAAACAAACCAAACTAAGAAGCATCCTAGTTCCTAATTCAGTCATTTCCCAAAATCAAAAGTTATAAATACTCCAAAGATAGACCTGAAATTTTTTGTTTAAATAACAAGAGATTAACTGCAAGAAGCATATAATCAAAAACTTTTCTTCTTATAGCTAAGGTGTGTAATGCATAAATATATGAAAAATAAAATTCACAGTCAGTTTTAAAACTAGAATTCAAGTTTGGCTAATAAATCTTAATTTTATAAGTATATTAATTTCTAAATACAACATAAAAGAGGCAGTATTGTCAGATGTACAATTAAAGTAGAACAGAAAGAACAATGAGGGAAGAAATAGGCTTCTGATAGAAAAAATTCCTTTTGTTGCCACTAAATAGGACCACCTGAGTGTATTTCAGATTCTTTTCACTTAAGGGATATCCGAATTGATTGCTAAGAATATTAAATAGCTTTTGGAAACATTAGCAACAGTCTTGCAGCTGTGGCATTTGCTTGTTCTCATACTGTGGATTGCTAGAGAATGAAGCAGAACTCGGAGTGTTGTAAGGTTAAAAAAAACTTTTTTTTATCCCATTTCATTGAAGCCAGACTCTTCACAATCTTCTGATTTTGTGGGAACTGGGAGTGAGGGGGTGGGAGACAGGGTGGGGGAAAGAAGATTGAGGGGAGTGTTGAGGTGGGGAGCATGACAGATCAGGGAGAGGTCAAGGGACATACATCAGCTGACACTCAATTGAGCAAACCCGATCAGCTTCACTTCATCAGGAATCTCCGCCCCATCACAGCCTGAAGCCTGAAAAGGGAAAAAGACACCTTCAGTGCCAATTGATCCAAGCAAAGGCACAGTCTGTAGGGGGCCAGTGTCCCATCTCCTCCAGGACAGAGAATCACCCTCTTGAATGACTGCAGTAACAGATCTGGTCATGCTATCAAGTGCAGAAAATAGAGGGGAAGGGACTTGTTCCCATTAAAACACCACAGTCTCCAGGCTTAAAGCTTTGAAATTGCTAATAACTGCCAAGAAAGTGATTTTAAATCTACTTTCAAATTAGAGTTCCTTAATCATTTTAAAGGATTATGAGAAAATACTTTGGAATAAATTTAGCCAAAAAGGTGAAAAACCTATACTCTGAAAACAGTAAGAAAGACACTAATGAAAGAAGCTGAAGACACAAATGGAAAGCTATACCATGCTTATGGACTGCAAGAATTATTAAAATATCCATTTTACCCCATGCAATCCCTCTCAAAATACCAAGAATATTTTTCATAGAACTAGAACAAATAATCATAGTTAGTATGGAACCACAAAAGACTTCAAAGCAATCTTAACAACAAAGCAGGGAGGTATCACAATCCCAGATTTCAAGATATACTTCAAAGCTATAGTAATCAAAATAATATGGTACTGGCACAAAAAACAGGAGCACACAGATCAATGGAACATGATAGAGAGCCCAGAAACACACCCATACCTATATGGTCAATTAATTTACAACAAAGGAGGCGAGAGTATACAATGAGGAAAAGACGGTCTCTTCAATAAATGGTGCTGGGAAAACTTGACAGTCACAGGCAAAGAATGCAAAGAATGAAACTAGGCCACTTTCTTATACACAAAAAATAAACTCCAAATGAATTGAAGACCTAGAACCACCAAAATCCTATAAAAAAACATAGGCAGTAATCTCTTAGACATCAACCTTAGCAACAGTTTTCTGGATCTATCTCCTCAGGTAAGGGAAACAAAGCAAACAAACTATTGGAACTACACCAAAATAAAAAGCTTTTGCATAGTAAAAGAAATCATCACCAAAATGAAAAAAGGCACCCTGCTGAATGGGAGAAGATGTTTGCAAATTCTGTATCTGATAAAGGGTCAAAAATCCAAAATATGACTCTCACAACTCAGTAACAACAAAACCCCCCACACAGCCCAATAAAAAATGGGCAGAGGACCTGAACATTTTTCCAAAAACGACATACAGATGGCCAACATACGCAGGAAAAGATGTTCAGTGTCACCAATCAGGGAAATGTAAATCAAAACCCAATAAGATATTACACCTCACACCTGCCAGAATTGGCTAGTATCAAAAGACAAGAAACAACAAATGTTGGCAAGGATATCAAGAGAAGGTAACCTTTGTGCACTGTTGGGGGAAGGCAAGTTGGTACAACCACTGTGGAAAAGAGTATGGAGGTTCCTCAAACTAAGAATAGAAATACCATTAGGATCTGTAGTTCTACTACTACAGATTTACCCAAGGAAAATGAAAACACTAATTTGAAAGGATATATGCATGCCTATGTTTACTGCAGCATTATTTACAGTAACCAAGATATCTATGAAACCAACCTAAGTGTCCATCTACAGATAAATGGATAAAGATGTGGAAAATATATACAGTGCCGTATTACTCATCCATAAAAAGGAATAAGATCTTGCCATTTGCAACAAGGATGGACCTAAAGGAGATTATAAGTGAGATAAGTTAGCCAGAGGAGGACAAATATAGGATTTCATTTATATGTGATATCTAAAACACAAAACAAAAGAACAACAATGAAACAGACTCTTAAATACAGAGAACAAACTGGTGGTTGACAGGAGGGAGGTTTTGGGGGGGAGGGCAAAATATGTGAAGGAAATTAAGATGCACAAATTTTCGGTTATTAAAAAAATTATGAAAATGAGCAAAAGTGATTTAACAGTCACTGAGGGTAATGTGGTTTTTACCAAAAGGCATCCTCTATAAAACTGGCCAGAAAAAAAGTGGTTACCAAGTAGCAGAAGGGCGCATGCTAGATAACTTATTTTTCCATAACAGAATTTTGTTTATATTATTTTAGGACATTTATTGCCTAAAACTGGCCCAAATTATAGTGTGTCAAATTCTTTGATTTTTCTTCATCAAACCTCTCACTTGTCCTCATTCAAAAGTTTTGTTTTGTTTTGTTTTGTTTCTCCCTCCCTCTCTCTCACACACACACACACACAGCACTCAGATCGCCATTCCAGGCTGCATCTTCAGAGTGCATAAACCAGAATCAGACAATGATGTAAGTACAAGTGGGGAGAAAAAAGTTTGATAAATGACTGGGGATGGGCAATTAATCACCAAGGGACCATACAAACCTTTTCTTGGCCTAATTCCTGCAAAATTATTGTCAAAACAATTAGTTTCCCATGTAAAAAATGCCTTTTCCAATCATCCCAATGAACCTGCTTTGCACTGCTCCAAAAACCAGTGCATAAATTCTGTCAACCCCAACATTCTCCCTTACAATAAGCAGCTAATTAGAATACATAACAAGTATTTTTAAGTAATTATCTTTCAAATAATGGTGTCAGTACTGATGCTTACATAAGAAAATCAATAGCCTAAAGGGTAGAAATATTAGTTGGCATTTTAAAAATTTACTTTGTGCCTCTCCAATGATTTCTCTAGTTTTACTTGACAAAATATTCAGCAAAGTGTAATTTTCACTGTGTGTGTTGTCAGGGGCAGTAAGATCAGAAACGTTCCTTTCCCTATTCCCTATCACCTTTAACAAAGTGGTATAGGCACAGAAGGCTTTTTAGCTATTTTCCCATGGGTGTTTGTCATACAAATACTGTGACACTCACCCCCTACCCATCACCAATTTTCTTGTTCCACAACCACTGTTTGTGAATCTCCCTAAACCTTTCTTTCTTCCCCCCGCTACTGCTAACATCATTTAACTTAATGCAGTGAATGGGGGCAGACACAATGTGTGTAATTAATAGGCAAATGACAAACACTGCAGGAGCAAGGGTGGCCACCGGCAGTGACAAGGAGGGACTAGCCAATGGGAAGCACATCAGTGCATGTCGAAGATACATCAGAAATTTGGCAATGGAAATAGCAGGAGGTTGAAATGATTAGAGATAAAAACAAAATATCCAGTAGTGGTTAAAAGAAAAAATCTGAAATCCTTCTTGTGGAGAGAAATGGAAATGAGAATTGACAACGCAAGTGGGTGATCAAACCAGTGATTATGGTGGGTACAGCACCCAGGGAGTCCATCTCTCACCCTCTGTCCCAGTGCCTCCTGTGCGTACACTGGAACATTTGGTTTCCTGGCAGAGGCACAGGCCAGGTTGTCTGGCTTTCATTCAGGTACTCAGCTCTTCTTCCCCTACTACCCTGCTGACTCTCAACAAGGCTGAGTCCTTGTCTCACTCACTGTGGCCTGCAAAACACTGAGGGCAATATGCAAATGATCCTGGATTCTACAGCAAAGGGACTAGAGACCCTTAACGCAGCAGTTCTCAGACTTCTTGGTTTCCAGTACCCTTTATACTCTTAAAAATCATCACGGACTTCAAAAGCTTATGCTTTTTAAAAAAACCACTCACCATGATCAAGTGGGATTTATTCCTAGGATGCAAGGGTGGTTCAATATTCATAAATCAATGTGATAGATCACATCAATAAGAGAAAGGAAAAAACCATATGATAATTTCAATGGACACAGAAAAAGCATTTGACAAAGTACAACATCCATTTATAATAAAAGCCCTCAACAAAGGGAACATGCCTTAACATAATAAAGGCCATCTGCGAAAAACCAACAGCTAACATCTTTTAAAAACAGAGCTTTTCCCCTAAGGTCACGAACAAGACAAGGATGTCCACTCTCACCATTTTTATTCAACATAATACTGGAAGTCCTAGCCACAGCTGTCAGACAACAAAAAGAAATAAAAGGCATCCAAATTGATGGATGAGGAAAACTTCCACTATTTGCAGATAACTTGACACTATATATAGAAAACCCAAAAGACGCCACAAAAAACTGCTAGAACTGATAAATTCAGTAAAGTTGCAAGATACAAAATGTACAGAAATCTGTGGCATTTCTATACACCAATAATGAAGCAGCAGAAAGGGAAACTGATAAAAAAAAATCCCATTTATAACTGCACCAAAAATAAGATACCAAGAAATAAAATACTGATGAAAGAAACTGAAGACAACACAAAGAATGGGAAAAACATACCATGCTTATGGACTGGAAGTACAGATACTGTTAAAATGTCTATGCAACCCAAAGCAATCTATACATTTATTGCAATCCCCATAAAAATACCACTGGTATTTTTCACAGAATTAGGACAAAAGATCCTAAAAATTTGTGTGGAACCACAAAAGACCCTGAATAGCCAAAGCAAGCTTGAAAAAGCAAAGCTAGAAGCATCACAATTCTGGACTTTAAGTTAAATTACAAAGCTGTAGTAATCAAAACAGTAGGTACTGGCACAAAAACAGACACGTAGGGGTGCCTGGGTGGCTTGCCCAGTTAAACCTCTGTCCTTTGGTTTCAGCTCAGGTCATGATCTTGTAGTTGTAGAATCGAGCCCCGAGATGGGCTCTACATTCAGTGTGGAGTCTGCTTAAGATTTTCTCTCCCTCTCAAATAAATAACATCTTTAAAAAAGAATAGACCTCAATGGAACAGAATAGAAAACCCAGAAATAAACCCACAGGTATATGTCAATTTATCTTCAACAAAGCCGGAAAGAATATCCAATGGGAAAGTCTCTTCAACAAATGGTGTTGAGAAAACTGGACAGCCACATGTAAAAGAAAATGGACCACTTTCTTACACCATACACAAAAATTTGAAACGGATTAAATATCTAGATGTGAGACCTGAAACCATAAATATCCTAGAAGAGAACACAGGCAGTAACCTCTTTGAAATCGGCCACAGCAACTTTTTTCTAGCTCTGTCTCCTGAGAAATAAAAGCAAAAATAATCTATCAACAAAACTAAAAAGGCAACTTACTGAATGGGGATATTTGCAAATGATATATCCAATAAAGGATTAGTATTTAGAATATATATATATATATATATATATAAAACACCTTATGAAACTCAACATGCAAAAAACAAATAATGCGAGGAGGAGCAAGATGGCAGAGAAGTAGGAGACCTATATTTCGTCTGGTCCCAGGAATTCAGCTACATAGGGATCAAACCATTCTGAACACCTACGAACTCAACAGGAGATCAAAAAAAAGAATAGCAGCAACTCTCTGAACAGAAAAGTGACCACTTTTTGGAAGAGTCATATTCTATCCCTTCATTGTAGTTAACCTTATTTTTTGTATATATATAAGTTGTTCTCTCTTTAAAATTTTGGGATACAGTTTCTTCTAACAGATCAAAATATATCCTAAATCTCTCGTGTATGGCTTTGTTCTAGTCTCCCTGCCTGATCACATTCTCTCCCTTTTTTTAATTTCTTTCTTTTTTCAACCAACTTCTTATCAATTCCTTTTATAGAATCTTTTATAATTTTCATCTTTAGTCATATTTCATCCCTTCAACATATTTACCCTTATTTTTGTACATATATGGTTTTCTTTAAAATTTTGGGAGGCAGTTTTTCTAACAGACCAAAATATGCCCAAAATCTAGTGTGTGGCATTGATCTATTCACCAGCCTGATCATATTTGATCATATTCTTTTCCTTTTTTTCTTCTTTCCCTTTCTCCCCCCCTGGTTTCAGGTCACTTCTGATTTGTTTAGTGTATATTTTTCTGGGGATGCTGTTACCCTTTCAGCATTTTGTTCTCTCATTCATCCATTCTCCTCTGGACAGAATGACAAGACGGAAAAACTCACCTCAGTACCGACTGCCCAGGACCTAATCCATACGGACATTAGTAAGATGTCAGAACTAGAGTTCAGAATGATGATTACAAAGATACAAGCAGGGCTTGAAAAAAGCATGGAAGATACTACAGAAACCCTTTCTGGACAAAAAAAAGTACTAAAATCTAACCAAGTCGAAATCAAAAAGGCTGTTAATGACGTGCAATCAAAAATGGAGGCTCTAACTGAAGAATTCTATAGATAAGTGATAACATAAGAGGAAACAATATTAGAATAATTGAGATCCCAGAAGAAGAAGAAAGAGAGAGAGGGGCAGAAGGTATATTGGAGCAAATTATAGCAGAGAACTTCCCTAATTTGGGGAAAGAAACAGGCATCAAAATTCAGGAGGCACAGAGAACCCCCTCAAAATCAATAAAAATAGGTCAACACCCCGACATCTAATAGTAAAACTTACAAGTCTCAGAGACAAAGAGAAAATCCTGAAAGCAGCTCGGGACAAGAGGTCTGTAACCTACAACAGTAGAAACATTAGATTGGCAGCAGACCCATCCACACAGACCTGGCGAGCCAGAAAGGACTGGCATAATATCTTCAGAGCACTAAATGAGAAAAATATGCAGCCAAGAATACCATATCCAGCTAGGCTGTCACTGAAAATAGAAGAAGAGATAAAAAGCTTTTCCAGGACAAACAAAAACTAAAAGAATTTCCAAATACCAAACCAGCCCTACAAGAAATACTGAAAGGGGTCCTCTAAGTAAAGAGAGAGCCTAAAAGTAACACAGACCAGAAAGGAAGAGAGACAATATACAGTAACAGTCACCTTACCTTAGGCAATACAATGGCACTAAATTCGTATCTTTCAATAGTTACCCTGAACGTAAATGGGCCAAATGTCCCAGTCAAAAGACACAGGGCATCAGATTGGATAAAAAAACAAGACTCATCGATATGCTGCCGACAAGAGACACATTTTAGACCCAAAGACACCTCCAGATTGAAAGTGAGGGGATGGAAAACCATTTACCATGCAAATGGACATCAAAAGAAAGCTGGGGTGGCAATCCTTACATCAGACAAACTAGATTTTAAACTAATGACTATAATAAGAGATGAGAAAGGACACTATATCATACTTAAAGGGTCTATCCAACAAGAAGATCTAACAATTGTAAATATCTATGCCCCTAACATGGGAGCAGCCAATTACTGGACCAGATGGATTTCACAGATATATTCAGAACATTCCATCCCAAAGCAACAGAATACACATTCTTCTCTAGTGCCCATGGAACATTTTCCAGAATGAATCACATCCTAGGTCACAAATCAGGTCTCAACCAGTACCAAAAGATTGGCATCATTCCCTGCATATTTTTGGACCACAATGCTTTGAAACTAGAACTCAATCACAAGAGGAAAGTCGGAAAGAACTCAAATACATACATGGAGGCTAAAGAGCATCCTACTAAATGAATGGGTCAACGAGGAAATTAGATGAATTAAAAAAATTCATGGAAACAAATGAAAATGAAAACACAACTGTTCAAAATCTCTGGGATGCAGCAAAGACAGTCCTAAGAGGAAAGTATATAGCAATACAAGCCTTTCTCAAGAAACAAGAAAGGTCTCAAATATACAACCTAACCCTACACCTAAAGGAGCTGGAGAAAGAACAGCAAATAAAGCTTAAATCCAGCAGGAGAAGAGAAATAATAAAGATCAGAGCAGAAATCAATGAAATAGAAACTAAAAGAACAGAACAGATCAACGAAACTAGGAGCCGGTTCTTTGAAAGAATAAGACTGATAAACCCCTGGCCAGACTTATCAAAAAGAAAAGAGAAAGGACCCAAATACATAAAATCATGAATGAAAGAGGAGAGATCACAACCAACACCAAAGAAATACAAAGAAATATAAGAGCATATTATGAGCAACTATATGCCAGCAAATGAGACAATCTGGAAGAAATGGATGCATTCCTAGAGTGTATGTATAAACTACCAAAACTGAGCCAGGAAGAAATAAAAAACCTGAACAGACCCATAACCACTAAGGAAATTGAAGCAGTCATCAAAAATCTCCCAAGAAATAAGAGCCCAGGGTCAGATGACTTCCCAGGGCAATTCATTTAAAGAATTAATACCTGTTCTTCTGAAACTGTTCCAAAAAATAGAAATGGAAGGAAAACTTCCAAACTCATTTTATGAGGCCAGCATTACCTTGATCCCCAAATCAGACAAAGACCCCATCAAAAAGGAGAATTACAGACCAATATCCCTGACGAACATGAATGCAAAAATTCTCACCAAAATACTAGTAGGATCCAACAGTACATTAAAAGGATTATTCACCACGACCAAGTGGGATTTATTCCTGGGCTGCAAGGTTGGTTCAACACCCGCAAATCAATGTGATACATTAATAAAAGAAAGAACAAGAACCATATGATCCTCTCAATAGATACAGGAAAAGCATTTGACAAAGTATGGCATCCTTTCTTGATTAAAATTCTTCACAGTGTAGGGATAGGGGGTACATACCTCGATATCATAAAAGCCATCTATGAAAAGCCCACAGCGAATATCATTCTCAATGGGGAAAAACTGAGAGCCCTCCCCCTAAGGTCAGGAACATGGCAGTGATGTCCACTATCACCACTGCTATTCAACATAGTATTAGAAGTCCTAGCCACAGCAATCAGACAACAAAAAGAAATCAAAGGCATCCGAATCGGCAAAGAAGAAGTCAAACTCTCACTCTTTGCAGATGATATGACACTTTATGTGGAAAACCCAAAAGACTCCACCCCAAAACTGCTAGAACTCAGACAGGAATTCAGTAAAGTGGCAGGATAGAAAATCAATGCACAGAAATCAGTTGCATGTCTATACACCAACAACAAGACAGAAGAAAGAGAAATTAAGGAGTTGATCCCATTTACAATTGCACCCAAATCCATAAGATACTAGGAATAAATCTAACCAAAGAGGCAAAGGAATCTGTACTCAGAAGACTATAAAATACTCATGAAAGAAATTGAGGAAGACACAAAGAAATTGAAAAACGTTCCATGCTCATGGATTGGAAGAACAAATATTGTGAAGATGTCAATGCAACCTAGAGCAATCTGCACATTCAATGCAATCCCTATCAAAATACCATCCACTTTTTTCAAAGAAATGGAACAAATAATCCTAAAATTTGTACAGTACCAGAAAAGACCCCGAATAGCCAGAGGAATGTTGAAAAAGAAAAGCAAAGCTGGTGGCATCACAATTCCGGACTTCAAGCTCTATTACAAAGCTGTCATCATCAAGACAGTATGGTACTGGCACAAAAACAGACACGTAGATCAGTGGAACAGAAGAGAGAGCCCAGAAATGGACCCTCAACTCTATGGTCAACTCATCTTCGACAAAGCAGGAAAGAATGTCCAATGGCAAAAAGAAAGTCTCTTCAACAAATGGTGTTGGGAAAATTGGACAGCCACATGCGGAAGAATGAAACTGGACCATTTCCTTACACCACACACAAAAATAGACTCAAAATGGTTGAAAGACCTAAATGTGAGACAGGAGTCCATCAAAATCCTAAAGAACACAGGCAGCAACCTCTTCGACCTCAGCCGCAGCAACTTCTTCCTAGAAACATCACCAAAGGCAAGGGAAGCAACAGCAAAAATGAACTATCGGGATTTCATCAAGACAAAAAGCTTTTGCACAACAAAAGAAACAGTCATCAAAACCAAAAAACAACCCACAGAATGGGAGAAGATATTCACAAATGACATATCAGATATAGGGCCAGTATCCAAAATCTATAAAGAACTTTCTTAAACTCAATACCCAAAGAACAAATGACCCAATCAAGAAATGGGCAGAAGACATGAACAGACATTTCTGCAAAGACATCCAAATGGCCAACCGACACATGAAAAAGTGCTCAACATTGCTCGGCATCAGGGAAATCCAAATCAAAACCTCAATGAGATACCACCTCACACCAGTCAGAATGGCTAAAATTAACAAGTCAGGAAACAAGAGATGTTGGTGGGGATGCGGAGAAAGGGGAACCCTCCTATACTGTTGGTAGGAATGCAAACTGGTGCAGCCACTCTAGAAAACAGTATGGAGGTTCCTCAAAAAGTTGAAAATAGAGCTGTCATACGATCCAGCAATTGCACTACTGGGTATTTACCCCAAAGATACAAATGTAGGGATCAAAAGGGGTACGTGCACCCCAATGTTTATAGCAGCAATGTCCACAATAGCCAAACTGTGCAAAGAGCCAAGATGTCCATCGACAGATGAATGGATAAAGAAGATGTGGTATGTATACACACACACACACACACACACACACACACACACTGGAATATTATGCAGCCATCAAAAAACGCCCAAAAAACGAATTCTTGCCATTTGCAACGACGTGGATGGAACAAGAGTGTATTATGCTACATGAAATAAGTCAATCAGAGAAAGACAAGTATCATATGATCTCACTGATATGAAGAATTCTTAATCTCAGGAAACAAACTGAGGGTTGCTGGAGTGGTGGGGGGTGGGAGGGATGGGGTAGCTGGGTGATAGACACTGGGGATGGTATATGCTATGGTGAGCGCTGTGAATTGTGTAAGACCGATGAATCACAGACCTGTATCTCTGAAATAAGATAGTAGGAAGGGAAAAATGAAGGGGGGGGGCGATCGGAGGGGGAGACAAACCATGAAAGACTATGGACTCTGAGAAACAAACTGAGGGTTTTAGAGGGGAGGGAGGTGGGGGGATGGGTTAGTTCAGTAATGGGTATTAAGGAGGGCACGTGCTGAATGGAGCACTGGGTGTTATACACAAACAATCATGGAACACTACATCAAAAACTAATGATGTAATGTATGGTGACATAACATAATAAAATAAAATTAAAAACAAATAATCCAATTAAAAAATGGGCAGAAGATACAAACAGACACTTCTCCAAAGAAGACCTACAGATGGCCACAAGACACATGAAAAGATATTCATCATCACTTACCATCAGGGAAATGCAAATCAAAACTACAATGAGATTTCACCTCATGCCTGTCAGAATGGCTAAAATCAACAACACAAGAAATAACATGTGTTGGTGAGGATGTAGAAAAAGGGAAACACTTGTGCACTGATGGTGGGAATGCAAACTTGTGCAGCCACTGTGGAAAACAGTACGGGGTTTCCTCAAAAAGTTGTAACTACCCTACAATTCAGCAATCACACTACTGGGTATTTACCCAAAGAATACAAAAACACTATTTCAAAAGGATACATGCACCCCTATTTTTATGGTGCCATATTCACAATAGCCAAGATATGGAAGCAGCCCAAGTATCCACTGAGAGATGAATGCATAAAGATGTGGTACATATGTACAGTGGAGTATTACTCAGTCATAAAAAGAATGAAATCTTGCCATTTGTAATGACATGGATGGAGCTAGAGAGTATTATGCTAAGTAAAATGAGTCTAAGACAAGAAACAAAAACCCAGGGGGAACAAAGAGACAAATCAAGAAACAGACTCCTAATTTTGGAGAACAAAGTGATTATTACCAGAGAGGAAGTGGGTTCGGGGATGGGTGAAATAGGCGATGGGGACTGAGGAGTGCACTTGCTGTGATGAGCACTGGGTAATGTATGGAACTCTTGAATCACTATATTGTACACCTAAAACTAATATAACATTGTCTTACTATACTGGAATTAAAACTTAAAAAGCTTATGTTCTTGCAGGTTATATTTACTGTATTGATATTTTAAAAATTAAAACTGAAAAAATTTTTAAATATTTTAAATATGATTTTAATATTAAAGTATTAAAATAATTAAAAACAATGCTTATGTAGGTTATATTTATTATACTGAATGTCTCAGAAATCAAAACAGAAAATTCTTTTTTTTTTTTTAAAGATTTATTTATTTGAGAGAGCGAGAATGAGAGAGAGAGAGAGTACACGAGACGGGGGAGGGTCAGAGGGAGAAGCAGGCTCCTCATCGAGCAGGGAGCCCGAGCGGGACTCGATCCCGGGACTCCGGGACCATGACCCAAGCCGAAGGCAGTCGCTTAACCAACTGAGCCACCCAAGCGCCCCAAAACAGAAATTTCTAAATTATCCTTACTATTCGTTAAATCTAGAACTGTGGAAAATAACCACAGTTTACCAAAAATTTGAGCAGAGTGGCACCGCTTTACGTTTTGCAAATCTCCTTAATGTTTTGCTCGACAGAAGATGGCTAGATTTTCATATTTGCTTCCACATTCCATCTATTGTTTTATATTATTTTACTTGAAGTATATAAAGAAAATCCAGCCTCATATAAATAGTTGAAAAAGCAAATAAATAGTATCTTAAAAGTCTTTCTGATAATTGTGGATAGTGTCACCATACCAAGATGTGCCAAGTGGAATTTCTTAAAAGTTAGTTGCATTGTGGAATCTGAAACCATGTAGTCTGTTATACTGAAACCAGTGGTCTATCTGGCAGTTGGAATTGATCTTTTCCCCAAATAGGTTTTTTCAGCCTCACTGAATTATGCAGATCTTCCCACTGTTGACACAGTTTTTTATATAATCTCAATGTTTCAATATACAGTGTCAACCAATCATATTCATTAATATCACACATGACTAATCTCATCAGAAAAAGTAAGTACTGGGCTGTTGTCAAGCTTACAGTGGCAGATGCAAGTTTTCCAAAATCCGTTTTCTGCTCGAAAGCTGAAATGTATTATTGATGACAAATATTGTCAGTTGTTTTCCTTGAAGTGTCAGGCTCACTTGGTTTGTTTCGAAAAAATATCTGCCAAATCCTTAGTCGGAATAACCACAGTTTGTCAGTTATTCTTCTGAGTAAAAATGGTGTTCCACGGGGATTAAAAAAAAAAAGGCTAGTTCAGCCTTACAACTTAATCTCACAAGAGCTTTTCCTGGAGACAACCACGGTACTTCACTATAGAAGCCTACCTTGCTTTATTGCACTTCACTTTATTGCCTTTCCTGGATGTCACATTTTCTTTTACAAATTGAAGGTTTGTGGCAATCCTGTACCAAGTAAGTCTGGTGGTGTCGTTTTCCCAACGGCACTGGCTCACTTCATGTCTGTGTAACATTTTGGTAATTCTCACAGTTTTTTAAAGGTTTTCATTTGTTATGGTAACAGGACATCAGTGATCTGTGTTAATTTTGCTATTGTTTGGGGGCCCATGGGCTTGCCCATGTAAGATGGTGAACTTAATCCATATATGTTGCTTGTGTTTTGACTATTCCACTCACTGGCTGTTTCCCTGTCCCTCTCCCTCACCTCAGGCCTCCTGAGTCCCTGAGATCAACAATATTGAAATTAGGACAATTAATGACCCTACAATGGTCTCTAAATGTTCAAGTGAAAGGAAGACTTGCAAGTCTCTCACTTTAAATCAAAAACTAGAAATGATTAAACTGAGTGAGGAGGGCAGGCCAAAAGCTAGGCTTCTTGCACCTGTTAGGCCAAGCTGTGACTATAAAAGTTCTTGAAAGAAACTGAAAGTGCTACTCCAGTGAACACATGAATGATAAGAAAGCAAAACATTCTGTTTTGCTTTCTTATCTGCATATAGCTGATATGCAGAAAGTTTTAGTGGTTTGGATAGAAGATTAAACCAGCCACCACATTCACTTCAGCCAAACCCTAATCCAGAGCAAGGCCCTAACTCTCTCTTCAATTCTCTGAAGGCTGAGAGAGGTGAGGAGGCTGCAGAAGATAAGCTGGAAGCTAGGGGAGGTTGGTTCCTGAGGTTTAAGGAGAGAAACTGTCTCCATAACATATAAGGGCAAGGTGAAGCAGTGAGTTCTCCAGAAGACAGAGCTAAGAGAATTAAAGAAGTAGGCTACACTAAACAACAGAATTTGAATGTAGACAAAACATCTACGACTTTCATAGCTAGAGAGGAGAAGTCAGTGCCTGGCTTCAAAAGGGACAGGTTGACTCTTGCTAGGGGCTACTGCAGCTGGTAACTTTAAGTTGAAGCCAATGCTCCCTTTTCCAAAAGTCCTAGGGCCCTTAAGAATTATGCTAGATTTATTTATAGAATCTATGGTCTATAAATGGAACAGACAGCACCTTTGCTTACAAAATGGTTTACTGAATATTTGAAGCCCACCATTGAGAACTACTGCTCAGAAGATTCCTTTCAAAATGTTACTGCTCATTGACAATAAACTTGTCACCCAAGAGCTCTGATGGAGACAGGACAATGAGTTTAATGATTAAGGTGGTTTTCATGCCTGCTAACACAGCATCCATTAGACAACCCATGGATCAAGGAGTCATTTCAACTTTCAATTCCTATTTACAAAATACATTTTATGAGGCTGTAGCTGCCTCAGACAGTGATTCCTCTGATGGATATGGGCAAAGAAATTTTTTTTTTTTTAAAGATTTTATTTTTATTTACTTGAGAGAGAGAGAATGGGAGAAAGCACGAGAGGGAAGAGGGTCAGAGGGAGAAGCAGACTCCCCGCTGAGCAGGGAGCCCGATGCGGGACTCGATCCCGGGACTCCAGGATCATGACCTGAGCCAAAGGCAGTCGCCTAACCAACTGAGCCACCCAGGCGCCCTGGGCAAAGAAATTTGAAAACCTTTTGGAACAATTCACCTTTCTAGATGCCATTAAGAACATGAATGATTTGTGCAAAGAGGTCAAAATATCTACATTAACAGGAATTTGGAAGAAATTGCTTCCAGCCCTCACAGATGACTTTGAGGGGTTCAAAACTTCAGTGGAGGAAGTAACTGCACATGGGGTGGAAACTGCAAGAGAACTAGAATTAGAAGGGGAATGTGAAGATGGGACTGAATTGCTGCAAGGTCAGGAAAAAACTTGAATAGATGAGGAGCTGGCTTTTTATGGATGAGCAAAGTGATCTCTTGAGATAGACTCTACTCCTCCTAGTGAAGATGCTGTGAAGATTGTTGAAATGACAACAAAGGATTTAATACAGTTCCCCCTAAACCTGGGTGGGCTTTGGAACCACTGGAAATTTTAAAATATACAGAGGTTTTGATGGAATTGCTCTGGGGTGAGGCCTGGGATTTTTGAGCTCCCAAGGCGATTCAAAGGTTAGAGTTTGAGAACCACTGTTCTACCCAAGTACTTCCCAATGTGTGAAACACCAAGTAAGCTCCACGTTTCCTATCAAGCAGTGGTTCTCAAACTTTAGCATGCACCGGAATCACCTGGAGAGCTTGTTAAAACAGATTCCTGTGCCCCACCTCCCAGAGATTCTGAATCCTTAGGCCTGGGATGTGGCCGTAGAATTTACATTTTTATCAGATAGTTTCCAGATGAAGCTGACACTGCCAGTTCTGGGACCACACTTGGAGAACCACTGTCTCAGACTGGAGCAGGAGACCTAGAGCTGCTGCCTGGACCTTCCTGAATGGATAGGCTCCCTTAAGACTTTTGTCTTACCGTTCTCCCCTTTCAGTAGGGGGAAGTTAAGTCGTCTGAATCTCATTTCAGTCTTTGCTTTACCTGTACACTTCAGGAAACGTTGCCTTAGTGGTACGGGCTCCAACTATGCCTGGGTGGAAAGCCTCTAAAAATAAGGCCCATTAATCATGAATTGCCAAAATGCTTAGGAAATTGCTATATGTAAAAGGCATGTTATTTAACTTCAGTAACTAAAATCTGTAATGCTCACGTAAGTGTGTACCAAGTGGATGTTACTTACATGTACTTACAATTTGCATTCTATCTCTAAAGGCGAATTATCTTATTTCATATTTTTACTAATGCAATATCATATTTTTACTAATGCAATTTCAAAAACTTCACATTGAAAGCAGCAAGACTCAATTACTTTATAAAACTGCAAGGCAGCAGATTAAAAAATGCCTTCAACATTTAGACTTGTCTCAAGGCTAGGCTTACAACAATCAACAATAAAACAGTACTGAGATGTTGCACTCAAAGCATGTTACACTTGAGCTGAAATGCCCTTTATGCTTGAAACACTTTGTTAAAAGTGCTATATATTAAAAAAAAAAAAAAAGCTTCTGATTGCCTTGCCTCTGGCCATGCCAACAATGGAAATCATACTTCGTTTATTATTTGTCAAATGAAGCTAAAGATCTCACTGGACAGGGAGAAAAGTAAATGCACTTCTTGATATAACCAATATCCTTGCTCCCTGGGCCACTGTTTTCCTTATATAAGCAGATATATGAGGACAGCCCACCTTTTCAAACTTGAGCCCAGTATTTCTAATAGAGGTGGGAGAGTGGAGAGAAAGGAGATTAGAGACTCAGCTATCTACAAACAGCATGTTTCTCAGCCGTGGCTAAATACAGGAATCACCAGGGGACACCTTCAAAATGCCCAAAGCCCAGGTTGTCCCAAGAGCAATTACATTAGGATATCTGGTATAGGACCGGGACAAGAGCAATTTTGTGACGTGCCCTAACCATCCCCTGAGTAAACCGCTGTTCTCTAAGGAACCACATCACCAAGATACAACTTTGTTCTTTAGACGATTGTCAGGCCCCTGACATTCTCCTTTAGAAAGCAAAGAAAGCTCTGAGATAAAAATGATAAACAGCTGAGAGAGAAAAGGAGCAGTAGTTTCTGAGAAAAAAATGCTTCTGAAATACTTTTATTCTTCAAGAAAATAGCCAAACTGATGAACGAAGGCAAGTGTATTTGAATCTCTGTGGTTTTACCAGGATGTCAGTGTTCTACAGAAGATTAGGCCAAGAAGCAATTCAAATGAGCTCTATCGAGTGGATCTCAAACTGGCTGGCAACGGGTAACAACAAAGCAACCTCCTCAGGTTTAACGAGGGCTGGACAGAGAGTGAAGTGACCAAAACTGAAGGTTATTTAACATTGTTAGCTGTCTTTTGGGAAAAAGCCATTAATTTCCATCTTCTGGGAACAGCACATTAGTGCCTTCTCAAGCTATCAGGGGAAGGGAAGACTTGCCTGGGTTCTCCTACAGGACTCCTGTGCGGGGCAGGCCCATACTATTCAATCTGCTGAAAGTACAGGAGAGAATCCACCTCAACCACTGTCCAGGGATTCCATCATCCAAAAGCAGGAATCCACAGAGAAACAGAAAACCATAAAACCACAGAGCTGCAAGGGTCCTGCCTCCCAGAATGAACAGCGATTGAGAGGATGGGCTGGGATGCTAGACTGGAGTTGAATTTGCAGTGTCTCCACTGTCTGATCCTGGCTAAGTTAGCCCCCCA
The DNA here is from genome assembly GCF_003265705.2 of Callorhinus ursinus. NCBI lineage: Eukaryota > Metazoa > Chordata > Mammalia > Carnivora > Otariidae > Callorhinus > Callorhinus ursinus. Next base: position 61,823,190 of record NW_027397064.1, on the reverse strand, counting down.
GAGTTCGGATTCCCAGGACAGAAAATGAACCTAATGATATCACCATCTTGTGGGATCGTGAGGATTAAATGAACTGAGATGAAGTGTGTAAACCACCTCGTGCACGGTGTAGCAAACAGTGGACGCCTGAGGAAGTGATTCTTGTCCTTTCTGTAGGGAAGGCCCAGGAATTTTAAGGGACTCTAAAAAGAGGGCATGAAGCAGAAATCACCATCTTAATTATTTTACAGGGATTAAAATAAATGTTGAGGAAAAAGTGATGGCTGAAGTTTTTCTGAGGTTTGTATTATTCTGGTACATTATAATTATCAAGCCCTCTGCTGTGTGCCGGCTACTGTGCTAGGCAGTAGCCTCTGGCCCCCGGAAGCTCTGGACTTCTCAGAGATATGAATTCGTGGGGGAGAATAGAGGAGGAGCCCCTGAGCCAGGACCGGATGTCAGAGAAGGCTTCCTGGAGAAAGTGAAATTGAAGCAGAAAGTTGGAACATGCCTACGTGTCAGGGAGCTAAAGCAGCAGCTTGGAGAAGCTGGACGAATATTTTAGTGTGAGAGAGAGAGAGAGAGAGAGAGAGAGAGACAGAGAGAGAGAGAAGCACATACAAAGGCCAGCAGACAGTAGGAGTGTCCTAAAAGTAGGAGAAGACAGAGGATGAGAATGAGAGAAGACAGAATGAGGGGAGATACAGAAAGGTAATAAAGCAGGAGCCCGAAAGGCAGATCTGGTCGGGGGTTTGAGTTTTAGGAGCATTTTGCAATGCAGAAGAAGTACTCTGGCCACAGCCGTGGTGTGGTGAATGGAGCCAGACACAGGCAGACTGCAGCCAGGAAGATCCGTGTCGGGAGATGAGAGAACCCTGCAAGAGTGCTGGAAATGTGGACGGAGAGAGGAGGACGGTGTCAAGCAAGAGCATCCGCAGAAGTAATAAACTGATTCGAGTGCGAGATGAGAGGAGTTTGACCTTCTTCTTACTCTTCAGAGCGGAAAACGCAAGGTGTTTCTCTAAGGCCTTCGGTAACAGGAAAGGGCCAGGGTTGCTATTCCTGTTTCATAGGTAAGCAAGTTTAGCGAGTGTGGGGATGAGCTAGCATGAAAGCCTTCATTTCTTATCTCTGTTTACATATTCAAAATTAGGCAAATCTTCTGGAGGTGGTGTGTTAGAACTTCTTTCTTATGCTATAAAAAATGAATAAAGAAACATTAACAGGCTTGAAATCCTGACACAGGATACCATTTTCTCATCAATATATTCTCACATGAATGAAGTATGTTTACAAAGATGTAGGTAAATTAGAAACATAATAGAGGTGACAGACGAGTCCTAAAGCAGAAGACGGATTTTTCAATTTCTTAGTTTATCATCCTATGTCTGAGTAAAATGTTCTTTTGTTATTGAAAACAATTTTTTTTTAAAGATTTTATTTATTTGATAGAGACACAGTGAGAGAGGGAACACAAGCAGGGGAAGTGGGAGAGGGAGAAGCAGGCTTCCCGTGGAGCAGGGAGCCCGATGCGGGACTCGATCCCAGGACCCTGGGACCATGACCTGAGCTGAAGGCAGATGCCTAACGACTGAGCCACCCAGGCGCCCCGAAAACAAATTTCTTCAGATAAATGCTTTCTGTGAGAATCTTTGTGTTTGAAAAAGCTCATCACACAGCCTAGCCATCTGAAATTAGATGTGAGGCAAGACCCAGAAAGTTAATTAGCACAGGGCTAACATTTACTGTAACTAATCATTTCACATCTTCGGCCATGCGCATTTTCCATTAAATTCTCACAAGAAATAAAAAAGATCATCAATATATATTGTGCACAGCAAAGTGCTAGTCATTTATATCTTAAATTGCTTGCGGCATTCTGACTGGCTCTTGATAAGATTTATAATTCTAAAATGAGTCACTTAATGTACTGTTTGCTAAAACTTTCAGGAAAATCGTCGCTTCTGCCTGTTAGGACTGCTCCCCGTTTCCAGCCACAGTCACCCTATCTCTTGCTTTCAGAACGATGCCAGGACACTCAGGATCTGTATCTCCGTGGCCGCTCTAGTTCTTAAATTTAAAGTCTACTAGTGCAGAAAAACTGCCGCAACACCTCTTCTCTATGAGAATCTATTACCGTGATTTGAAATGTGGAGTTAAAACAGGTCTTTGTTCACTAGCCTTCGGCGAGTAGTTCCACAATTGTTTCCAATTACCTAAACCATTTCTACAACAATCAGCCTCAACTTCTTTAAAAGTTAGAACCACCTGACTTTCACTTTAGGAAAGCTTTATTAAGAGTGTTGGTTGGAATTAGGTTTAATTTTGTCTATACGGTCAAGGTGCCATACAAGCGGGAGGTGAAATGGCACGGGTGCCAAGATTTCCCAAATGGTGGCTCTTAAAAGATGTCCTGGGAAACAAGCTATGCTCACGGAAGAGGAAGTTCCCAGTCGTGGTCAGAAAACATTCCCACAGGTTAAACTGGCAAAGGACAAATGCAAAAATGGATCCCAAAAGAAAGTAACAGCAGCAAGGGAATTACAGAGCAGGTTATTAAACCGTGTTATTAGTCCTTGCTGGCAGAGCATGGCAAAACATTTACCTTCCTTCCGGAACTTTCAACTTACCAACTTAAATGTCAAGGTTTTTAAAGCTTTGGGATCATCTACAATCTTCTGTAAATTAGCAGCCACTGAAAAATACAAACGTAGAGAAAAAGTGTCCAAATCATTTACAGTAACACTGGATTTTCACATCAATGATTCGGAAAATCTGACTTCATCATGCAATAAGCTGCAAAATTATTTCTTTCACAGGCATTACAAAGTCCATATAAATCACCAAATTAGTCTCACATTTTCTACACTTTATATCTTCAGTGCATCTGAATTCATCACTATACACTGGGCCCACATTTCATACGACAAAATGGGAAATTACTTTCTAGTGGAAAGTAGAAGTGATGGCAGCCAGCCCCCAGTGTTCTCGACCTCTAGGTTTTTCTCGACACCCACACTACGAAATTTATTAGCCAGCAGAGGGAAGCACAAAATAGAGGCGAGGTATTGCAAAGAACAGGTTTTTCTGAAGAGAATTTCAGTGCCTTTGAACCCCTCTCCTATTAAATTCACTCAATTCTCTGCACCCATTTTTATCAAAGCAACAAAATACAGTGAATAACCTCTATGACTTGGGCATCTGTGTTCATGCTCTCAGAGCACAATAATCTGTCAAACCAGTGAAGAGCCACCTTGAACAATACCCAAGTTGGCTGAACGGGCGGCAAGCACTAGAGGCTGTCAGTTTGGAGTTCAGTAGTGAAGATATGTTTCAGTATTAGTGAGATTCATCAGAGACCCGTCCCATCTTCCACAGTGTCATGATATATTTGATACTCTGGCAAAGAAGTCCGCTTTTCCTGCTTACTCCCCTGGCTTAGACTTAGGGTACAGAATTATCAGAAGGTAATGATTACAGAAATTTAAAACCTTGCTCTTTCCATATCCAAATCTAAAGTCTCAAGTACTGAAAATCAAGTAAGCGCTGCTGGTTAGGGAAAAAGAAAGGACTACTGAAGAAATGAGAGAAAGTTCCATGTAGCATTTTTATTTTTCATGTGGAAAGTTATCTGCTGCTTCAGTAATTAGGTATCTGAAAAGTTATGTGACTATTTTAAGATTAAAAAAATTAAGATAAATATTTTGAGAAAAGTGTTTCAAATAGAAAGTCTAAGTAAAGAGAAAAATCTGCATATTTCATGTTTCTCTAAGGTTGACTAAAAACAACCTAGAGACACGGATTTTCTGCAGATCAGTTTATTTCATTTAATCCATCAGCTGCAGAGGAAAAAAAAAAAGAAAATTATATCCTCAATATGGCCTATTTCTCTTTATAAACCATAATTACAAGCATCATTTTATCTTCATTTGTTGCCCTTAATACTTCCACTCTGAGCTATCTGCAAAGTTTCATTTATGGTAACTCCCCATCCCGCCCCATCTTTTTCTCCAAGCCAACCTGCACACATGTCAGGTAGATCCTGGGCCACCACCCTCAACAGAGTTATCATCACCAAGCATCTTTTTGGCCTCCTCCAGCAGCTTCCTGAGCATATTTCAGATGCTAAAATCATCTAGTAATCCACACAAGAAAAACACTGGGCTCATGGAGTGAAAAACCTTGGCTGTGAAATTCTGTTCACCAAAGCCAGTATTTATGATGTCAGGGCATTCTGACTGGACGCAAATTGCAGCCAGTGCACACAATCACTATTTTCTTAAAACATAAAAGTGTCCTAATAGTTCCTCTGATTTGGGCTGATTTCATGAGTCACCACAATGTCTTCCTATGAATTTCAGTCCTTTCATTAGAGGCTCTCAGTTAATGTGGATGATTTACCACCCTGTTCTGGGTCATCTATTTCCAGTCTGCTCTGTAATGTTCCGCCAAAAGCAGAGCTCCTGTTCTAGACTAATTCACAGCCCTCTCTCTGGTGTGCATGCCTATGTGCTAGCGCCAATCTCCAAGGAACATGGCTACGCAAGTTGTAGACTTGGAAAGGGCAAAGCTGAAATGCTAGCATCTTCAACAATCATCCAGGAAACCACACTCCCCAATTGTGAGCCCTACACCTCAGGGACATTAGAAATTCAAATTCTGTCTTCGACTCAAAGCAAAAATAGCAAAACTGGCCACTTACCTGATTACTTATCCCAGCTGCTAGGCTTATTTTCAATTTAGTTGATTCTAATTTGTTGTAAAGTGCTATAAAATACCTTCATTTAACTGACATCACATAAAATTCAAGGTGATGCTAATTTCTCTTCCACTAGCAATGCTCATTAAAAAGATGGGTGTCACTGTTTTCTCCCTTCTCCTGACTGCGCACCTGGATTTCAAAAATAAAAATGTGCCTTACCTGGAACGTGAGCGGAGAAGGAAGGGTTGGATAGGGTTGGTTAACTTTAGAGCTTCTCAAGTATGTGCTGGTAACACTGAACTTCATGCTTTAAGGTGCTTTAGGTTTCCGCAAAATATGGGGCTTCTGAATCCTGCCTACTCAGTGGCCATCCACTTATTTCCAATCCCTCCTGGCTTTCCCAAACAGAACTCATTCTCCTGTTTTCTGATGCAGACGGTTGTGTTCCTTGAGCTTGCCCCATCCCACCTCCCCAGCCCACTCTCCTCAGTCACTGAAGTGGCTCTGGTTCTTGGCACAAAGGACACAGAAAACACTCACCGAAGTAGTAGGGATTGTCCCCTTGCCCTAGTGCGGCAGCTACAGGCTACCTTGGTGTGAGCCATCTATTTCTTAGCTATTTTGGGGGGGGTCTCTGTGTTACACTTAGGCTTGAATCCCTATCAGCGCTAGGTGCTCTTTTTGGATAACATTTGACCTAAGGTACGGTAGGTATTATGCTTCATGAAACTATAATAATATCATTAACAACCACATGAAAAAGACGCCAATGCTCAGTACCTCCCTATTCGAATCCAAACAGAGATGGAAATAACATTGTCCTGGGGGTCATCTATCAGAGGCAAGACAGCAGAGCCAACATTTCTTTGGCAAACTAAGTCAGGCATTCTCCAGACCCTGTTTTCTCTATAAACTCCTTGTACTACTCAGATTCTCCATATTTGGACAGTTAGAAAAGTAACAGTTACATAATGACTATTTACCGTCTGTGTTTGCATTACAAGTGATTAGTGGAAAGATACACTTTTCTCCCCAGATACCAGTGTATTTCACAACAATCTCCTATAGTACTGATGTTCTGGGGGCCGTGACTGAATTTATCTAATTTGAGCTATTCCCAAACAAAAGCTGTGAAGAAAAGCACCCCAGTGAACACCAAGTCCAACGCACTCCCCAAGAGGAAATTCTGAGAGAAGACAAAAGCACAGACTTGGGCTACCTGACAAGGTGATGTCACAATATTGTTTGATCCAAAGACACATCCCGAACATCTGCTCTGTACCCTGCATTGCTGCAGAAGGTCAGCAGAGGATTGCAAAGCAAGAAAAAGACACAGGTACCAAAAGAGAATCCAAGCTTCTAAGTAAGGAAGAAAGGAAATGATAGGAGGGTGGGTCTCTAATGGATACCGCTGTAATGCTAATGCAAAATTACAGCTAATTATTATGTTTGGGACAAAATACAAGAGATTCGCCCTATTATTTTCCCTAAATCGTCAGGCTCTTATCTTCAGGAGATGAGTGTAGCACAGTGTGTAAGTGCATGAATTCTCCAGTCAGAGCGCCTGGGTTAAAATCCTGCCTCCTGCTTAGAGCCATGTGGCCCCATAAACTTGGGCAAGTTTACGTTCACATCTTTGTGCTTGAGTCCATGTATCTGTAAAATGTGGATATTAATAGTGCTGACGTGATAGGGTTCTTCTGGGGACTGAATTCATACACATACAGAATTTAGACTAGTGCTTGATGTATTGCAAGTAGAAAACAAATATTAGCTTACTATCTCTTTTCTGGACAACTACATATTATAACTGGCTTCCCTGCCTTCAATCTTAACTCATGAGCCCTTTTACACTCACCAAAGCGACTTGGAGAATCTAAGTCATAAACTGGGATGTGCTGCCTCCATATATAATGCCATTTAACTGTTCATATCAACTTTAGGATTAAGTCCAAGTTTTTAATGTGGTCTATGAGACCCTCCATGGTCTGGCCCAACCTATCTCTCTAGTTCATTTTCTGCCATGTCTTATCCCAGATTTTCCCGGGAAGGGCTCCATAACCACTCCCCTCCTCTAGGTATCTACCACTACTCTTCATCATTATGTGCTGAAACAACCTATTACAGAGCTTGTTTCCCCACTTGATTCAAACTCTTTGATAACCCAGACAAAATCTCAATTCACCTTTGCAAAACGTTTATCTTTGAAATACACGCACATCTACAGAGACTGATGACTTCTTCCCACTTCCATTGCTACTACCCAAGTACAGCTGCCACCTTCTCTCATCTAGACTCACACAATAGCCTCCTGTCTCCCTGCTTCCATCCTCAGTCCTCAATGGCTCAGCCTCTACCCAGCAGTCAGATGAGCCTTCTCCAACAGTTTTGCCTTTACGTTGTTTGAAATTGTTTACTTCTCTTCATCTCTACTAGCTCCATCCCATCTCATCCATAAGGAACCAGAAAACTTGGCTACTTTTCACTGTTTTTCAAGAGATGAGAGTCAAAGTCACTCTGCAGATAAACCACCCAGACTAGCATAGGTGGTAGGATTCATGACTTAATACCTATTCTTCTCAAACTATTCCAAAAAATAGAAGGAAAGCTTCCAAATTCATTCCATGAGGCCAGTATCACCCTGATACCAAAACCAGATAAAGACACCACAAAAAAAGAAAACTACAGACCAATATCTCTGATGAACATAGATGCAAAAATCCTCCACAAAATACTAGTAAACTGAATCCACAATACATTAAAAAAATCATTCACCATGATCAGATGGAATTTATTCCTCATCCTTCACAAATCAAACATGATATATCACATCAATAAGAGAAAGGATAAAGACCATATGATCATTTCAACAGACACAGAAAAAGCATTTGACAAAGTACAACATCCATTCATAAAAGCCCTCAACAAAGTAGGTTTATTAGAGGAAACATACCTGAACATAATAAAGGCCATCTAATGAAAGACCCACAGCCAAATTCATGCTCAAGGGGGAGAAACTGAGAGCATTTCCCCTAAGATCAGAAACAAGACAAAGATGTCCACTCTCACCACTTTTATTCAACACAGTATTGGAAGTCCTAGCCAGAACAATCAGACAACAAAAACAAATAAAAGGCATCCAAACTGGTAAGAAAGAAGTAAAACTTCCACTATTTGCAGATGACAGGATAGTAGAGAAAAACCCTAAAGACTACACCAAAAAACTACTAGAACTGATATATGAATTCAGTGAAGTCACAGGATACAAAATCAATGCGCAGAAATCTGTTGCCTTTGTATACAATATAATGAAGCAGCAGAAAGAGAAATTAAGAAACAATCCCATTTACAATTGCACTAAAAACAGTAAGATGCCTAGGAATAAACCTAACCAAAGAAGTGAAAGATCTGTACTCTGAAAACTATAAAACACTGAAAGACATTGATGACACAAAGAAATGGAAAGACATTCCATGCTAATGGACTGGAAGTACAAATATTGTTAAAATGTCTATACTATCCAAAGCAATGTCCGGATTTAATGAAATCCACATCAAAATACCAACAGCATTTTTCATAGAACTAAGACAAAAAAATCCTAAAATTTATATGGAACCAGAAAAGACCCTGAATGGTCAAAGCAATTTTGAAAAAGAAAAGCAAAGCTAGAGGTATCACAATTCTAGACTTCAAATCATATTACAAAGCTGTAGAAATCAAAACAGTATGGTACTGGCACAAAAACAGACATGTAGATTTTTGGAACAGAATAGAAAACCAGAAATGAACCCACAATTATATTGTCAATTACTCTTTGACAAAGCAGGAAAGAATATTCAATGGGGAAAAAAGACAGTCTCTTCAACAAATGGTGTTGGGAAAACTGGTCAGCTACATGCTGGACCACTTTCTGATCCCATACATGAAAATAAACTCAATGGATTAAAGATCTAAATGTGAGGCCTGAAACCATAAAAATCCTAGAAGACGACATAGGCAGTAATGTCTCTGACATCGGCTGTAACATTTTTCTACATATGTCTCCTGAGGCAAGGGAAATAAAAGCAAAAATAAACTATTAGGACTAAATCAAAATAAAAAAGGTTTTGCAAGGTGAAGGTAACAATCAACAAAACTAAAAGGCAACCTAATTAATGGGAGAAGATATTTGCAAATGACATATCCAATAAAGGGTTAGTATCCAAAATATACAAAGAACTTATACAACTCAACACCCAAATACCCACCAAATAATCCAATTAAAAAATGAGCAGAAGACATGAACAGACATTTCTTCAAAGAAGACATCCAGGTGGCCAACAGCACACGAAAATATGCTCAACATCACTCATCATCAGGGAAATGCAAATCAAAACCAAAATAAGAGATCACCTCACATCTGCCAAAATGGCTAAAATCAAAAACACAAGAAACAACAGGTGTTGGTGACAATGTGGAGAAAGAACACTCATGCACCAGTGGTGAGAATGCAAACTGGTGCAGCCACTGTGGAAAACTGTACAGAGGTTTCTGAAAAACTTAAAAATAGAACTTCCCAATGATCCAGTAATCACCCTACTGGCTATTTTCCCAAATTCAAAGGAATACATGCACCCTGATGTTTGTAGCAGCATTATCTACAGTGTCCATCACTTGATAAATGGATAAAGATGTGGTACAAGGGCACCTGGGTGGCTCAGTCAGTTAAGTATCTGACTCTTGGTTTCAGCTCAGGTCATGATCTCAGGGTTGTGGGATCGAGCCCCATGTCGAGCTCTGTGCTCAGTGTGGTGTCTGCTGGAGATTATCTCCCTCTCCCTTCCCTCTGCTTGCGCGCTCTAATAAATCTTTTTTTTTTTAATAAAAGAAGAAGATGTGGTACATATATGCAATGGAGTATTAGCCATAAAAAGAATGAAATTTTGCCATTTGCAACAACATGGATGGAGCTAGAGAGTATAATGCTAGAAAATGGAGAAATTAGAGAATGAAGAAATTAGAGAAAGACAAATACCTTATGATTTCACTATATGCGGAATTTATGAAACAAAACAAATAAGCAAAGGAAAAGAGAGAGAGAGAGAGAAACACCAAGAAACAGGCTCTTAACTGTAGAGAACTGATGATTACCTGAGGGGAGGTAGGTGCGGGGATGGGTGAAATAGGTGGTGGGGATTAATGAGTGCACGTATTGTGATGAGCACTGGGTGATGTGTGGAAGTGTTGAATCACTATATTGCACATCTGAAACTAATATTACACGTATGTTAATTGTACTAGAATTAAAGTAATAAAACACTGGCTATTCTGACATGTTAAAAAAAAGACAGGGCAAATGATAAAAATATTAGAGGAAAAGGAGGAATGAGTATATTATTTGCCATTTCTCTGCATTAGATTTGTAGATGGTGAGAAAAAGCAGTAATTAGAAGAGAATGTTATAGGTACCATAAGCAATCAGCCTTTGAGACAAAAAGATGAAAAAATTTGAGCATTATTTATATTGGAAAAAGATTATGGGAAATAAAAAATAAATACACTTGCCATTCTCCTTAAGGTTTGGGTAAATTCCAGTTTTTTAGTATTATCTTGGCATAATGGGAAAGCCTGAAACAGTCTGGAGTACCTAAACTGGCAGCTATTGAATATGTCCTTTAAAAAATAATCATAAAATTACTATACTGGTCCTGAATTTCCTTTATTAAGGTGGAGTTTTATGAACTGGACCAGAGTAAGGTAATGGAAGTGCCCAATAATCATTATGTTATTATTACTCTTTTTGAAAGCAATGAAATGGTATAATCAATGAAACTGTAGCTCCAGTTAGATGGTGGAGAGGACATACCAGTATGTTTATGGCTTAATTCCTCTTTAGAATGACAACGAATAAAGTAAAAAACTAAAAATACTGTATGAAGAATGGCTAAACTTTAAAGTCACGCTTGCCAAGCATGTCCAAAATTCACCTGAGATGAGGGTAGGAATGTATTTGCTTTGGAAAATAGTTTTGAAACCCTCTAAATTGTAGGTAAAAGTTTGTGTGCACATTTCTCGGGGGAGGGGCTTAGCTTTTACCAGATACTCACTGGGGTCATGCCCTTAAATTGTTGTCCCAAATGCCTACTAACATCTTCCCATACTAATGTAAGCAACTTGGAGGTGGGGCCTTTTGTTTATTTTTAGAACAGCCTTACTGAAATACAGCTGACATATAATAAATGGTACATATTTAAACTATGTAATTTGATAAGTTCTGATACACATACATACCAGTGAAACCACCACAAATAAGATAACGAACATATCCAAAATATGCCAAGATTTCATTCAATCCTTTGTAAATTCCCTCCACCTTCCCTTCTCTGTTGCTCTTTCCACTCTACCCAGGAAACCACAGATCTGTTTGCTTTCACTATAATTTGCATTTCTAAAATTTTATACACATGGAGCCATATAGTGTATACTTGTCTGGCTTACTTCATACACCATAATTATTTTGAAATTCATCCATGTTGTACCATGTATGAATAATTCATTCCTTTTTAAGTAGTATTCCATTGTATGGATATACCACAGTTTACATATTCATCTCTTGATGGACACTTGGGTTGTTTCCAGGTTTTGCTGTTAGAAATACAGCTGTTACCAGTGTACGTGTATAAGTCTGTATAGACACACATTGTCCTTTCACATGGGTAGATACCTAGGAGTGGCTGGTTCATACAGGTGCATGTGTAACTTTGTAAGAAATTACTGAAATGTTTTCCAGGACAATTGTACCATTTTTACATTCCTCCCAGCAGTGTGAGAGCGTTCCAGTTTCTTACACACTTGCCAACACCTGATTATAATTTTAATGTGAGTTTCCCTGATAGAACATCTTTCCACGTCCGTATTTCATGTAGTCTCTTTAAGGTCACTTTCTAACAATTAAAGAGTTTCTGTAAATGCAGGTGTGGTTTTTCTCCATTAAGTAGAAGACTTTTCCTTAAAAGAACCAAAAGCCTTTAAGGAAAGACAGGTGCTTCTTCATCCAGAGCTAAGCTTTTCAGATCTTCTAGCTCATCTAGTAAATGATAAAAACACAAATACCAAGGTCTCAGAGCTCAAACAGTATCAGCCTACATCTTGGAAAATCTCCAAGAGCTCCCTAGAGAGTTCAGAAACCTCAACCGTACAACGGATTTTTTTTTTTTTAATGCATAGATCACAAGTCTGAGGAGAATTAAGAAGAGAGGGAAATGATCATATCAATGGAAAGCAGAAGAGATAAGACACAGGAAATCCATCCAACTTTTGATTTATTTCTAGAGGTAAAAAGGAAACCCTAATTCAGGTCTTCCCTGTTTACAGCAATAGGTCTTATTTAATTATACTAGATGTCCAAACTCCAAGAGAAGAGTCTCACACCCAAGAGCACATTCTGGAAATATTAACAAGACTACATGTATATGAGGCATGAAGGTAAGACATACTCCAGGATTTCAATGTCAACCCCCCAGGTACTGTTGAAAGACGGCTTCGATGGAGCAAATACTGCACAGTAAGACAGGGTAGCTGCTCTCCACTGTACGCCATGCATCAGACTAAGAACTATTTACGGCATCTGCAATGCCCAGTCACTTGATGGAAAACAAAAACACGTACAGAAATAAGCTTTAAGCTGTCTTTATGACCTTGTCAAATCATATGAATTCTAGAAAAGTTCTAATCAGTCAAAGGAAATACACCAAAAGGAAATGAAACATTTAATTCATCGGATCCACTTTTCTTACTGTCACTCTTGCTTTATCCTGATTTGTTTTAGAACAAGGGTTTTCAATAATCACATCCTAATAGGACACATACAGCTTGAGATTTAACCCAGTGGCTTCTGGACTGGGAAAAGCTTTGGAAAAGTTAAAATTAATGAGGTCGTAAACACACCGAGAAGAGGAATGCTATTTAAATTATGGGCCGATGCAGCCAACTGAGGCAGAACCATCTGGTGTAAGCACACAGCTCGGAGAAACCTGAAGGACTCCCTAGCCCGGCCCGTGGCGGCAGCCTTCCGAACACAAATGTTTCTCACACATGTATGTGACCATTCTACAGGAAGGAGGAGAGCTGGGCTTCCTTGTAGATTATGTGGCACTGCCCCAGAGGAGGAGACCTATTTTATCTTCATTTCTTGAGTTTTCTTCTTCTTTGTGGTATATTCCAAAGCATTTGAAGGGTTTTAGTAGCCAGTGAAAGGTACAGACCAAGGCAGAACAATTCACTTTTTAAAAATTTTTTTAAGTTTTTATTTATATATTTGAGAGACAGAGCACAAGCAGAGAGGAGAGGGAAAGGGAGAGGGAGAGGCAGGCCCCCCCGCTGAGCAGGGAGCCCAATGTAGGGCTCTGTCCCAGGACCCTGGGATCATGACCTGAGCCAAAGGCAGGCACTTTACCGACTGAGCCACCCAGAAGCCCCAATTCACTTCTTTAACAACAAGAAATCAAACTGATTCAAGGGTTGACTGGGACCTCCCTCTAGCTTAGGATATAGCCTAAAGAATATAGGACCTGCTATTTATAATACATAATAGAAACTTTGGAAAATCACCTTCTCTGTGCCGTAGACCCGTGAAACTCAAAGTAGCCGGCTGCCAAAATGTTTACAGGTCCACGTGAGGTATGGAGTGTGCACCAGATGGAAATCAATCGCTGATTCCTTCATTGAGGAAGTCTTGTTACCTCCATTCTGCACGCCCATCCCCATAAGTTAGTTGAACTTCACGATGTACTTAATGTTGGTTGCCATTGTGGCACAAGCCAGGACATGGATCACAGTGAACAGGACTACTTTGGACTGCTCCCCACATAATACTAACCTGCCCCCTTCCTTCCCCCACCATTCTTGATAGATTGGTTTCGATCAAGTCTAAGAAAACTGGCTGTGTTATATAGTATCTCCAACGACAGGTAAGATATTTAAATGGAACTTTTTACAGAAACTTCATAATCAATAGTAGAATAAAAGATGGAGACTAGGAATGTGGGGAAAAAAGCTTATGAAATAAAATTAAACACTTCATAAAGAAGCTTGTCATAGTGTCATATTCAATTTAACATTTGTTCTGTATTTTTAATAACTGTTAATTGTTGCATGAAAATAAGCTGGCATGAGTTTGACAGATGTCTGCTTTGTACGGGCAGCTTTGATCTTATCTAGTAAACGTGAGACATTAATTGCACTGAACAAAGGTCTCACCCTTACACATGATTAAATCGGAAAGACCACCTCCACAGTCTTCTCTCCCTTACCACTGACCAATTCCCCTTTCCCCATTGAAGGTAACTATATCTCTCTTTGAAAGACAGCATGCAGAGCTTGCTGATAACATAAAGGGAGTGGCCAGGGACAGCTAACTGCTCTGATTAGGGGGGTGGTAGGAGTTACAGTCAATGCCGATGTCCCTGTCAGAAATCTGAGGGACCAGCTAGTTGTGCTAAGGGCCACTGGACAGACCGCACAACACACAAAGCACAGTTGGGTAGAGTCACTGCAAAATCAGAGGTTAGGGACCATAAAATATATGCAGAAATTAAAGGCTGACATATAACAGAGAGGATAGTTTGAACATGCCTATTATACTGGTTCTAAGAGTTGTTATATGGGATCCAGTCTAAAACAATTTATTTTCTTTCTTAGTACTCTTTTTAAAATTTTGTATTAAACTCTTGTGACACTAAAATGAGCTTTAAAAAAGTACATGTTTAATAAAAAGTTAGGTGATTTTCTGTTTCTCTAAAGCCAAGCAACCCACACACAAGGTTCGTCCAAGTTTACCACACGTCCTTGGGGCTGACTCCCAAGGAGACAGAAGGAGACACAAGTTGCCTGACAAAGCATCAGAACCTCTGTCAAGAGGGAGAAGTTCCTTTTCAAAGGCTGTTCCCAGAAGAAAATGATTTGACAGCCACAAATGCAGGATATATGTTTACATATCACCCTGCAAGAGATCCTTTTCGTCTCGCACTCTCAAAAATGTCCTGATTTACATGATAAATTGGTATGGTCATCCTACAAACAAGGGATCTAGACTGAGGCTCCCTGAAAATAGACACCACCTGTCACCTCCAGAGTCCTAGCCAGTACCCCACACTGAACCTGGCACCCAGCAGGTGCTAAATGAATTAACAAAGGAAAGGAAAGATCTACAAGTACCTGGTTAACGGGATTAGGACACAGTTTTTCAGAAGGCCATAGCACAGGAAGAACCAGAGCTGATCCGAGTGACATAAGGCTGGTCTTTTCAGACCTCCAGCTTCTACCTCATGCCATAGAAGGAAGCTCCTTGACCTTGTTAAATGCTTGAAAAACTCTTCCCCCTCTCCAACTGGCCAAGGTAGCACAAAAGACAGAACAAGGTCTATTTAGCTCCCTGTTGTACACGTAATACCCAGCATGGGGTCTGGCTCACAGAAGGTGCACATAAATAATTATGGATTGAATGAATGAAAATAAAACTAGCAGCACATTTTGTCAAGCATATTACGTTAACTCTTCCAGGAATCTGCAGTTAAATTTGAGCCTAGATCTCTCATTATGGATGGAAGGATAGATTTCATGGTAAACAAATTTTAGGCAATTAGAATGTATAAGAGATGGAATTATTCTCCTTTATGGTGGAAGGAAGGGATGTAGTCTCTCTTGGTCCCTAAAATTTAATGAAACCTATGAGGAACTCAGGAATTCAAGTGTACCTTCTGATTACAGTACATTGAACTTGAGACATCATCATCCCTCCCTTCTGCACTAGGTCTCCCAGATGCTGGAAGCCGGGTATGTAGCACTCATCTTGTAAGATTATCCTTTCGATCCTGACAACGTGCCCTGGGTCTTCTCTCCCTCAATTATCACGGGGATTTAGACTTTGTTCTCCTGTTTTCCTGTACTGCATTCATCCCAACTTGAAAAGTCAAAGCCTTCCGGACTCTAACTTCTGTTTCCAGACCTCCTGAGTCCCAAAGGGGGTTGGGAAGTAGTACTTACTCAAACATCCTTCATGTGGATATTTTATCGTAAGAAAGTCGCTCATGAGGAGACCACAGAGAACATGGGCCCTCCATGTCATGGCCCAATGGCCGGGGATATGGAGGGAGGGGATGGTGTGTTGAGAAGCTGTGTACAAGAATAGCTGTGGCCTATTAAGACCTATGGCTTTTTAAAGCAGATGTGTGTTCCAATCGCATGCAATGTTCGGGTATTAAATTCTTACGCAAGTGTGTACCATCTCATTGGTGTTCCCACTAGATGTTGGGGACATACAAACATAAGCGACATGCACCTTGCCTTGCCTAGTGTGTGGGCAGTTCACAACCCAAGGATTATAGCAAGAGCCCACAAGCGTTGTTGGTGGGGTAGGGATAAGGGGTAAGTACGGCAAAGGCCAACTGCCTGGAGGGTAGTTCCAGGTAGGACTCCAGGAAGAGTGATACTTAATCTACATCTAGAAACGAGAGTAAGGGTTTGCCAGCTGAATGGGCATGTTCCAGCTGGAGGAAGAGCATGTGGAAGACGGGAGCAGGGAGTCTGAGAGCCCCCGAGGGTCCAGCGTGCTGCAGCGAGCCTGGAACAGGGGGACCGCGGGAGACACAGGTGAGGAAGCTGGCTGAGGCTGAGGGTCTGGGCCTTGTCCACCAAGGAGGATGGGCATCATCTTCCAGGAAAGGAGTTTTCAGTATGATACCAGTTAGGGACGTGGACTATACACACAGAAAAACACTACCACTGTTGTTGAAAGTTTGGACAAAGAAATCTAAAACTCCGGTTTGGCTTTGGCAAAGTGAAAAGATTTTAATCGTCATAGGACATGTTGGTTAGAATGGAACCTATCATTAAATATGACCATTTTTGTATACATTTTAAAAATGGAAAGCTTATACATGTATGGCTCATCTTTATATTTATTGCCCACGTAAAATGACGTTCTCACATAGACTGTGAAAAAAAAATAATGCAGTACATTGCCTGGATTCAGATAAACTAAAGGAGGAATTAAGCAGGCAGGCTCAGCTATTCTAAGATGCTGCTGTGTGTGGGGTGTGGGCTTAATGCAACTAACCTTATACAGAGGAGCTCTTCTCCCCAGATGATTTGTTAATGGAGAAATCACTGTATCTTACTATATTAGTTATCCTAATTGAACAGATAAGAAACCCTCTATCAGTGGATTCATTTTTCTCTCCTGACATTGTTCTCTTGCCACCAGGGTAACAGAGAAGAGCGAGCCATTACCGCAAAGAAGATAAAAACGACACTGGGAAAACAAAAAAACAAAAAACCGTCTTCAGTGCAAGAAATTCCAAATTGATTTTTTGTTCGTTTGTTTTACCAAAGTGGTATGAATAAAGTTAGCAGTGGAAAAGCAGCTTCTCTTGGGTCTTGAGGTTAGAAGGGACATGCCAGGGCTACTGACTTCCTTCTTCAGGCACGACGGTCTGTACACCATTTAAGACCCGAGGAAGCTGTTTATCTTACATTTGAGAATGTCTACAGAAGCAGTTCCCATCTCCTCGGGACCCGTTTCCACAGCACAACTGGGACAACTTTACTACCTGCCAATACACTGGAATGGAACCACTAGCCTCACTGAACTCTTGGTGGAAACGTGACATTAATTGAGGAGGGAAAGCAGTTACCTAGAGTAAAATGCAGCCTCAAAGCCTCCATGTATGCATTACTATTAATCATAAATACTAACTTACAGGCTTTAGGGTATCAAGATAGCCATTCGGCACCCACTACAATTCATAAGAAGGTATTTTCAAGAATGAATATCCCAGAAATTCAGTAGCTTTCAAGCAACCTTACCTTTAAACTCTTAGCAGCCTAAGAGTCACTGTTGTAATGGACCTGCACTTCTCTATTATTCATTAAATAAAATGCAGTATTTCGGGATGGAAGAAAATACCAAGTATGCCAAATACTTAGGTCATAATGTCCACAGTCATAGCTCTTCTGAGTTAGGTTTCTCTAGATTGGAATTCACCAGTTATATGTGCTTGGCGAGCACCATCTCCTTGCACAATAAACTGAGTTCTTAGAAATTCCAATCCTTTTTGGGATGGGGAAAGCAGAGACGATCTTAAATGTATACTTTAAGAACCTTGCCCTTAATGCCAGGCACAGTTAAGATAATTACCAAATTTTGTTGTTGTTGTTGTTGCTGTTATCAGAAGGTATTAGAACAATGGCAGGGGAAAGACGACACACAGACAGCAGTGAGGATGTGCTGGGTCTCTAAGGACTGGTGGGGGACCAAATCATTCTTATGCTTAAAAATAGCAACCAAGGAAATTCAATTTTTGCTTTGGTCCTTGCAAGGGTACTGGAATTTCTGAGTGAGAGGATGACCAAACTTTCAGGAATGTTCTATGCTTATGAAGGGATCAGATATCACAAGTTCCTCTCAAGTACATGAAACACAGTAAAACTATTTGAATTCCAGATTTCTATTCCCACCCTGATAAACTGAGAAGATACCAATTTGCTGACTTTCAGCCTTAGATACTCGAGCACAACAAACGGATTTAGACTTTTTAGGACAGGTAGCAGATAAAAAAAAAAAAAAAGGGCAAGAGAGTGGAATAGATGTCCCATTGATTTGAGGAATAAAGAACAGAAGTGGACAAACACAACACTTCTGGCAAGGGAAGAGACAAGAAAGGAATACCGTGAGGTCATTATGAGGCACAGGTAGTTTGCTATCCATGTAAACAAAGTGGTTGATTATCTTACGGAAGGGAGTCGTTCTTAGGAGGAGGTGGAAAAGGGGTTCATGGCGTGTGCAGTAATGAGATCGAGGACTAAGGGGAGTCAAAGGCAATCAAAATACAGAAGAGGAGCCAGGAAAGAGATGCTGACTTGGGGATGATCATCAATAATGCACCGAAGAATAAAAATCAGAAGAATGTTTGACAGAAGTGAAAAGGGCCAACAAGACTGTGGGCTGTATGTGTAGCCTCAGAGAGAACAAGGCAGGACTGCTTATTCTGAAGCTATTTAAGGCAGCAAGGAGTAATTAACTCTGGGAAGATCTGGCTTTTCCTACCCAATGGAAGAAATCGAGTTAAAAGCTGTGAGTTGCAACTGAATTCGATTCCGGATTCAAAAGACAGGGCACAAGTGAGGACAATGCAGTTCCTGGCCCGACTGCAGCTCTGCTACGGAACAAACAGCCTCCCTCTCTCCCCTCCCTCACCCCCTCCCCCTTCCCCAGGCTTCTCATAATCCTATACTTTTAGGGTGTTAAGAAGAGGATGAGCAGACTTAGATTAGCCAACTGTGAGAAGAGCAAGGATGTAAATGTTGTGATAACATCACTCCTCTTCATAGAAATGTCTACAGTAGCAGAGTTAACTATGGAAGGTTGTAGAGCACTTATGAAAAATATGAAGATATGCTAATCCTGAGACAAAAGGTAAATAATATTTCTCTTTTACTGGCGTACTATGTTCACGGCTGTCCAATCATATAATAAAACAGACCATTAAGGAGATGATCCCTGGAATTCCAATCGGATCCTAGGATGGCATGGTAACTGGTAACCCCAGTTGGGGGAGGTCCTGATGTTTTCACAAAGACCAGTCTGCACTAAGTCACCCAGGGAATACTGAAACTTCCAAAGAACCCCCAAATAATCATGTCTTTCTGTGTTCCTTTTAATAAGATTTTAATTTCATTGACTGCTAAGGACCACCGGTGGAGCAAGCCCTTGGGTTGACAGTTCCTCATTTTGATTTGTGGAATTCTGCAAATGAGAACAATGATATTGTCACTTCTGGATAAATAAAACTATTGTTAATAATTAATGATAACAGGGCTCCCAGGTGGCTCAGTCAGTTAAGTGTCCGACTTGATTTCAGCTCAGGTCACGATCTCAGGGTGGTGGGATCGAGCCCCATGTCAGGCTCCATGCTCTGTCGGGAGTCTGCTTAGGATTCTCTCTCTCTCCCTCTGCTCCCCCTGCTTGTGCTAGCTCGCTCTCTCTCTCAAATAAAATCTTTAAAAAATTAGTGATAACATATTTACTGAGACTTACCATGCTCTCTCTCTATATATATACCCATGTATGTATCATGCTCTATACTTAAACAATCCTTACAGCTACCTCTGAGGTTGGAACTATCGCCTGCCCCATTTCACAGAGGAAACTGAGGCACAGAGAGAAGTGCCTTGCTCAAGGTCACACAGCTCAGGAGGGGCTGACCCAGGATCTGAACGTAGGCAGTGTGGCTCACCAGAACTTGTATATGTAACCACAGTGCGTGTTGCCTCCCAGATACCTACCATCTTAAAACAGACTTCCTGTTTTAAGGCAGGTACTTAAAATAAAAATCAGGACTCAAGAGGCACTACTGGCACTCACCACCCCCGCCCATGTCAAAGAGCAGGCACCAGTGTGGCTTCCGTCCTGTCTAAAAGCTCATTTTGCTCCTGCAAGACAGCCCTGAGGCTTGTGAAGATCTCCTTGGGCACCTGAATAGTGAACCAAGAGAGGGAGTGAAACACTATGCAAATGCCCTCCATGTTCTCCAGCAGGACCATTTTAGAAAGAATTAGGGCAGATACTTCTCCACATACAATACCATCATCTTTCTGATCTTTGTGCCTTTCCACTAAGATTTTTCAAACACCTCAACTCCTCAGAACCTCGACAGCTAGTCCCAGTGAAAGCTGCGGAAAGGTAAACCTGCTTTGAGGATTATTTTATGGTTGATGCTTCTACATCTTATTTCCTGCTTTGAGGAAAAAAACACCACCACTTTCTTCCTTGGATGGAGGCTTCACTTTGTTAAAGAAAGAGAAAAAAACCTCATTGTTGGAATAGAACATGGTGACAGAGCTGATTTAGTTTACACTAAACGACGCCTTTGGAAATTCACACGTGAAATTCTTGAGAGAGAATGAACATGTTTAAACCCACCTAAAAAACTATGGTATTCAGGTATACTCAGAAGACTGCCTCTAGCAGGCTAAGGGGTTAGAAGATGGGCCGCTGAACTGCTTGCTTATGCTTTATGCTCTGTCTGAAGGGCAGCTACGGTGATAAATAGGGAACCATCGACTATCTATGGCTTTAACCAAGAGCAGCACTGAGGACACTCACCATCCTCTGCCCAGAGCGCTCAGCCCCCACAGGCCAAGGGAGCAGCACTCCTGGTTGTTCCTTTTTTCCCCTCAATAGAGACATCTGTCAGCTGGTACTGCTGAGACTAGGCTGGGGAGGGCTGAAGAGTGTGATCAATGTCCCATCACTTGTCAGCTGCTTCCGGGCTTTAAACCCACTCCCAAGCCATCATAAGGAACCACCACCTGGATCATCCTCTAAGCAAAAAAGCTAGCCAGTCCCCCAAACAAGGAATAAAAAATACTGTGGTGAATGTGGGACCATACATGAGGTTTTAAAAGTAACACTGTCAGGGAATTAATTGATCCTGATAGGTGAATCATCACATAAATTGTCCTAAGGAGCTATTCTCAGGTGGAATTCCCTCTGCTACCCAATACATTCCTATCCATTGTCCCCTCCAACCCCCCCCCAAAAAAAACCAAGAGTACCAGGGAATTCATTGGATTTTTATGCAAGAACAAGAAAAAACAAAATGCTACCTACGAGACCAATGCTGGAAGAGTGGTGGTAAATTTGCCACGTCGGAGGTCCTGGTGAGAACAGCCAGACAGCAGGGGGTGATGGAGTTAACGAGACTAAGAGGAAGTGTGGACTCTAAGTGTAGAACAATTATTCAAGAAATTAAAATGGATATTGTTTATCAACTTTCAACCTGATTTATATATCCAAAAACAGGTATGTTTCTCCAGAAGAGCAAAAATGAAACCTTCACTTAGTCCAGTTAAGTGCTATTTCCATCATATATATTAGACAGGGAATTTTTTAAATCACAGTAAATTCTGAACTAAAAAAAGGAAACACATCAATCATCTATCAGAAGCATAGCTAAATACACAAAGTGTTAAGCAACAGGAAAATCATGATTAAAGTTGTCCACCCAGGTGCATAAGAGATCTTATCTTTAAACATGGTGATGATACATTAAAATTTCCAGTTGCTGTTAGAATAGAACTTGATGTGAGATATAACAGCAGGGCTAACTGAAAGGAAGCAATAGGCTGAAAGCTTATGGAGAAATCAGAAACATAAACACCAACTAAAGAGTTGTTAGTAACTAAATTAAAAAAAGAATCCTCGTCCTACAGATAGTTCAATAAAGTAAAAATGTAGCTAATGACAAAAGTAAACGATGACAATTATATTTCATCACAAATCCACCTTATCAAAGATACAGCTGCTTGGGAGAACAAAAAAAGCAGAAGACCGCAGTGTCCTGACATTTGAGATGCAGGATCTCAGAGGACAAATGAGGAGCCCTGTTCACAACCAAATGACATTTTGGCAAGATGCTGCGGAGGATTTATTTCTAATTGGCTGGAGGTCAGTTAAATATATATATTTTTCCATTTCCAGAGAGTTAATCTGCCATAGGCTCACAGTGTGCTGTTCAAACATACATTCCATTCTTAGTTTAGCAGAATGTGAAATTTGGCACTGTTCTGGATGAGATACTGGCATTAGGCTTTTAATGAGAAATGGTGAGATAAAAATGATGAATTCATTCTTGCCTGGGTAATGTAGTAGGAAACGACCACATTCCAGCTTCTGGTTTCTGAGACATAATTCTGGAAGACAGAAACCTCTGGAATGCCCATCCTGCTTTGTCTATAAATCTGAAAGTACAAATGCAGACCCCCAATTTTTACTGCTAACACATGCCAGTGATGTGATGAAGACCAACGAAACCCAATAGCACAAAGAACCTCATACATTTTTATGCTGAACGGTAGGTGTTAATTCGATCGTGCATTTATTTGACAAATATTTATTGGGTATCTACTAGGCACTCAGTATTATTCTATTCTTCTATTTGAGTGTTCCGTGATATACCAGTTGACAAAGCAGACAAAAAAAACCCTATGTGTGTGTCCGGTTATTAGTGAACTCACTCAACAAAGCCACTGAACGACCAGCAACTTCCAGAAATTACATTTTACCAGGCATTACTACCCACAGTGCTCAAATAGAGTCTACAGTGGCAATGACCTATTAGGAACTCTGATTTTAAAGGGTTGCCATGGTGAAATGGTACAGAGTAGCTTCAGTTTTAAGGACAATCCAGATTATCTAGTTGGGTCAAGTAACAAACACTATATGGGAATCCTTAGTAGTTATAAACACTTTTCAAAACTTGCTAGTCTGCAAAATCCGACTAATCATAAACAAGTTATATAATGGACAACTAAGTCACTACTAAGAGAACGTGGGTGTTTCTTCCAACTTACACACTTCCCCAGTAAGGAGACTTCCCAGGACAAACATTTTTAAATTGGACCAGAAACACTAAGCCAAGAACAGAACATTATGTGCCTGGTCTGAGACTGTTATTAGCGCTGGAATATTCAGCTCTGGGCATCACCCTGGTGTGTGGGACAGGGGGTGCCTGGAAAAACATAAAGGGATGTGCACTGTAGTTTTAAAATGAGTTTGTCTGATAGGGGTGGAGGAGGTCTTGGAGTTAGGTCAAAATTATAACCCTCAAGAGCAATAAGGGAATGTTAGGATGATACTGTACTCATCTTTGAGCAAGACCACCACATACTGCTGCTGCTTTATTACCTGCTCGTGTGAATATGGCATGCACGTTCATGCTGCAGTTCTACATGTGAGGTGGGGACTGAGTTTGGCATTAATGAGCTCGATCAATAAAGTATTAATAAATGACCAGGGAAGCTGCACTGGAGACAGAGTATCAGCAGGAGTGATGCTCACAGCAGGTGTTTCTAAAAGGGGGTGCTCCTGCAGGCACCCAAAACCACAACGGACTAAGGGCCTGGCTCCCTGAGGATCTGGTGTCTCCTCAGCTACCTAGGGTCAATCCTCATGTGTGCATGCGACTCCTCCCTCCTCCTCCTCCCAGGAAACAGTGCAGGACTTTACATTCTACTGGTCTGGTATTAAACCTTGTCCAAGACTGGACTATGAAGTGCACACTGAATTCTTCCGGTCCAAGATCATGTCTAAGGATGTTGGTGATGTCCAATGAGTTATAAGGGATGTGGGAGTCTGTAAAAAGCTGTAGAGCCTTAGGTCGATAGCCTCATCAAAGAGGGAACAATCAGACTTGTGTTTTGCTTAGAAAAATCATCTTTATCTGGGTCTGCAGAGATGGCATGCTATATGTGAAGGAAGAAAACAGGAGGGCCCCAGTTAGCACTAATGCACTCTACATGGGTTGGAAACTCAAATGTCTTCAGGGGCCAGGGAGTGAATATAAAGCAGTCAGAGAAGAGGGGGCAGAATTTTTGCCTTTGAGGATTTCACGTCCAATTGTTTTCAGATCTGGTTTTTCTAAGACAAGCCAAAACTGGATTCGAATGTCAACTTTCATTTTTTTTTTAATGTTGGCTACTAATTCCAAAATTTAAAAACATTGTCCAAGCCAAACAAAATACATTTGTAGGCAAGATCCAAGCCTTGGGCCAGTAGGATACACCTCTGCACGACAGCAAAACACTAAAGGAACTGTCGGGAATTGGAGTCAGAGCAGAAGAAAAAGGATGTGGGATGAGTTATTGCCTAAAATGTGGTTCAGAGGCTTTGTGGTAAAAACTTAAAGCTCAACAGATTTCAATTTTGGTATGCCAACAGAGGAAGAGAATTCCACAGGCACAGAGACATTCAATTAAGACTGCCTAGGTTCATTTCCTCAAGAACTGTGATTAAATTAAGACTTGAGGTCGAAAATGTGGACTAAAGTGATTTTAAAAATCAGTTTTTCACAGTTTGGGATTTATTTTTCAACATATTCAAACAAAAGAAGTCATGGCTTAAAGTCAGGGGAAAGTCTATAATACATAATTAAGGTTGAATTTTGCATACCAAATGTAGTTAAGAAAATGGAACAAAACAACACAATCAGCAATGAAGCACCAGGAGTACATGAACTTTAAAAGAGGGTTTGTCTATTAAAAACAAACCTATACAGCATACAACATTTTTAAGAAGTACATAAACACATTAGATTTTGCTCTTCTGTCAAATAGGAGATGCTCACCAATGAAATATGAGCACAAATGAAGGCACATTTGGGTTTTTCCTCCTCTTTAATAGTCCTCATTTTGAAATTGGGCTGCAAATAGCACATCTAAATAGCACTTTTGAAAGGATGTTACACTACCATAGCATAACCTGAAAACAAATATCCCGAAGACCCTTCTCTACCTAGAACGTAGACAATTTAAAAAAAAGATGTAAGGCAATTTAACAAGATTACTGTGGGGCCGAAAGTGGCTACTGTGGCTGATGCCCCACAATGAGTTCATGGGGATCTCAGCCCCCACCCCCATGCGGTGTTTTAGGGACAGGTGGCCAGCTCATGGGGCTCAGTGACAATGGGGGAAAGGCTTGTTGGGGGGTGCCTAGGAGAGAACCTTTCTTGCTCCTTAGGACCATGAAAAGCCAAGTGTGAATTAGGGAACATGTAGTATTGTTTGCCATTGGAAGCCTCTTAGGACAACGAAGGGATGAGCCGTGGTATAAAGTCAAAGCTGTGAAGACTGGGCTAAGAGAGGGAAGACCCCAGCCCTGACCGACACTGCTGGGATGCTGAACAACCCCGAAACCCTTCCCTTCCTCTGGATTTCCAGGTCTGTGAACTAAAATCCTTGTTTCAACCATTTTTACCATTTTGTTACTTTTAAATGACTCCAACTGAAAATGCCCTTTCTCCCGGAGAATCATTCCAATTCTTCTAAAACATTAAGAGTCAACTTTTACCCAGTGTGGCTTTCTGATAGGCATTGACTGTATGCATAGAAAAACATACAGAACTACAAAACAAGATTCCTTCTCTCTTACCAGTTTCTTAAAATACCGTAATCTCCTAGGAATGATTTAACTTATTTGGAAATGAATGTTAGTAGGCTAAATACAAATGAAGCCATTTTTACGACTCTGTCCAAAAGACATTCCCTTTTGGAGTGTCCCCAAAGGAAAACTCTAGGTTTGACCCAACCACTTTCATTTGCCAGTCTGGATACAGTCTTATACCAACCAGTGAACTGCTTAAGTGAATGGGAAGAGAGAACGTACCAGTACCTAAGATGTTACTAAAACGTTATAGAACTTTCCATTCGCTAGGAGCACAATGAAGCCACTGTCTCAAATATTATAGGAACTTAATTTTCTCTTAAAACACTATGTATCTGCAAGAATTGCTACACTGTCAATAACTATCTTCCTGCCTACCAAGAAATAGTAGTATTCAGACTGGCTATATAGTAAACAATACTCATCATACAGTTACTAGTAAAGAAATATCAACATTACTGATTTCCATATTTATGTACGATGCTGCATTCCAAATATCTAAATATCATCTCATTGAGTTTCTTTTTGTGAGATGAAAGTCACATAACACAAAAGTAACTCTTTTAAAATGAACAATTCCATGATTTAGCACAATAGAAATGTGTAACCACCCTTCTATCTCATTCCAAGACGTTCTCATCACTCCAAAAGGAAACCCCATACCCTT
Source organism: Callorhinus ursinus (assembly GCF_003265705.2). NCBI lineage: Eukaryota > Metazoa > Chordata > Mammalia > Carnivora > Otariidae > Callorhinus > Callorhinus ursinus. Next base: position 61,796,865 of record NW_027397064.1, on the reverse strand, counting down.
AAGCAGTCACTCCCCATCCCTGCCCCCCCCCCCCCCCACCGCCTGGCTCCTAGCAGCCACTGATCCATTTTCTGTCTCTATGGATTTACCTATTCTGGAGATTTCATATAAATGGAATCATATAATATGTGACCTTTTGTGTCTAGCTGCTTTCACTTAGCATAATGCTTTCAAGGTTCATTTCATAGAATTTTAATAAACTTAGAAATAATGCCAGAAAGAATGTTGGTTTTAACTCCCTGGAGGGAGGTCTCCAGTATAGCTACAGACCCTCTGTATGGGCCCAAGCAAAGAAAAGTAATATTAGACAGAGTTAAGGCCTTCAGGTCATAAAATGCAACTATACTAATACAGAGTAAGAGTGTGTTGGGTAAGTAGCAGCCAGTTGGAAAAAAGACTGTAAGTGGGGATGCGGCGGGGAGCGATATGCTGCAAATATGTCAGTACCAAACCTCAGTGAGAAGTATGCTAAGTCAAGTAGTCTTTTACATACTTTTTTGCAAATTTCAACTATTTCATAATAAAACATTTAACAATTTTTTAACAAAGTAAATAGTTTTCTTTGCTATCAAGTTCAATATAAGAAATGGTATTTATATTATCTAAAATTCTAAGATAGCGTTTGATGCCATTAGTGGAAATGTGATATTCCTGTCCCATATACGCTCTGAACCCCCATAGCACATTAGGAATTGGGCATCTGTCTAGGATAAGGATGGGCACTGCCCTTCAGAAAGATACAGAAAAACTAGAGAGTGTAGCAAGAGAGAGGAGATGGAGGAGACTTAAAGAAACCATCCAGCCACTGAAGAAAGTTCATTAAGAAGAAATAAAGGTGGGCTCTGAATCAATATCTGAAAAGGGGATTAGAGATGTTCTGCATTGGGCAGAGATTAAAGTAGAATGGATTCGGCTCAGTATAAAGAGCTCCCAAGCAGAAATTCAGCAATGGCAGGTGCCTCCCACAAGCAGCAGCTCCTTGGCACTGGAAACCAAGGGCCAAGGGACACCCTCAAGCACCACAGCTCCTTCCCAGCCCCTTGGTCAGGGGTTTCAGTCTATGGGGACACACAGGGCCCCAGGCACAGCCATAACCCTCTGTTGGGATCATTTTGAACCTCTCATTAATTTTAGAACAAGGGACCCTACGTGTTTATTTTGCCCTGACAATCACATCGCCAGCCCTGTGTAAGTACAGAAGACATCTTCTTATCTGACAACACTGGCAGTGGTCTAGGCTCACTGGTTAACATAAAAGGACAGTTTGATCAGGGAAACATAAAACTGTGATGCAAACAGATTTCAAATTTAATGCTTTAACTTAAATCATATCAATGTACATTCATTTATCAATCTTGTGACACTGGGCCAAGGCTGTTTAAAAAAGAAAATCCTAGATGTAGAAAAACCTTTTTAGTTCTCTGTTCCAGATTTAACAACAGTTTAACAATTTGCCTTTACAGGTTTCCCAAAGCATCCCATTTGTTTTTTAAAGAAACAACTTACTTTTTGAACTCCTATCTTAGCAGTTATTTAAATGATATAATTTTAATACGAAGAAAACCTATGAAAACAAGTTTAAGACTCTCATTAACACAGAATTTACCTGGTGGGAGGAGACATGGAGCTGGGGAAAGAGGAATACTAGAGTGTTACCTCTATCTCCTAGTGGTGAGCAGGAGATGCCTAGGGTATCACCAGTGCATTTTAGTGAGGGAACTGAGAGCGTAACTGACTTCAGCGGGTCAAGTTCACAGAGGTTGGCCATACCTCTGTAGAAATATTAGGCTTATTACAATGGCTTCTGTCTGAGTTGTCCCGTCAAGGCCAAGGAGCATGGCTCCACTCCCTTGGGAAAAGCAGCACAGGGATATAAACTCCCCCTGACTGATGGGCATTCCTGTTGCCAAGTATCAGAGAAAGAGGTAGGACTCTGAGGAAGGAGCTGGAACTCAAAAGCAGAGAGAGAAAGAGCTGGATCATAGGCTATGGAAGCAGAGCTCAAAAGGCAGGCCTCCCAGGGACAGGAGGATTCACCTTTCTCTCCCGACCCCTCTTCCTGGGTCGAGCAGTCCACACATGTGTGATGTCCTCCCTGGCAGGAGGACGGGGCAACTTCAGTCACAGGGAAACAGGCAGAAAACTAAACAAGGTGTCCCTAGAATCACCTCCAGGCTGACCACAAGGAAACAGTTCGGTAGGACCAATTATCCAGTTGCCTCCTCCTGAGTGTCCGTGTTCATGGTGTTGCTTCTACACCCTGTTTAGGCCAGGGCGGTAACGCCCACCACTGGTTCCGAGGCAGCAGAGGTCAATTCGGGGAACCTCACGGACTCTAAGGAGACTGTAGTGCCGCAGTCCGTCTCCCCCATGCGGAGTTTCTATCTGCACTCCCTGCCAAGGAGCAGAGGCTCATTTTATTCGGGGAATGCACAGGGCCGCCTTACATCCTCTAGCTGGTATCTCACTAAAGAAGTCTTCTAGTGGATGGGGGGCCGGCTGAATGGAGTCCAAAATAGAAAGAGGAAAGAACCACCATTTGCCGAGTGCCTCTTACAGGCCTGCTAGCACACTAACCTTTTCCATGGAATCAGATTAAGACAGCTCTAAAAGCTCTGCGGGTTAAGTGAGTCCCTTGGTAGGTAAGAAGAAGTTGAGGATAGAGAGATGAAGCATTTTCCCTAAGTCACATCCAGAGCTGAGATCTGAACCTGCATCTAATTTGAAACCCGGTGCTCTCTGCTTCCACGGTCTCTGCCTGTCTCAGGTGGTGAAAGTCTAAGAAATACGATGGGGCTATTTGATCCGTTAAATCATAAATATCAGCAAACAATGTGGAAAGCCACGAGGCCTCTCCAGAGACGATAATAATCAATCTGCAATCAGTTATTTAAATAATTACCAGAGATGTCCGTTAATGGAGCCTGGATAATAATGGAACCCGGACAGAGTTCTGTACAGTAATCTCTATTCCATTCAGTGTTTTTATTGTCTCTACTCCCCTACTCCAGAAATTTGGAAAGTTTTTTTTTTTTTTCCTAGAAAGAAAGTACTGCATAGAGAATAAAGCCCATAGAGGGTAAAAACAGGAATGACCAGCACGATCAGACAGCTTTGCTAGTTTATAAACGCTCTAGAAATCCCACTGTGAGAAAACATGGTCTGAGCTCCACATCCAGTTCACCAGGACAAAGGTTAGCTAAACAAGAACTTATTTTACTATGCCTGCATTCTGAACTTAAGGCTAACTAGAATGCCTACTTTCATTTAGGTAATTATAAAGTATTAGTCCCTGAAAGAAAATTCTCTAAATTCAACTGCAATTAATGGACTTGAAATGGCAAGTTTGCTTTAACCCAAAGAACATGAATATTTTATGTCTGCCGTACTCTTCTATAATGATAATAGTTCTACTGTATATATAATGCTACCTTAGCCCACACCAAAATTTGTGTGAGATTAAGGCAATATTATGAAATGGAAAATATACTTCATTCTCCAAGGAAATATACAGGAAGGCAAATATCTGCAATTAATGCCCAAGTTTTTTTTTTGTTTTTTTTTTTTTTTTTCCTTTTCTAGAACTCCTAATTTCCCTTTGATAGAATAATTGGATTCAGAATTACTGGAAGGCATCTCTGGAGTTCTCCTGCTCCCCAAACATTAAGTTACAAGTCACTTTTCAATGCCCTCAAACTTCAATGAACACAGAATGTTGAAACATCGTTTCAGCTTTTATTTTTTTAAAGATTTTATTTATTTATTTGAGAGAGAGAATGAGAGAGAGAGAGTACATGAGAGGGGGGAGGGTCAGAGGAAGAAGCAGACTCCCCGCTGAGCAGGGAGCCCGATGCGGGACTCGATCCCGGGACTCCAGGATCATGACCTGAGCCGAAGGCAGTCGCTCAACCAGCGGAGCCACCCGGGCGCCCCTCAGCTTTTATTTCTGAAGTCCTTCCGGGCTCCTCTCTTTTCCTCGTGGCGTTGCCACACACCTCGGTCAAATGGGCATTAGGTCCAGGCAGCAGAGCAATCTGCCCGCGTAAACTGTGGATAATAGACTCCCTGCAGAATGAAAGAGTCTAGAGGAAATCATTTATTTGCCCTCCTTGATAGGAAAAAGGCAGGAAGGGTGCCAGGTTTTTTAGACTTTACCCACACAGGACTCAATTCGAGGGGGAACAGCTAGGATTTGGTCTTGCTAGGCATTTCTGGTGAATGGCTATTTACAAGATCTGCACTATCTGGCCCCCGCCTCCTGCTTGGCCTTATTTCATGTCACCCCCTCCTCATCCGCCTGACCTGGCCACCCTGGTCATCTTTCACCAAGTTCATTATCTCTGCACAAGCTGGGCCTCTCTGCCCTGCATGGCCAGGCTGAATCAAAGACGTCACTCATATTTTTATCTCAGAGCGGCTTACTCTCCACCCGAATCTAAATGAGGACCCCTGTTTATTACTTTCTGTAGAGCACAAAAGAGCACTTTTTTTCTTCAGAGCACATCTCACAATTTGTGATTTTACTTACACCCTGTAAGTAAAGACTTTAGACTGGGAGCTTCAAGGAGACAAGAACTCTGTCTTGTTGACCTGGTATGCCTGGCACAGAGTAGATGCTCTACTTATTGAATAAATGGAGTAGGGCAGGGGCGCCTGGCTGGCTCAGGCATTAAGCGGCTGCCTTGGGCTCAGGTAATGGTCCCAGGGTCCTGGGATCGAGCCCCGCATCGGGCTCCCTGCTCCGCGGGAAGCCTGCTTCTCCCTCTCCCACTTCCCCTGCTTGTGTTCCCTCTCTCGCTGTGTCTCTCTCTGTCAAATAAATAAATAAAATCTTTAAAAAAACAAAATGGAGTAGGGCAGCTTTTGGACCTGGATGACAAAGCGTGGTAGGAGGAGGCCCCTGTCCCCACTTTTGCATGGAAGCAGGTGCCACTCCAGCCCAATAATAGGAAGCACCCCAGGACCTTGAGAAAGCAGCACCACTGTTGCGGACACTAGATCCCTCACGCTGGCTGGTGATACTAGTGAGGATTCTTCAGTCTCTTGGGTGGGGAATAAGGGGAAACCCATGAGCCCACTACATGGTTACTGGCACTGAAAAAGTGATTTAAGGACCCCTGGGACACAGCCCTTTGGGGACTCCCAGTAATATCCCAGGGGAATGTCTGTTCTAACTGGCTAACAACTATTTAGTCTGAAGACATCTGAAGTGCATGGATATTTCAGATTATGCCAAGAAGCCTGAGCTGTTATATTTAATTATTGCTAATTAGCTATAGAAAGCACTGCTCAGAGTTATTTTAAGTACAAAGTTCTGCTTTTGACAATAAAAAAAAAAATCCATCCTAAAAAAAAATCAAAAATGTCTCATACTCACTCCTTACCTAGTAACAATCTTCATGAGCACCAAGTAAAAACGCCAACTTTTTTTTTATTTTAAAGAGATCCTGAGAGCTCCAGCAAGCCTACCATGCCAAGGGCTGAGAAGCCCATTAATCAGAACGATCTACAACGTTTTCATGTTTCCCAAATATAGTGCTGTCCAAATCGTGTCCTCTAATCTGTATTCTACTTTTCTATTAGATGTTAAATTTCCAGTGCATGCCATTCTCAACTCACCACTCAGTTCCACTGACAACTACAAGAATGAGAAGCAAAAACATTAAGAAAAATACGCGAGGAATTGATAGCTCCTAGGGAAGGAGAGCAAGGCTGGAGCCTAAGCCATCTGGAAGCCCTCCCCTGTCCTTCTGACCTCGCATATCGCAGGCAGATGAACCAGGGAAGAGAGCTGGCAGAATTCGGACCCCAGATCCATTCATCCAGTGAAGAGTCATGAACATACTGAGTTTCCAAAGACCCAGCTAACATTCACAAACAGATAAGAAGTCTCAAAATCCGTTATAAATTAGTCCTCCTGGGGGTCTATTACTGAAAAGATACTTTGAATGGGATGTTCTCATTTCAAGTAACAAACCTCTTAGGGCTGACAGATTCCCTAAGGGTGAAGATTAAGGCATTTTGCTATTAAAAAGTTAGGCCAAAAAAAGCATCTTACTCCCCAGTCTAATGGGCATCTCCTCCTTCACGGTCTGCCACAGTGTGCCTGGGCCAGAAGGGCTGTGGAGCCAGGCCCGTGAATTTGTACCCTAACTACAAATTCCGACTGGATGGTTCTATGGCTCACTAGACATGAAATCTTCCAAGAAAACCTGCATTTATGGAATGCTTGCCATGGCTTACAAAGTACAGTGGTAACTTCTGATGAACATGAGCTCAGGAACATAATCGAGCACAAATGTTGATGGGAAAAGTGTAAATGTGGCAAGTCAAGGTCTCTCCTGATCTTGAAATGAATCTGGGGTGAAAACATTCTATTTTACCTTTTGGATACTCCATTTAAGGAGTGTAAGAAGAAAAACTAAGTTTTCTTGGGTTTGGCAAGAAGGTCTTCTTTGTTTTTAAAAAATGGTAAGTAAATGCACGCTACAGGATCAAATTTAAGATAATTAGACATGAAGCTGAAAATAGTGATGACAAATCCACATTGCCTCAAAAATGTTGACCTAATTTTCTTTCTTGGCTTTAAAATTGTTTTGACTGGGTAAACAAGGAGTTCTGTTTTCTGTTATATAAAAAATTAGGAGGCAGTATCCTCTCTTTCATCTCAATTAGTAGAGTAAAAAAAAAAATAGAGATTTGGTTTGGGATTAGGAGATTTGCTTGTCAATCTATTAACAAGCACAAGTGGACACGTACATGTATCTATAATACTTACTATTGATGAAATAGTTAAAATTCATGTGGGCCCAGAGATTTCTGAAGTGGGTAAACACACACACACAGACACACACACTCTCACTCACTCTCTATAGCTAAAGACAGATCAATCTACCAATAGGGCAAACTGTTAGGAAAAGAGCCATTTAATTTAAATCCTACACACCTGGTAGTGTTTAAAAAAAAAATGGATAATATTAGAAAGACTAGGTTTCCTGCATGAGAATAAACCTACTTTACTTTGACCAGAAAGATATTCTCACTACAAGTAGGAAGTGGTTATTTGGGAGTTTATTGTAATTCTACAGTCAGAAAATTTGGCTAGATTAAATGTAATCCTCAGGCATATCGGATTCTAGAGTTAAAATATAGATTAACATAAATTAAAGCAGGACAATTTAAAGGAACTGAAAAAAGCAAGATTCTGCGAACTTAGTGAACATCTAAGACTAATCCACTTACAAGCTCTTGTTTCATTTTAAGTGAAATTAAGTACAGATCTTAAATGGAGTTTATCTGTATCAGTGGTTTTAAAAAGGATCCACAACTACTAACCAAATAAAAAGTGACAAAGTTAATTAGAAAATTAGGGCTTACGGTGTGGTTTACTGCTGCACTAATTCATAATCATGTAATACAGAAACTGAGAATGCCTTTGGGGAATTACAGGTGTTATTTTATACTTTTCTAGAAGTTCCTGGAAATAACATTTGCCATATTTTGAAAGGTATTTTTCTTATTTTTTTAGATTTTTATTTATTTCAAAGAGAGAGAGAGAGAGAGAGAGAGAGAGAGAGTACAAGCATGATCTGGGGAATGGGGAGGGGGAGGGAGAGGGGCAGAGGGAGAAGCAGGCTCTCCGCTGAGCGGGGAGCCCCCATGCAGGGCTGGATCCCAAGACCCTGGGATCATGACCTGAGCCCAAGGCAGACGCTCAACCAACTGAGCCACCCAGGTACCCGTGAAAGGTAATTTTAAATTGCCCCCTTGATCCTAAAACAGAATGTCTTTATAAACAATAAGTCGGCCAACCCTTACCTCTGTATAGTCAATCACTTTCCCTTAGAATTTGCAGATAAGTAAAAAGAGGGGGTGGGTGGGGCTGACAGTGAATTTGATCATAGGTGTGGGCAGCTTATTTTATTTTCTGACGTATTTTATTTTCTTTCTCCCAAGAAAATGTTTCTTCTGTTTAATTCCCTGAATTTTGGGGCGCAGGAGGAGTATGGTCACCAGACTATAAAAATTATACTGTTAAAGTAAGAATTATAGGGGCGCCTGGGTGGCTCAGTTGGTTAAGCGACTGCCTTCGGCTCAGGTCATGATCTCAGGGTCCTAGGATCGAGACCCGCATTGAGCTCCCTGCTTCTCCCTCTCCCACCCCCCTGCTTGTGTTCTCTGTGTCTCTCTGTCAAATAAATAAATAAAATCTTTTTTTTTTTAAAGTAAGAATTATATTTTACTTCAGTCTGTCTTTCTGTTGCAATCAAATTAACTTAAAAATACATTACCTTAGGTCTGTGACTAAATTAATGTTGGAAGTGTGTGTGTATGCACTCTGCACATTTATACAGACCTGTTTTCAGCACCGCACAAACAGCCCTTTCCAAAGAACTCGATTTCAGAGTATTTTAATTCAGCTAGAAATGGTAGTCATTCATGTTAAAAGAACTTTTCATATATTGGGAATGATACCTCAATAAGGATTTTTTAAAAGAAAAAAAAAGATACTTGGGAAACCAGAAACAATGAGCTACAATCAAATTTGTAGTGTTGAGCATTTCTGAAAATGGTAACCCTGTGCCATATTAAACTGCTCAATATTTATTTCTGATAAATATATATAAGGAAAGCAATCAGTATAGTTCTCCCAAGCCCCCTACAGTCCTTAATTCCCTAGACTATTAAACTTAACATACACCAGACAACTTTTAATCAGGAATCACTCAACTGTACTTATTGACATCATTCAAATAACCCCAAGCTGGTCTAAAATCCAGAAAGGGCTTAAGGAGTTTTCTTCCTTTTTTATTATCTGTCACCACTTTAAAATCATAGGCCAGTTGTATAATAGAGACAATATTTTTTAATGGAAGTTTTCCTTTACTGAATTTCAACATCAGTAAACATCACAGCATAATCACTGAACTGAATATAAGAGAATATGTTCATGCTTTCCCAAGACTTCCATTGTAAAAGCATACTGCTGCTCAAGAAATCCCAGATCACTCACAACAGACTAATATCCCTGGCTATAGCTGGGGAACCAAAGCACTTCACACACCCAACTCTGTGCTCACGAATAAGCAAAGGTTCTGTTGCTTGCCCGCTTTGGAGCCTAAAGATACCTTGCCATTATCTAGAAGTATAAAAGCTGAAGGCCCCCAGAAGGATCTAGTGCATTCTGAGAGGCAGTTTGAATAAAAACTGTACTGACTCATTATGGTAAAAATTTACACCAATGAGGTATCTCCACACATCTATATCATTTATACACACTCAATTTTAAAAGTTAACTGGCACAGTTTTAAAGCAGACCCTTAAAAGGTAGAAGAGAATCAAATAAGGCAGAAAAATCAGTGAGATTGAAAAAGATACGGATGATGCAATAAGCGAAAACAGTCTCCTAAGGTTACTATAAGCAGATACCAAAGAAGCGGCCATTAGATTCTACTGCATATAGGAAATACCTGGGATGCCTGTTAGAAATGCAAATTTCTACACTCATAAGCCCAAGATTCCAGATTCTGTGGCTCTAGATGGAACTGAGAAATGCACATTTTTAATAAGCACCTAAGATAAGAGTGATATGGACATCTCAGGGTGCATGCTTTGAGACAAACACTGAGGCTTCAACAAGTACAAGAAGAAAAAAGGCCTTCTAGACCAACCGTATTTCTTTCCCAAGACCCAAAAGTCGCATGAGAAGTCAATTCTTATGACAGGGAAAAAGGTGAAGGGGACAGAGACATAGGAAAGCATCAATTATGGTGAATCACTCTTCAGTTTTGAGAAGGTACAACAATATTTGTATTGTTCAAATCATCAATCCAGGGGCTATTCTAGCATTAGGTTTGCCAAATGGAATTAAGTGTATTCATTTATCCATAGCCATATTTATTAAGTGCCTACGTGTGGCAAGAATGGCAGAAATTCGATAAAATAGAAGACACGCCTTGCCCTAAAGGGACTCTCAACCTCCAAACAAAGAGAAAGCGGGCACCAGGAAGTACAGTAGGATGAAAGCCACATGTCCCTAAATGTGGTAAAATATAGGTCTCTGGCGTTCATGACAAGGAAGAGCTGTCCTCCCGAATTGGTTACGGAGGAGGCAAGCAGCAGAGAGCCTTCGTGGAGGTGACATTTATGGTACATTCTTGAAGGGCACACAGGTTGTGAACAGGATTCTCGCGTGCAGGAAAAGAGCACTCCAGGGCCATAAACAGTCTGCCCAAAAGTCCGCTGAGAGAGCTCTGACAATCTGTATAGCTAATATCAGTGTCCAGTGCAGTAATAACAAGTCAGCTAGGCTCAAACTCCACCAAAGGAAACTGTATAAATGAATGGGGAAACACAGCCCCCTTCTCAGGAAACAGAAATTCCAACAGCTGGTTCTAAACTCTACTTAAAGGAAAAAAAAAATATATAAAAATCCTAAAAGCCAGGAAATGGTGGTATAAAAACGCAGCAAAGAGCAGTCAGCAGGTATTTTTCCGGAAGGCAGCTGCTGGGCAGGTACCTCGCCCAGCATTCACGCACTGTGGAACCTGGGCCCCTGGATCAGACCTTTGTAGGAGCTGCTGAGCCCGTCGGACCACTGGCTAGTTTCCACAACATCTGTCAGTGTTCCTTCTACTGCTGAGGTTCTCACACTCGTTCAAAGGAGACTCAAAAATATCATGTATCATGATGACTGGGAGGCTCAGTCAGTGAAGTGTCTGCCTTTGGCTCAGGTCATGATCCCGGAGTCCTAGGATCGAGCCCCGCATCGGGCTCCAGGCTCAGTGGGGAGTCTGCTTCTCCCTTCTCCCTCTGCCCCTGCTTGTGCTCTATCTTGCTCACTCTCTCTCAAATAATAAAGTCTTTCAAAAAAAAATATCATGTGTCCCAAGTCCTGAACAAAATTCAGAACTTTTGTAGTCTTTTGTACATGAGCTGGAGTTTTTTGTTTTCTTCCCCCTCCCCTGTACTGCTATTGCAGAGAAAACTTCTGATCGGCTGTTTTTTTTTTTTAACTAGAAAGCAAAGGAAACAAGTTTCTTGACTGCCTCACTGTATCAGTGATCTTTGGGATCCCTCTTTGAAACAACTGAAGTGGGGACTCAGATCTCTCCCAGCCAGGCAAGACACGCAACTTTATACACGCAGATCACCGACCCTTGCATCTTACAAAGTTAACTTCTTTTTTAAAGCCAACAGTCCCCCAGGAAGCCTTGCCAGTCCTAACAGTTTCCAGTCACTCAAGGCCTAAAAGTGTCTCCTGTTTCTTGCCTAAGGCAGTGCTGCATTTAAGCACAACTGAAGTGGGTTTATGATTTCAGCCTGCACACAGTGCATTTAATCTCTGCACTGCTGTGCTTTTGCACAAAAGCAATCACTCCATGTCACTACGCTGTTCCTTCTTCAGTCCAAACTGTGGTTTGTAAAGGTTCCCACACTAAAGGCAGATTACCCTGAAGCTAGGTGCTGAACGTATGTTTGCTACATTATAGTAAAAGTCCTAACATTTACTGCTCCATAACATATACTATTGCTTCTTTCAGGCCTTTTTTATGTTGCCCTAAGCATTTACTCTAATTCAAGAGAAAATTCTGAAGGGGGAAAAAAAGATTTTTAATCTATTTAAATGTTAGCTGCTTTCTATTACAGAAGATGGAAAAATACACTAAGAAATCATTTAAACCTCTGGAGGCCAGCACTCTAAGCTGAACTGGACTATTTTTTTTTTTTGTACAGTTGTCAAGTTAAACATATTTTATATTTATAAAAGGCTACTTGAATTCTGCACTCTCAAAAGTAAGATTCTTAAGATACTAGGATCCTATGCTCAAAACACCCTTTGTTTCTGAAGTAAATGTTATGAGATAACTGGTGTATTTAAAAATGGTATTTGTTGATCTCTAACAAGTATTTCTAGAGTGCCAACTATGTGAAGTACAAAGTTTGGGATGGTGGGAGCATAGCAGTTAACAAAACAGATAAAAATCCTGGCCTTTATGAAACTTATGCTCCAGGGAAAATCCTATGTAGTTAACTAAATAAATGAAACAGACAGCCTATTACACCGGGAGAGACTTGGTAAAATGATTAAATGAGGAAGGGGGTGGAGGGTGGCGGATGGGTTGCAATTTTAAGTAAGCTGGTCAAGGAAGGCCCCTTCGAGAGGCAATCTTTAAGCTCTAGGAGGCAGACAGGTGTACTTAGGGAAGGAGCGATCTGGCAGAAGGAAAAGCAAGGACAAAACCCAGTATGGCTGGAGTGGAATGAGCAACAGGGAGAGCAGAAGTGAGGGACGAAGTCTGAGAGGTGACGGGACAGAATCATGCAGGGGACTGTAAGCCACTGAGATGTGGGATGGAAAAGCCATTTGACGAGAGGTTTTATTTAAAGCATTAATGTGATCTGGCTTTTTTTTTTATTGAGATATAAGTCACATATCATAAAATTCACCCTTTTAAAGTGCACAATTCAGTGGTTTTTAGTATAGTCACAAGGTTGTGCAACCATTACCACTTCTCATTCCAGAACTTCATCACCCCCCAAAAAAACCCCCTACCCATCAGCCGTCACTCCCCTTACCCCGTCCTTCACAGGCCCTGGCAAGCACTCATCTGCTTTCTGACTCTACAGATTTGCATATTCCAGTCATTTCATATAAATGGAATCACACTACACGTGGCCTTTTGTATCTGGCTCACTTTGTCGGACGTCTGGCTACTGTGATGGGTACAGGCCGAATGGAGACAAAGACAGAAGCAGGGAGACCAGCAGAGAGATGAATGCAGTAATTCAAGTGAGAGATGAGAGAGGTTTGAAACAGGATGGGAAGCAAGATGGGAATAACAGCTGGATCTTGAGTACATGTGGTAGACTGGATGGCAGCTAGGAGAAAGAAGAGTCAAGGACAAGGCGGGTTTTTGGCTGGAGCACCTGAATGGAGCTGACATCAACCCAGGGAGCAGGGCCAGGGCAAGTGGGAGGAAACAGCAGGGGCTGGATTCTGATGTTAAGTAAACCTGGGATGCTACCAGCTTTCCATGGGAAGATGCCACAAAGGGAGCTGGACAGGAGTCTGGAATTCAAAGGAGAGGTCTGAGCTGGAGATACACATTTGGGAATCAGAAAATGAAAACATTAATACCATGAAACGAGAGGCGATCACCAAGGGAGTGAGTGATTACTATAGAAAAGAGAGCACATCCAACCTAGGAGTCCTCGAGCATGTTAGTATTTATAGGTCAGAGGGATGAGGAGCAACCAGTGAAAAAGACTGAGAAGGAAACACCAATAAGGTAGGAGAACCAAGAACACAATCTTAAAAAACAAACAGAAAAAGTTCTCATGGAGGAGGGCACGGCCAGCTCTGCCCAGCACGGCTGATGTGCCAATGTAGGGGGGGGACTGAGAATGAACCACCGGGTTGAGGAACCGGGGCCGTGGCCAGCAGGCATTCACAGACCACGGATCCTCCCTCCAGGCCCCCCCCCCCAACACACCCTGTGCCAGAGGAAGGGGGGAGCGCCTTTCCCAGGGGCGGCTTTGCAAAGGCACAGGGCGAGCAGAGGTGGGGGGGTGTCAAAGGCCTGACTGCAATGGGTTCAGGAGACAGAGGGAGAAAAGGGATTACAGTCAGGGGTAAATCCTTTTGAGGAGTGCAGCTGTAAGGGGGTGGAGAAACAGCTGTAGTGGGGGGTGGGGCAAAGAGAGGGCTTCCTGTAAGACGCGAGAAATAAAAACGTAAAGAAGGAAACAGAGGATAAAGGAGAGGGCAGAGAAACGCTGGGACAGGTTGGAGGGAGACAGAATTACACACCTATCTGTCAAACAGTCTGCAACTAAAATATAAGGCATCTACTGATGTATGAAAAACAAGTAAGGACATGCTATCCACCCCCCATGCCCAGGAGACACAAAACCCATCACTTAAAAGGATCTGGATCTACTTTTCAAGGCTGAAGATACTGAATTGATTGTACAGAGAGGGTCAGGGTTAGGCTCTGAGCTTGGAGTCAGAAGAGCCAAATTCAAAGACCATGACAGTTACAACATCCCAGAAACTTCTTTTGACCTCCCCTTTACATCCACTAAATATGGATTAAAAACAACCTGTCCTTTCTACCTTATGGGACTGATGAGATAATCAAATGAAATATGCAAACACTGTAACTCTTAGGTGTCGTATCCCCGTAAGGCATTTTTAGTGCTATCGAAGAAGGAGGAATTGTATATGTTTGGTCTAATTCCAATACTCTACACTTTAGCTCCAAGGGGGAGAGGGAAACAAAGGGAAAAACAAACATTTTTGGCAGAATAAGTAATTAAAGTATGAAAAAAATAGCTTTCTGATATTGTATTTCAAACACAGTAAGTTGTACAGGAATTATGCCCTAATTTCCACCTTTAAAAAACTCAACAACCAAAAATCCTTTAGTTGAGATTCAGCTGAACCTGGAGCAAAAAAAAAAAAAAAAAAAAAAGTACACTAAATTCGACTGAAGGCATGAAGCCAGCCCATGCTTACAAAAAGATGTGACCTAGTATCTTTCCCTGAATCTCTCTTACTCTTCATGTTCGCTACCACCTGCCAGGGTCAACTCGACTATTTCGTCCTTAACTTCTTGCCCAATAATGGACATTGATAAGTCAGTGTTTAAAAGAAGGGTTTTTTTTTTTTTTAAGTTATTATCTTCATTTATTTTTAATTGAGGCTGCTTCGTGTATGGACCATAGTTCTTCCTAAGGAAAACACACCTTACAGGGAATCTTGATCAAGCCATTAACATTTCTCCTGATTCTGTCAGGTCAAGTATGACACGAAGGTGTGGGCTCACTTTTTCTAATAAGAGTATCTACGTATGTCAAGGAACTGTTAACAGAAAGAATTCTGAGATGGAATTTACGGTAGACACCAAAGCTGAGCTGCCCTCGTTGCTCAAGCTCCCCCTCGAATTTGGGCTGAACATTTCGGTAAGAATCCAGCTGGCCATGAGAACTCATAAAATCACAAATTTTAAAGGAACGTGCGAGAGACAGAATACACAAGGAAATATACACACACCTATATATATGTACATAGACATACACTTTTTCTTTAAAATATGTCTCTATCTCTTTATATATGCATCACTTGGCAGAGGAATTGGAGCTTCCTTGTGAAATCAATATGTACACCATATACAATTAAAAGGAAAAAAAGCGCTTAGTTATTTCTATTTATAAAGGTATCTTCACATTCATGACATATCGTTTGTAGACCAATAACCTATTAGATACAGATTCTTTACTCAGAATCCTAATCTCCCACTAAAACCTCAGTTACTCCCTAAAATAATTCACTTTATAATGACCTACATTATAGAATTTATAGGAACAGATTACTCTGATGGGTAAGCATAGCCACCTCAAGCTCCCTCAGTCACAAACTTCAGCATTATTGGGGAAAGGATTTATTTTGAGCAAGTGATTTTTTTTTTAAGTTAAAACACATCATTTAAGGGGCCCAAGTCATTTAAGCATCAGTTTTAATTTGATTATTTTTAAAGAAAGTTTTATCATAATACATAGTACCCTAATTACCCTGATAAGTATTAACATATAATTAATGTCAAGGTAACATTAATAACATATTAACTAATCTTAATTACTTAGGGTCATCAATATGAACACCCAGTGATGGACTACATTATAAAATCTTCACAAATTTAGGATTATCTGAGGAGCGTGGAGCTTCTCACCCTCACCCTACTGGAACCAGGCTACACTTTTTCTTGGATGATGGCATCTGCCTCTTACAGCTTCTCTGCCTCCCATGCCCTTTGGGGAGGCGGCCAGTCATGTCCTGCTCCTGACAGCAAGTCTGTATCTAGCAGGCTCCCCCAACTCCATGTAGCTATCTATGCATTCTCAAAGCAGTACAATTAGAGCCCCATGCCCAAAGTGAAGCGCCTCTGCCCCAACCCAGCTGCATGGCCCCAGACAGACAACCCATGGGATCCCTTTAGGAATTCGTGTCCCTATCCATACAGTGAAAGAACTGGCCTGAGTGATCTCTAAGTCCCATCCAACCTTAAGACTTTGTGATGAATCTTGTTAATGGCTGGAGAAATTAATTTCTAAGTTCATCAGAACTGTGCCCAAAGAAAGAACAGAGAAACTCTGACAAACAACCTCAGAGGTTCCTGTACTTTGGTGCATGGAATTTATAGTCTCCTATTTTTGCTATGTTGTGGACATTTGGGTCTTCTAGGCTCTTTGTTATATTTCTAATAAGTGAGGTTCTTACTAAATGGGAAAGAATTACATTAAGAGCTTTTTTAAAAAGAAAATTAAATATGACTCACATATACTTCTTTCACATAAAAGAATTCAAGAATTTTTCAAAAATCCAGAGTAAATTATTCCTTTATGAAAACTTTTGTTTCTAAATGCATTTCCATTTGATAGATCAACAAAATGATACTGTATGCTAAAAAATGATTTACCTATAACTACATCATGGCCATCAACCAAGCCAGCAGAGAAGAGCTCCTGAGATACGCCATCTGCCGTATCTGTCCAAATGTGAAATGAATATGTATTAGTAACCATAAAATAAAAATCAACAACCCAGTACAATGTAAAAGATATTTTTCATTTACAAAAATCACCCACATGTGTTTTAATTCAACAATTCAGATTCTATCAGAAGGGAAAATTCAGAGGCAATGTGAAATATATTTTGCCATATACAATTTGCATCTTGGTGTTTATTCAGCAGAGGTTCTATGAAATTATGATTTCATTTTTGGTGAACCAAAAAACATTTGCCCTTTGGCTACCACCTGACTTAATCCTCAAATGTACCTCTGTAAGTTAGCTCATAACGGGTCCCAAAAGAAACTGCTTTTCTTTCTTGCCAAGGTCAATTCCATCCATCATCAATCCTTTTCTATCATTAGTAGCTACTGAGTCAGAATTTATGGCAAAGGTTGAACAGGCAGCACTTGACACAACCTTATATTTGGTACAAACAGCCTTTGAGCTTGTTGGACTATTAAGATGAGCTATTTAAATTTATGCTATTAAGAAACTCCTTTAACATGACATTGATCATTTGATAGCAACAGATTCATTCTCTTAGAAAATGTGGCTGAATAAAAGAATGTAGTTTCTCAATGATAAGTGACAGGAGTTAGAAATCTCATAAAGATGGGACTGAACAGGCTGTAGCAAGTGAATATAACCAAAATCACTTAATTGAAAGGTTATGAATGAACATGGTAATAAGTGAGAAGTTTGTTCAAAGACTTTGTAAAGAGAAAGTGATAAATGGCCATGTGCTCAAAAGAACCATTATGAACCCCTATGTTTTTACAAGGGAAAGGACATGGTCCCCACGGCCTTCTGACATTGTCACAAATATTCAGAACTACAGCTGGGTAAGAAGAAACTGGCTCAGCAGCTGTTAATAACCTAGAAGGAGTCTGCCTTGAGTGTCTTCCAAAGTCAGTTAGCGCCTCAACATATCGCTGCTGAACGAAACAAGCACCTAAACTGAATTGCAGTTTGCTATGCCTAAGGCTGCCCTCAGAGTGTGTGTGCACGTGTGTGAGTGCTCATGTGAGCGAGTCGCTGATGGTAAAATTATCTTTCACATTTGTGGGCTTTAATGTGCTTAGCCCAGTGTCTGACACACAGTAATTACTCCATCGGTGGTAGCTGTGATGATGATGCTCAGCCAAGGATCATCTGAAATGTACCTCATGCTCTAGCGCACTCTTTCTCCCTTTCATACACGGCCCAATTTCCAGGATCTCCAATAAAAAATTTGAGAGCCACTGTATACTTGTTGTACATCCAGAGATGTTGTGGTATTCCATCATTTTACTCATCCCATTTTATCACGAATGATGTAGAATAACATGAAGGAAATGGAAAAGAAAAAGGAATCTTTCTCAACTATGAGATTCCATATAAGGTGGGCTTATGTTGGGGCTTGTCCTTACTATTAGAAGTACAAAAAACACCTTATAAAATTCTCTCAGGGATAAAATGATCCCATAGCATGGTATCTAGGGTGAGAGGCTCTACTCTGCATGTGATGTAGCTTTATGAAGTCGACAGGAACATTCTAGGCTCACAATCTCATCCTCCTGGATGCCACCAGAAACTTCACTACAAAGAGCATATCGAATTAAGGTGTCTGCCTAGTAGGCACAGGGCACACAGTAGGCAGTGACTGCATTTCTATGGACTGATCATCTATTAAAGCATCTGGATGTGTTACCACCACCTCTAAAGTATCAATAAGATCTTACACCTGAGTAAGGATCTACGCTCACAGAATGTAGTTGAAAATGGACTAATGAAGCAAAGCCACATTGCAGGCTAGCACTAAAACAGTACCAAAGCAAAGGACAGTCCCAGTGGATTAAAGTTTACAGCATCTCTGGTTATTCTCAGGACTCCTGAATACCACATGGGTTTCATTCAAATAGCACAAGGGTCATGCTGGCCATTTTTGGCCCAAAAGAGAAATATTCCATGTTTGTGTAACATTAACCAGTCAATTTGTATGCATGTAAGTAATGTATCAGTAATAGTTTAGAACAGAAACTGGGAGATAATTGGTAACATTTTTCTTTAAGCTGCTTAACATTCCTAATGTGTAAACAGGGTTATATCATCATAAATAATCATATATGCTCTGGTTTCCAGAATATACAGCAACATAATAAATGCAAAGGGCTTGCTCTCAAGTGAAGACAGAGAATATTTGCTCTGTTCATGTTATATGCTCTATGCCATATGACACATTTTTGAGTGCGTGCAGCCCAGACCAATACACACGCGCGCACAGTGCAGACAGCATCTGAAATGCAGACAGCATCAGCAGTCCCAGAGGGACGGTGATACATCCACGGTGTTTCCGTTACTAATGGCCTGTGCTCAGGGCCCAGGGAAGGCCAACGCTACAGTTTCTATCTGGGAAACAAAAGCAGACTCAACCCACAATGGCAAATGAGGCTGCCAAAGCCAGTGCAAAGGGCCAGGTCATGCTGAGAGGGCCATTTTCTCCCCCAAAATCCTCAACTGGGAAATTCATTTCTTTGTTATCTCTGGAAATTCAAATGAATTTTTACTGCCACTGTCAATTTTAGATCATTAGATGGGGAAAAAACCCTTGAGAGAAGAATTTGTTCTTTTACTCACTGTATTTGAAACATATATAATTACTAGATTTTATCATACTACTGGCTGGTCAATATTCTTATATTAAGACAAAATAGAGAGCTTTTGGATAATAGAAACTGGTGTTGTATGATTTCATAGACTGACTCTAAACTGCCCAAGATGGATGTTCCCAGAAAGATCAATTAGCAGATTTATCGGGGCCTTACTTGCCTATATTTTGTAACAACTACTTCATATGTTACTTTAATTCAAATATACTGGGAATCATTAAGTCTTTATGCTGACCGGGGACTAGACATCAGGGCCAGCGAGTCTATGCCCACTTTGGGCCCAGGAACATGTTATGTTTGGCCAGCAGTGTTTTTTTGTTTTTTTAAAAACTGAACGTGAGCAGACAGGACTGTCTGGTTTCCTGGAGTCCCCACCGTTTGCTCTGGTTCCTGTACACATCTGAGTTTGTGTCTTCTTATACTTCTAACAGCAGGGAGGTCAAAGCAGGTAACCCCTCGACCAGATATCACACCTTGGAAGTTTCAGATTTTCAAAATTTTAGCAACTATGATTTATTTAATCAAATCAAAATTTACATGGAGCTCTAATACATGAAATAGTGTTATTAGCTTAATGTATATTACATACTCAAATGTATGAGCCTAATGTACTGTACTTTAATAATATCATGCATTTTAGAAGATTTTCAATATAGATAGTAAGGCTGCTTTCATGTACTCAAAAATCTGAAACCAGAGGTCAGGGAGAACGATAAATCTCAGCATTAGCATCTGATTTTCACCTTTTTTGAGTTGTTCTGGTTATAAAGAGTAGAAACAGCAATTTTTGCTTAACTACTAATCTTGTGGTTTCCAAAGACTGTTCGTATATGTTACTTATTAATTAAGCAAAATTACTTGATATTCTCCCTCATAGTCGGCACTCAGTCAAGTGCTAAAGATACCAAGAAATGAAACATGGTTCCATGAACTCCAGGCATCCAGGAGCCAAGAAGGCAAGCAGTCTAGCCTTCAAGCTGTGAGAATGACAACATTCCTACCAAGCTCTATGGATGAGAGTAGAGGGGTAAAGTATAGCACTTTTTTGTGTGACATCTTATTTATTACTGACCTCTCCCTCGAACTGCTCTATGCTACTCAGTACACTCATCACAGGGTCCTGTAGGCCCTGCGTCACCACGCCAGTATTTCTTTTCATGGTCAAGCTACCATATTTCATTTGTATGTGTGTATAAACGTGCAGCATGTCACAGGAATTCATGCAGTCAGTACTGGTCCAGTTTGGATTCCCCACAATTATTGCAAATCCTTCCGCTCTTCCTCCCTTCCCTCCATCCTCCTTTCTTCATTTTTAGAGAAAGCAGTTTTGAATAGCAAATTATCACCACACTCTTGTAATCAAGTTCTTCAATGCTCTTTGCAGCAATAAAATAATAATTTCAATTAAAACTTACCTCTTCCTGGAGTAAACTCAAACCGTATGTCATTAAGTTCCTTTCTGGAGTTTCTGAAATACATAACACATAGCACATTAAAATCCAATGAAGCACAGCTGAATCAAACTAAATGTATTCCAATTTTTACAAGATGCTACTAACATGCAGACAGCATTTACAGTTTTGGGTTACCTCTGAGTACTTCCTCAAAAACGAGAGATAGTTATGGCAATAATAAAGGGAGATATTTAACTGATTGAATTTACCTTATATAAACATGTTTACTTCACAAAATTCCAAAAATAAAATGTTCTTTCATAAAATCTACACTAAATCAATAACCTTAAATATAATTCCATAATTAAAAATTTCAGATGTTAGTCTAGGATAAATAATATTTGATACATTTTTCTTATCTTTCTTGAAAATAGTATTTCATCAATTATTTTTCAAAGTGAAACAATCAGGAAAGATAGTCTTGGTGGTAAAGTTTATGACAATACTATGCATTAAACCATGCAACAAAATGCCCACAAAAGGATATGTAGTTTGTTATTAAAAATTTTATCTATGGGGCACCTGGGTGGCTCAGTCGATTAAGGGTCTGCCTTTGGCTCAGGTCATGATCCCAGGATCCTGGGATTGAGCCCACATTGGGCTCCCCACTCAGCAGGGAGCCTGGTTCTCCCTCACCCTCTGCCTGCCACTCCCCCCTACTTGTGCTCTGTCAAGTAAATAAATAAAATCTTTAAAAAAAATTTATCTACATAGAGGGGGAACCCCTGAATGTTGTGAAATTATCCATTGAATAAACTTTTTTAAAAGTAAATACAAAACGCTTACATAAAACTGTAATATATACATATGTATATTAAATCCAAAATCTGACACTAGGGTAATATGGAACAAGTAAATACCTAAGATATGAGTTTTACATTCACATTAATTTCAAGAAATGATATAGGGCAGTGAGCTATAATTAGAATGATTTTAAATTCTCATAAGAACACTAAAATATTATGAGTAACTCTCAACAGATGCTACAATTAAAGTTAATAAAAATACCGTAAGAAATTGCAGTAGGAAACAGGAAATAATAGTTTCTACAAACACTCAACTATTTGCTCAGCTGCCAAGGGTCCAAGACAGAGATAGAGATGGCCTGAATACCCATCCCAAACAGCCTCCTTCTGGTACCAGGAGAGTCTGATCAAATCTTGTTTAGTTCTCCAGTTTAGGACTCTAAAAACCCTGAGTAATATCTCCTGGTCTCCAAGTACAGTGCCCACATCATGATGCCACCAGTCTCTGAGCCCTTCTTGGTCCCCAGCCTGAGCTTGGTTCTTCAGGTCTTATGATATCCTACCACACTAAATGCAGGAAGCACAGAAAAATGACAAAGGCAAAGTACCAACTTAGAGAAAGCCCTTCTCCCATGCCTAGAGAAGCTGGCCCAAGTCTGCACTTTTCCACAAGCAGAGAAGTAAGGGTCAAGAATCCAAGAAATGCCCAAGCCCAGGCCACAGTCATAAGAGCCTTAAGCAACCATGTATCTTTTCCCAGGTGTCCCCACCTTGACTGTCATTATTCTTCTCACAGTTAGAATGGGACGGGGGTGGGGGGGGAGGGGGATAATGGCAACAGCTAAAGCTGTGCTTCTTTTAACATCTTCTTTTCAGGACCGAGGACTGAAAATTGTGGACTCTCACGCTAAAAAAGTAGACATAGGACCAACACATGAAATTGCAGACAACTGAAGATGGTTCAGAGATCATCTTGGACCCCACACTAAGAGACCCCGGTCCTAGAGATGGGGCAGGCCATGAACAATCAGTGCCTACAACAGAAGGGCTTTGTGCCTGTGGCCTTGTTTATCTACCAATGTCACCACACATTTACATAGTGCTTTCATATACATCAGCAGTTCTCAAACTTTTTTTTTTTTTGTAAACCTCTATAATGTCTGGCTTAAGATAGATGGATTCTTATTTTTGCTTTTGTATTCAATCTGCTGCAATATCACATATCACATTGCCAGCCGCTGGAAAATCCACTCTAACGTTGAAATAATGAGAAAGAAAAAGGCACATAATTTATAAAAATAGTTTGACCTCATAGGCTCCCCGAAAGGGACTCAAGGACCCCCCCCCCCCCGGATCATAGGACCACACCTTGAGAAACACTGATATCAAATCTCATGAATCAAATCTCATTTGATTCCAGCAATCAATCTTTGAGATATGCAGAGTAGGTACTATTTGTTTTCCATTTTTTTTAGATGAGCACATTCAATGGCCTTTCCAAGTTTACCAATTGAGTGGCAGAGTGAGGACCAAAATTCTACATTGGAAATGCCTAATGCAAATACAGAAAAGCGCAATTCCTTTCACTTTTGAGAAAAACAATATTCCTCAAGATTTTTCACATTACCATAAAAAGATCAGCAAGCATTCTTTTATTTAATAGTGTCGGTTTTATGTGCTATGTATCAACAAAGGTTGAATTAGAACTAAAACAGTCCAGTAAGAAAAAAAAAAATGATCACTAGGAAAGCAAACATTTATAGTATATTTAATAATGAAATGACAGGAGGAGGAAAAAAGGAAAAGGAATTTGATTTGATGCTAATTTAGGTCATTGTTCTTTCCCTTTCTTTCTTTTGGTCAGTCTTGTCTAAATTAGTTTGTCCTACTAAGGCCATAATAAGAGAGGTATAAGAACTCTACCCGGAATATCATCACGCACATCCTGATTCTTTCAATATTAATACCACAGAAGTAATATCCAATACCCATAATCTCTACATCAACTATGGCTCAAGTTACGGAGGTTGCCTAATCAAGTCATTCTTTTATGACTCTGAACCTAAAATACTTGCCTTTGAAAAGATCACAGTGATTGATTGTGAGTAGTAGACTTGTCTCATCAGGTTGAAATATAGTTGGAAAAATGCCTAATTGGATCTAACTACTGAAGGTCATCCTTTTATAAAGAATTAATCTTTTCAGACTCATATTTAACACCTTTAATTGAAAGTACATTTACTTTAATTGATATGGCACAGGATATTCTTGATTTCAAAGAAGCTGAAAATAGGTAGGATTTAAGGCCAGAAACTAAGTCTGTGCAACTTTATAAAGGAAATGTTTAAAACTTGAGAGAAACAGCTTTAAGACCCAGGCTACCTTATTAAAAACCCTGTTAATCCTGGAGTGCCTGGGTGGCTCAGTCGGTTGAGCGTCCAACTTTTGGTTTTGGCTCAGGTCATGATCTCAGGTCCTGGGATCAAGCCCGAGTTGGGCTCTGTACCCGGCGCAGAATCAGCTTGGTATTCTCTCTCTCTCCCCCTCTCCCTGCACCATCCCACCCTCTCCCACCCTGGCTCGCACTCTGTACCTCTCTAAAATAAATAAATAAAATTCTTTAAAAAAAAAAACAAAAACAAACTTTAATCCTCAAAATAACAACAAAAACTCACCCCAACAAAAAAACATACTCCCGAGTTTGATAAGCACAAACCCTTCTCATTGTAGGTATATATTACATCACAAAGGCAAATGTCCACAGGGCTCAGGCAGAATATTTATTTTTTAAAATTGGTGACACCATCACATGGTTTAAAACCCAAAAGATACAATAGGGTATTCTGTAAAACCTAGGCCTCCTACTCTTGTCACTCAACTACCTGGTCTCCCTCAATCATATAGGCTTTTTGTACATCCTTCCCAAGATGTTTCATGCATATATCAGCAAATATACACAAATAGTTCCTTCTTGCCTGTTTAATATAAATGCAGCATACTATATCCATTGTTCTGCACCTTGCCTTTTCTTTTAATAAAATACCTTGGAATTTCTCCCTATTGGTTCATAGAGAGCTTTCCCATTCTTTTTTTTATAGCTACATACTATTCTGTTGCCTGTGCAATCCTTTCTTGAACCAGTTCCCATTCTATGAACAGACTGTTTCTGGTCTTTCACTATTATAAACAATGTTCAATGAATAACCTTGTTCTTATGTCATTTTGCAAATACATGAGTATGAAAATAAATTTCTAGAAGCAAGTTCCTTGGCCAAAGGATAAATGCATTTGCAATTTATAGATATTGTCAAATTCCCCTTCATTTAAGTTGCACCAATTTATATTCTCACGAGCAATTTGCAACACCATTGCAGGAACTTTCAATGAATAAAGCAGAAAGTACAGTAAAAACAAATCAGGGAGATGTGTTCTGCCGGCTGGAAAGTTTCTTCCCCATTTAAAAAGGGCAACAACTGCTCAGCACCAGCTGATTAAACCAGACAGGAATTTGGGCTCAATCACATTTAAAAACACACACGTGCGCACGCGCTTGAGATACATATCAATATATAGGTTATATGTAAAATACATATGCTATATATTATATATATAGGTTATATATAAAATACATATACTATATATTATATATATTTTTTTGCTATGTTCAAAGTGACAAATCCAGAGATACAGATTGTCATGTTTAAAGTCTTCCTTCTTGCTCATTCAATTCACCTGCAAGGGACACCGTGAACCCTCGAATGAGGCAGCTGGCTTGGAGGGTGGGGATGACCATCACGTGAGTGAGCATGTGAGCGTTCCTGGTGACGGAGGTGCAGGGGGCCTGCGCAGTTGGAGTCTGCATTTTCTAGGAGGTAGCATTTTTCTGCACTTCTTAACGTACCACGTCAGGACAGTCTGATAGAGTTATTGTTCCTGGAGGGCTCCAAAGCCAAAATGCCAGTTCAGGACTATGTGCATTCCTTAGCTTCACATTCATGTCTTTCAGCCCATGCCAAAAAAGGCACACATCCCCCAAGAACCAGATGTGATCAAAATGCTTAGAAGCCCAGAGACCACTGGTTGTCAAAGGGCATGGGCAACCATAAGTGCCATTGGCACCGCGTACCCTCCACCACAGGGATGCTCTGCAGTGAGGCTGAGTGCCAACCATTTCCCCAAGTTCTGAGGCTGAAGGACGCAGTTGGGGTAACACTGGCAGGTACGGTGTTTTCTAGGGGTCCAGACATGGCCCCTCCCTTCTAAGCAACACACAGCCCCCTTTTCTCTTATTTGAATCTAAGATTTCAGGTCACGATGAAGCTGCCGGTGTCCAAGGGAGTCCAGAGGGACTCCCACTCATACCCTCCTGGAATGTTTCCCCCTGTTGAGAACAGGAAGGAGACTTTCAAACAGGCTAAGAATCAGGATGTCACTTTTAGTTCAGCTTGCTTCTTTCCTGCTCTTGGCACTGAACTGAAGTCTCTTCCCACAGGCTTAGGACAGAAAAGGACTATGGCTCCCACTAAGCTTGCTGGGCATCTCTCTCCACACCAGCAGAGAGCCTGGCACAGACTGAGGAGGTAACAGAGCCGTGGGGACAGAGGTCTACATTGAAATCCACTTGCTACTTGTTTGGCATCTGTCCTCTGTTTCTTCAACTGTGAGATGGGGAAAATAATAATTAATGGCATTTACTGCCTGCCAGTATGTGCTTGGTGCTTCACTGATGTTATCTCATGCCATGCTCAAAACAACCCTCGACGTGGGGATGGCTCTTATCCCCTATTATTTTATAGACAAGGAAACGGAGGCTCAGAAAGGATAAAGGACATATCCAAAATCCTACATCTCATTAGCAGATCTGAACTAAATCTAGAACTGAATGCATGTTACCCATTGTCTTCTCCAGTGCACAACCCTTACCCAAGCCACTGTGAGCTCTGCCCTGAGTCTGTACATGCTCCTAATTGGTCTCTCCAAATTCAAGCTCATGATCTGCACAGGAGCCAGGCAGCTTGTTATCTGGATATCTGATCATGCCTCTCCCTTGCTGAAAGACTCCCTTTTCTTCCCTGTATTTTTTTTTTTTTAAAGTAGGCTCCTCACCCAGCATGGAGCTCCACACAGGGCTTGAACTCAGGACCCTGAGATCAAGACCTGAGCTGAAATCAACAGTCGGATGCTTAACCGACTGAGCCACCCTGGCGCCTTCCCCTGTATTCTTAAAACAAACTGTAAAATCCTTAGCATGAGCCCCCCCAACACCTGCTTCGACCTGTCTCCCCACCTTTAACTGTCCCAACACTGTCCCCTGCTCACCTTGTTGCTATCTCCAGCCTGCCTTCCTTCCCCAGATCCAGCTTTGCAAAGGCACAGGGTGAGCACTGCGGGGAGGTCAAAGGCCTGACTGTGGCGGGCTCAGGAGCCGGGGAGGAAAGGGATTACAGTCAAGCGCAGGTCTTTTGAGGAGTTTAGCTGTAAGGGGGTGGAGAAATAGCTGCAGTGGGGGATGGAGTAAAGAGAGGACTTTTGAAGATGGGAGAAAAACATTTGTGTGCTGGTGGGACAGGCCTGGTACAGAGGGAAACAGGTGGGGAGAGAAAAGAGAAGCTCTTCAGGGGGCTCCAGTTAGTTGGAGGGCCAGCTTCCCTCACTGCTAGGAAGTCTCCACTCTCACTCTCCCTCCACTTGACTGACTCCAACCATGCCCTTCCGGGGAAGACCACAAAAGAAGGGTAAATGTAGCCAGATGAGGGTAGGCCCCTTTCCAGCATGCTCTCCTCACCTTCAGTCCTGTACTCAGTATTCCACATTCTGTACAAATGTAATGCCAGTACCTTAATGTCCACCTCACCTACTAGACATGAAGTTGCCAAAGAGCAAAGACCTTCAGCTTGCCTTGTTCATGGCTCTTCCCCTCAGCACCCAGCACAGTGCCTTGGGAATGCACAGATGAATGAATGAATGAATGAATGAATGAATGAATGAATGAATGAGTGAAAATTTTACAAGTCTGGCTTTTGTCAAGTGCCTCTGCTTGGCCTCTGAGACACCATCACCCCAGTTCCCTGACTGCCCTTTCTTTTTGTGCCCAAACACTGCTGTCTGCCTGTCCCTTTAGTGTGAATGTTCTGCCCCCACCATCTTCCCTTCTCCTTCTCTTTCTGGATGAGTAATTCCAAATGCGTAACTCAAACCCAGGTACTTCCCCAGAGCTTTAAACCCATTATCAACTGCCTACACAGCATCTCTCCATGCACTGTGCAGACACTGAAAAACCCAGCATATGCAAAATGGGATGCATCACTTTTCCTCTCAAATTTGCTCCTCTCTCTCTCTGCTCCCTCTGGCAGCAAATGGTGGTGACAGCCAGTTACCACGACTTGTGGGTCATACCTCCTTAAGATGTCTCAAATCATCCATTTCTCTAAAACTCCACGACCACTGACCAAAGGCAGGTCACCATTATCTGCCACAAGAGGAGAATAAAGGATCTAATGAACAAAGGGTATTTTATCCACACTCACATACACCACACGCAGACATACAGGGAATGCCCTCGCTAGAGCCACAGATGTACAGCAAAAGGAAAAGGCCACGAAAGGTTGAGGGAGCCATTACTCGGGGTGTAATCCTTGGCAGATGAATGTGTTGTAGCCCAGGAAGAAAATTGCTGTACTTAATGAGATGTGGAAAATGATGCCAAAGCCAACGATAAGTTGAAGGACACCTACAGGTAAGGCCCGGAAACAAAAGAATCAGGAAGAGAAAAAAGAAGCCCCCTGCGTTCAGGCCCGTGGCTGCTCGGATGCAGTGTTTCCGTGCATCTCTGGGCGTTCCTAGAGCTGAGACTTTAGGTCAGCCAACCACCCTGCCTTCGGGACCAGAGAAGGTCCATCTGGGCTCTGCAGCTCAGCCATGCGCCAGCAATGACCTTCAGTTAGCACTTCACCTCACCAACCTCTACTTCAAGTTCTTCTGCAGGAAGACAGGAAAAATTGCCACCCTCCCGGATTAAGGGAGCTGTGTGCAGACACCCAGTGGGCCCCTCACGGAGCTGTCGGGCATTCTGCTGCCCAGTATTCTGAGGCACAGAGCAGTAGAGGGGAAAGTCGTGGTTCCAGGCCTTAAAGGGTTGACAGTCTTCCCAGAGAAGGACAGCTAACGGGAGGTAAAAGTACCAGGGAAATCCCAACGTAAAGAAGTGCTTAAAAAGTAGCAAGAGAAAAAGTAGGACAGTCTGATTCAGAGAACGGCGCATTTGCCCTCCCCTGGTTCTCACTCTCTCCATCCTTCACACTCCTGTCAAATTCATCTTCTCTGAGGTAAAGGGCCAATCACAGAATCGTATAATTTTACAACTGACGGGGGCCCTAATTTGGTCACCCAATCCATTTCCCTCATTCCTGAGGTGAAGAAACTGAAGCCAAAGAGATTAAGTGGCTTGCTTAAGATTACACAGCCGGCTAATTCACTCAACACTCCATAAATACTTATCGATCATCTACTAGGTGTTAGGCCTGTCCTAGAAGTCATTTAGGGCAGAAACGACACCCAAACCTGGGACTGAGGCTTCTAGATGACTGCCGTTTATTCTCAAGGGGTGGTTCTCCAACTGCAGGGTGAGCTGAGGTGCACTCTCGAAGGGAAGAATTCCTTCCCTCAGTGATGCCCCTACCCCTGGCCATTAAGAAGTGCTGCACACAGTGAGAGATGTGACAGATGGGAATGGGTTCCATATAGGATTGAGGTGATGATGGCAGACATAAAGGTTAAGAGCCAGTGCTGTACCCATCAGCACTGTGCCCCAAAGCCCTGCTTGAAAGGGAAGCTCTCTTCAAAGTACAGATCTCCATATACCCTGAACATGCTCCAGGAGTATGAGTCACATACCTACCACCCCATCACCCCCACACCTTGGCCTTGCATTTAACTTGCCTTAAAAGAGCCTTTTGGATCAGTGAGTCTCCTAAAACGTGAAAGTGAAAATTCCTTTCAGGATTGTACCTTCAGACATCTGAAAATATGCCTATGGCCTAGCAAGGTGTAAGTTGATAGCATCCAGAATTCTCATCTATACCAAGCCATGCAGCATCACACAGCTTATGATCAACGTCAAATAAATAGATCGGGAAGTTGTACAGTTCCCTTTAACAAGAAAACATGGGCGGTGAATAATATAATTGTGTGTGCATGCATGCACATACACACGGTTTCTTGAAATAAGGTATCTTGATCTATCTTAAGGAATTTGACTTCCACACTGGTTGTCTATAGGTATTTCTGCAGCTAGAACCGCAGGCTAAGGACTCTGATGCATCCCCCTGGTCACTGAGCAGCCTGAAGGCCTTTCGGATTTACCGTCCATATGGAACAAGCAGTCTGGCCACACAGGATTTCACATAGCTGACACCTAAATTAGAGGTGTGCGTGAAAAGCCTTGCAAAGAAACTTCTCACGCACTGTACGATGCTTATACCCATGCATAAATCATATGCAAAAATTTCATAAATAACTGCCTTTACGGTCTACAAAAGTAGTTTTCACTTGGAAATAATCTTAACTCAGTTCCTTTAACAGAAACCTCTCGAAAATCTACATGCCGGCCAGGTAGAGGGCGCGGCTGTTCCCTTTCACCCACCCTGCCCACTCTCCAACCCAGACTTGTTTCTTTTTTCCCTCTAGTACAGACTCTGGAAAACCATGAAAAACACTTCCACATACAGGAGAGTTCAAAGAGTAATAAAGCAAATATACATGAACCTACCATCCAGAACTCTTAAAATGGTAACATTTTGTCATATTTATTTCAGAGCTTAATACATAAAATTTTAATAATGCTTTGCCTACACAGTACAAAATCGATTGTTATGTCCCAACTGTGGTAAATCATGAGTGAACAGATTACTGTGTAAGGGCTCTGCTTCCTGTATTTTCATGGGTGGCAGTCCTTTTCGGCATTTAGAATGTCCAGTGAATATATTTACTGAATTGATTTTTACTGATAGGCCAAAAGGGAAATGGAGTGACCATATAAAAACTAGAGTCAGGGGATGCCTGGGTGGCTCAGTCAGTTAAGCGTCTGCCTTCGGCTCAGGTCATGATCACAGGGTCCTGGGATCGAGTCCCACATCGGGCTCCCTGCGCAATGGGGAGCCTGCTTCTCCCTCTCCCTCTGCCCCTCCCCCGCTTGTGCTCTGTCAAATAAATAAATAAAATCTTAAAAAAAAAAAGAGTCAGGTGTACAGCAGGTAGAAGTGGAAACATTGCAGTCTAGTCAAAGTTTACATTTTTTAGCAGCAGGAAAAACTATTAAGCACACTTACTAGTTAGGGGTTTTTGTGTATGTCTCTTGATTGAAATCCACTGGTAGAAATATAGAAGCAGTCTTCATTAACATCACTTGTGTTGGAAGGTCTCGCGTATGTTAGGGTTTACTGTAGAAAACCTGGACTCAATGTCTTTGTGACAAATAACCTTTCTTCAATGCATGAGGCTCCCAAGTCTGCATGCCAAGTAAGTTATACTAAAAATACAAAAGGCACCTCTAAGATGTGGATTCAGTAAATGTCCAGTTGGGCTCTTGATCTCATGTCATGGTAGGTGTGTTTATGCAGATCAATAGACAGCATATGGGGAAGTGGGGGGTGCTGCCGTACCTGCAGCATTCCTGGGTAAGTTTCAAGATGACTGAAATTTACTTTAAGGCACAAACTGTTACAATCTTTAATTATTATGGGAAACAATCTTCCTCACTGTTTAATTCTTGCAAAAAAGGATGGTAAGTAGTTCAAAGTTAAACCAAATATACAGCTGAACATTTGATTATCAAAACTAACAGAAATTAAAGGGAACAGAGAAAGAGATACTACACATACTTGAGACATCAGTAACTCCCACTGAGCACTGAATTTAGCTTTGTTTGCTTGCAGCTCGGGCAAAAAAATGAAAAAGTATTGCATGATACAGTTCTTTATCAAAAAAGAAACATGCAGATATTTTCCCCTTGGCATTAATATCAAGGAGAAATCCTGTATGGAAGCCCCTTTATAAGGGCTTCCTTTATAAGCCCCTTTATAAGGGGCACAGAGTAATGTCTTCAACTCTATGTTGTAAAGGAAAGAAACTTTTTTCATATAAATGTCTTCCAACTATGTGGTGCAAAAGATGAATTTTTTTTTCTCCCATGTGCTGAAGGCACCATATTAAATCTTACCTAAGTGATGGCATTTCTGCTGGGAGCTAAAATAATATAGCCGAGGTACATTATTTCCTGATGATTTACCTCAACAGTGGGAGCCCGAAGAATCTGGAGAAATGAATGGCCTATACAGACTGTTTCCTGATGCCCTGAAAGTGTCTTTGTCAAGTGCTATGATGGGTGATTCTGTGACTGAACTCTGACCAGCACTGGAAGGCATCTGATAGTTCTTGCAGATTTGTTGATTAAACATAGATCTTTCACTTCAGCTAAAACCTAAGTGCAGATGTAACATTCTACTGTGAATACAGAGGAGACAGATTTAGGTTATGTCCTCCCCAGGAGAGGTGGCTAACGGCTAAGATGGCAGGCTGCACGGTATCTCCATTTCAAGAGGAAGCTCCAAGTCTGGCCAAATTGAAGACGTGCTCAGCTCAACACACCCAACTGTGTTGCTTCAGAAGGGAAAAAGGATCGTTGTTTGCTTAAAAGTTTTTTAAAAAAAAGAATGCCTGCTACTAATCAAGAGAGTTAGCCATGGTTTCTACAGCTGCAATAACAAAGTGAGCAGATAATAAAATTCTTCACACTTTAGCGAGGGCATCACAAAAGTAGCAAGAACGATGCTTTAACTTTCCTGTCAGTTTATACATATCATATCCAGGGAAAGCCACATTAAAAATTAGCAAATTTAAAGGGAAAATGATCACTTTTGACTCAGTTTAAAATACCCACCCAATAAAGGAGAAAACTGTGAAGGACTAATGCATAATAAGTGTTAATACCAGTATCCTCTAGGTTAGAAATGAAAGCAGAATCCTCCCTGGCTTTACCACATGTAGTGACTTAAGACGATTAAATTTAATGAAAAATGAGATTGAGCAAGTATTTTCTCTTTTGATCCATTTCAGAGAAATGGCCTATAAGTAAATGTATTTACAGTCTAGTGTGGGTGACCCTTTGTCTTTGGCAAAGACATCATAAATCCTCAAATTGGACTTTCCTGAAATTACTTCAGCAAATGGCTATTTATAAAATACACAGCTGCACAGAAAATAAACCTTGTTACTAGGCATTTGATAGGTTGTTGGTGGGCATCAGAAAGAAATATACATTTATTAGAGCACATCACGCAGCACTTGTCAGGACGCTGGATTAGGGACAGGGCTTTTATTCAGAATAATGTAAAAACAAAAATAAAAAAATTCAAAAACTCAAGCCTCCCCACCCCCAAAAGCATCCACTTGCTTTTGAGGCTTGGAGTTGTAGGATTCTCCAAGTACTGACACTAACAGGGTTGAAAAACCACAAAGAGCGGCGCCTGTGTAGCTCAGTTGGTTAAGCAACCAACTCTTGGTTTCGGTTCGTGATCTCTGGGCCATGAGATAGAGCCCTGCATGCGGCTCCAAGCTCAAAGGCGGGAGGGGGGGTGTTTGCTTGAGAATCTCTCCCTGTGCGCCACTCCCCCCATTTGTGTGTGCTCAAACATTCTCTCGCTCTAAAATAACTAAGCAAATCTTAGGAGGAGGATGAGAGAGAGAGAGAGAAAGAAAAAGAAAAAGAAAGAAAAAAAAAAAGAAGAAAAGAAAGAAGAAAAGAAAGAAAAAGAAAAGAAAGAAAGAGAGAGCATGAAGAGTAGGGCAGGCACCTGAGAGCAAGTGTGAGAAGCTTCCTTTGGATTAATAGATCCCCAAAAGGCAAGGGGATGTGAAAGCATTATTTGCATGCTATGATTTAAAGTGAGGGCTAATTAACTAAAAATCTAAGTATTTCTACAAAACTGCTTTTTCAGTCTGAAGATGGCCACAAGTGAGGGGGGAAATCTGAAGTTCAATCTTATGTGTTTCTCATGGACGCCTTTTTGAAAGACCCACAGCTGATCCGAATGCACCACTCTTCCTCTTACTGTAAGGTGGTCCTTAGAATGCACCTGCCACATGATGCCTTCTTCCTTCTCATCTGATCCTGGCAGATTTTTAAAAGTCAACATTTATACCTTCAGCAACCACTGCATTTCTTCTCTGGATCTAGAGCACTAATTTATGGCTCTGATTATCACATTGTTTCAGGAAGAAACCATCCCTTCAACAGTCCCAATAAAGTAAATAAAATGGCATTCATCACCTGGCATAGAAATCAAACCATCCTAATTGAAAAATCCCAAGTACCTATAGCTCACCAAAACGGGAAAGACGGTTGACTTAGCCATGAAGCTTGCTCTGCGATGGTGGGAGGCTACCTCCACCACGAACAGTGCAATTGAGGACACGACTGAAAAGCAGACTAGTGTAAGATGGAATCTTATTCCAAATGCTCAAAATTGTTTGCCTGTGTTCAAACACATGCTGTATGACTGTCAAATAATGAAATTGATTTTCATGCGTGAGTCATGGAATCCATATTTTAGAGCCATACTCACCATTTTGATGATATTGAAAAACACACTGAGAATGTTAAATGAGCAAGCCCCATGTGTGTAACTGCACCATAAAGGGCAGGACTTACCAAGACTGGGGGGATCACTCATTTTTCTGATCTAAGGTTCACTAATAAAAAAGATAAACCCAACAATTTCCTTCATGATGGTTTTTTTCAGTGACTGACCTTTATACCCAGTCTGTTGATCTCTGACAAGTTTTTAAGACTAATTTAGCTTTTTAAGATCTCTTGACTTCAGTGAAAATTTAATAAAGGCGGTCAGGCTGGATAAACAAGAATTCTCACTCTACAGAAGTATTTATACAGCACATCCTGCAAACTACTTGCTATTTGCTTCTTTACTGTAAATTGATAAATGTGCTTTTCATAAGGAAGTACAAAAAACAGTGCCACTGGACAGGGAAGGGGTTCAGAAGGAAAAGTCAAGGGGGCTCCTTCCAAAATGATTAACATAAAGCACAGCCTTTCTCCACTGGTCCGATGCAAAATAAAATAAACACTGATTATTTGTCAAGTTTAAGAGAATTAGTTGATGTGAAAAAATAAGCCAGTAAATATCCGTAACAAAGATAAGGGATGGTAAGGGGGAACAATTATGAACACTTTAAGTAAATATACAGAATTCAAAAGATGGGCGAGAGAAGCTATGATGCTCTGTCATGTCTCTCCCCATAGTGCCTGGCACATAAGCAAGCTCTCAAGAAATATTCAAGAAATCTAATTGCATCAAGCACAACACTATTCCTCCTTACGTGCTGCATGGCATTAAGTCAATGTAATCACAGCAGACAAATCTGCACATGGAGGTAACCAATCCTCTGTAAATACCCAAATAACCAAAAAAAAAAAAAAAAGGTTTCTGTGCTGAAGCATTTCAGTTGCAACACAAGCCGGGGCCGTGATCAGTAGGAGAGATGTCACATTAGGAACGGATCTGGGAGAAATAAATGAGGCCTGTTACCCTGAAAAGATTTCTGGCCAAAAAGCTATTCCTTGGGGCGCCTGGGTGGCTCAGTCGTTAAGCGTCTGCCTTCGGCTCAGGTCGTGATCCCGGGGTCCTGGGATCCAGCCCTGCCTCGGGCTCCCTGCTCGGCGGAAAGCCTGCTTCTCCCTCTCCCACTCCCCCTGCTTGTGTTCCTGCTCTCGCTGTCTCTCTCTCTGTCAAATAAATAAATAAAATCTTTGAAAATAAATAAATAAATAAATAAAATAAATGAAAGCAAGCAAGCAAGCAAGCAAGCAAGCTATTCCTCACGAGCAGTAGGCTAACAGCATCCGAGGGTGGGGGGATGGACCTGGCCAAGACTCATATGAAACGTAAGCTGTGGACAAGTCTGCCCGACACCAAGGCTCTGGGCGGCTGGATAAGCTTTACATCTACGATTCGGAAATGCGGCTTCTGCACCACTGGTGCCCTGGGCTCCAGGCTGTTCTACTGTCCCCAGCATACTTATTTTTGTATAAGTGTAGAAGGCAAGAGAGCACATCTCCTCATCCCAGTTACACCAGACTCCTCTACCTCCTCTACTCGAGATCTCTGATTTGGTTTTATGGAGAGTCAGAGAATACAAAATGCTTTTTCCGCTAGGTTCACTCCGCCTACCATAGCTGTGTTTCTGAAGACAACTTTCTTGAGTTTATATACCATTTGTAACATTGACTTGTAACACTGACTAACCAGGAGACCTTCTGGCAATTAACTCTCCAGGTCTTAGTATCTTCAGCTGTAAAATAAGGTAGTAACAGTAACTGCTTCATAGATAGCTCAGAGAGAAGGCAGGCAGGGATGGGGCCTGGTATACAGCAAGCATTCAGTCATTATTAATGAACAACAACAGTAAAAATAGCCCCTGGGTTCTCCACGTCAGCTATTGGCCCCTGCCCGGAGATGGGTTCTTTCTCATCACTTCACCTAACCCGAGCAGGACTGTAGGCATCCAATCCTCCTCTGTATCCTGAAATAGCTTCCAACTGTAAACCCCAACAGATATAATAAGATTTCAGTGGGGTACAAGTCTATCTCCTTAAGAATCCCAGCAACGCTTGAATAAATGGGGTCTGATCATTGGGAGCTAGAGAATAGCAACCTCCCACCCAGAGTTTGAAGGAAACAGACAGACTAGTAATGGGGCTGCTTTAGAGTCCTCGATAATCCCCAGAGAGTGAAATAAACCCATGAGGATTGGAGGATTCTCCTGACAATCCATCCCATGCCTCTTTCCCTTATGAATAATTTAAATTCTCTGCTTTGATCAAATCAAAGATCCTAGTCTATGTGATGGTAGAAAGGTACAAGAGAAGACTGTAACATGCCTAAGGTATGTAATCCTGTCTGCCACATCAGGGGATTCCCTAAGAAAAGAGACACAAGAAAAGCACCCAGTCTGTCAGTGGTTCGGTCAGCAGTTCTGGCACTTTGCTTCCTTTGCACTAGAAGACAGCACAGACATGTCATTCAAATTATGTACTTGCCACCATGCAAGGCCTCTTTGGATTTAGGAAGGCCTGAAGGAACAGTGCTCCGAGCTCAGAGTGCTATTTAATTTTGACTCTCATCATCACTGTTAT
Source organism: Callorhinus ursinus (assembly GCF_003265705.2). Taxonomy (NCBI): domain Eukaryota; kingdom Metazoa; phylum Chordata; class Mammalia; order Carnivora; family Otariidae; genus Callorhinus; species Callorhinus ursinus. Next base: position 61,760,234 of record NW_027397064.1, on the reverse strand, counting down.
TACAGATCTGTCATTCAGAAATGCTCTTGGCTATCAGGGACAGCATGGAAGGGTTATGAAGATGACATCTCCAGGTTTTGTATTCTGAACATTAAAAACCAGTTTGGCTTACCCAATGAGCAGCGGGTGCCATGCTAATTATATAACTTTTTAGAGCACCAAAAGGATCTCCCACTGAGCCAACTGGGAGGAGAAAAAACAATACTCATTTTTATCCGTGCCTCAGCATACTGACCTCCTTCAGCCTGTTGATGTGGCCATTAATAAAACATTTTTAAATGATCTGAAAACTTTTTTTTTTTTTTTTTTTTTTTTTTTTTACCAACTAGAGCCTGAATCTGGCTGCCAAGCAGCTGTGTATTTGAAAGACTTGGAGCCAGTATCAAAGTTGCCCGCTGATGATTCAAGCTTGTTCTGGGAACCTCCTGTATCCAGAATGTTGTTCAGGCTTCTGACTGGTTACAAATGAAAAACAGATTTCCACTCCTGAGGAGTTTTAAAGGCCAGAAATAAGGATGCCTGTGATGATGGTCTTGCTTTTGCTTGGGATACATGACAACTTTATTTTAATTTCACTTCAGTATCTGACATGTGATTACCAACATGTGTTCTTATAAATTTAGAATAATAATTTAAATAAAATTACTACTCTTGCAATTCTAAAATAGCCTACTAGGTAGTTCTTGAAGCTCAGAGAAGAGTTTGATCCTTTCGACTTTGTCTTCCCTTTTTCCTGACAAAAATAACTGAAACTATGCATCAAATATAATTTTTAAACTTCAGGGCGCCTGGGTGGCTCAGATGGTTAAGCATCTGCCTTCGGCTCAGGTCATGATCCCAGGGTTCTGGGATCGAGTCCCGCATCGGGCTCCCTGCTCCTTGGGAGCCTGCTTCTCCCTCTGCTTCTCTCTCTCTCTCTGTCTCTCATGAATAAATAAATAAATCTTTAAAAAAAAAATTTTTTTAAACTTCAAACAAAGTATCTAACAGGCCATGTGACTGAGTATATGTGATCAAATCTATCTGGGAACTAAGACTGAGGTTACACTGATGGGTGAGTAGAAAAATGAGGTGCGCAGAGAAACTCACTCATAGAGCTCAGCTACATGTGTAGGACAGATATAGGCAGCGTGTGAGGCCTGGGAGGAGAGAATACATAGAGATGAAATAATGTACAGACTGTGTTCAATGAGCTTACGACCAATCAGGATTCAGAGATGAAAACAAACTCCACAGGTAAGCAAGCTGGGGTGCATCAAAGGTGTTTGGTGTACTGTGCTTAAGAAAGTTCTCATCTCAGACATTGAAACCATGAATGTCTTTTTCTTTACCTTCGAAACGTCTACCCCATCACGCCCTGCTGCTCCCCCGCCCCCATCCCCATCCTCTCCTTAAACACACTTAAAAAGGGAACTCCTAATACTGCGAAGGAAGCGGTAACTGAACCAAGGTCATTCCCAGGCTTCGCATTTCCTAAGATGAACTGGCAAATAAATGCTTAGCACTGAGAAAATTCAAGTCTATCAAGCTTAGAGAAAAAAATGAGGAATTTCAATGTCACTTTGCAGGTTTTTCACATTAAGACATAAGAGGACAGGTTTACCAAGGAACAATGCATAACTCAGACTATTTTAGTGTGTGATTAGCCCAAATCCTGTGGCTACTCTGCCAATACCCAAACCACAGTACTGTGAGGCTGTACAGGAAAAGGACTTGCTGCTTTGGTCGAAAGATGATAAAGCTGGTGAAGAAAGCTCACGGAGTAAGCTCCCCATCATCACCCATTGTAGTAATTTTTAATCATTAGGAGATCATACTGCAGGACTTCATCAGACCAGAAACACATCACTATGTGCCTTTGGGGGAAAACAGGTGTCTTATTATTGATTTCCTCCTGGCAAGCCAAATGATCTGGCCCTAGAGTGGATAAAATAGTACTGGCCCAATAGCTCTGCTAAGCTCTAAACCTGGGCTTACCGTTCTTGAGTAGGGCAAAAATGTTTACCCATATCATTAAACAACAGGTTCAGAAGCAGAGGTTTTAAGGGAGAAGGTGACCTATTTCCAGACTTATCTGGGTCCCTCTAGCTGGTTGATCTCTAAGATCAGTACCCACTGGATATCATAAGTCAAGGGCTTCCCCCAGATGCCCTGAACTTGCACCTGCTGTCTACTAGCCAGGTAGGAAACCAGCAACAGGATTCCTATTGCCCACTGATGGAGTAAGGGCAAGGACTAGAGCATGCACACAGTCTTTCTAGGGAAAGGTGAGGAAAGGGAAAAAAAACAAAGAGACTGATACAAAGAGGCTGCTCTTCAGCATCTCAGTATTGAAGGGATCATTTGAGCGCACACTCAAAAGAGGAAACAATCATCACTGGACTTCAGCAGGTAATCGCGAAGAACAAGTAAGTTCAGAATAACCTCATTTCTTTCTTTGCTATTATAATGAACTTTCCAATTTCAAAGGAAAGCCTTAGGCTTGTTTTGTTAAGACTAATGCACATGTGGGGACATGGTGTGAATTCTTTTAGAATAGCAATAGAAATATCCATTTCTTCTATACAGGGATAAGTCATTTTACTGGGCTTGGAAACCCAATTACAATTAAAGGGTCTTTTCAAGCCCTTTCTGGCTTTGTCCATCTGGGGATTTTGAGACTTGGCTCAGTGGAATGCAAACTACAAAATCTGATCACTACTTTTTAATCTTCCAAATAAAATGAGCAAAGATTACAAAATGATAATATGAAACAAGGAACACTGGCAAGGATGTAATCCTTTAGACTTTACTTCATTGCTACTGGGAGTATCAATTAATACTATCTTCTGAGAGGCTTGTTTGGCAACATGTTTCCAGAATTTTAGAATTATCATATACCCCTTGATTTACCAATTCTACAGCTCTAAATCTGACATACAAAGTAAGTTAGAAATCTGATTTTTCAGTTCAATACCAGTCTTTAAAGAACTTCTTTTGTAGCAAAAATCTGGAAACAAATTAAGTATCCAGTGATAGGCAGATAGTTAAATAAACTACAGTGGAATAACCATAGGATGCAATATTATGTAGCTATTAAAGTGTTTATAAAGGATTTTTAATGACATGAGAAAATGGTTATAGTGTAATACCAAGTGTAAAAAAAACAGGCCACAAAACTGCATATGTAGTATAATTGGGACAATAAAAATATATGCAGAGTAAAAAAAAAAAAAAAAAAAAGGATGGAAATACACCAAAATGTTAATTGTGCTTACCCTGAGTGATGTTTTGATGGGTAATCATTTTCTTTAGACCTTCTGGTATTTTTCAAATTTCCTCTAATGAACACGTATTACTTTTATAATATAGGGAGAAAGTTCCTTTAAAAAAAAGATCCACTAGGATTTGAAAAAGAATTTGTGCTATAATGACTCATCATCATTTAGAGGGGGAACCCTTAAAAGGAAAGGCAGAGAACTGAGCTAAAACTTAAACACTAAAAGCAACACCAGGTAATTGTTTTTGGTCACCACTGAGGGGGAAAAACAGTGAGACAGGGGATCCTTGGGTGAGGCTGAGATGGTAATATGGAACAGAGATGTCGCCTGAAGGCGGCTAGGTTAGGTTACAAAGCATTGTCTATGGCATAATTTCACGCACATACACACGGAGAAAGTGTCTGAATGAGCCACCAAAATGTTAACAGGTATATGGCTCAGGTGGGAGACCATCTCTGAGCTTATTCTTCTGAACTCTCCAACCGCAGACCCCCCAACAAAAACTCCACATTGTTTTTATCATGAGAAACTTATCACAAATGTTCAGCTCATTGGACAAATGAGGCTGAAACAACTGAGTATCTGTAAGGGAAAAAAAAAACACTGACCATGATTTTACGCCACCCACAAAAATGAATTTAAAATATGTACAGCCATAAATGTAAAGGCTAACATAAAAATTTCCAGAAGAAAACAAAGGGAAAAAAATAGGAGAAAAATCTTTGCAAACTAGAGGTAGATAATTTTTTTTTTTTTTTTTTTTTTTACAGAGAGAGACACAGCGAGAGCAGGAACACAAGCAGGGGGAGTGGGAGAGGGAGAAGCAGGCTTCCCGCTGAGCAGGGAGCCCGATGTGGAGCCAGATCCCAGGACCCCGGGATCATGACCTGAGCCGAAGGCAGACACTTAATGACTGAGCCACCCAGGCGCCCCAATAATCTAATTGTTCTAATAAGAAATAAGCAGAAGTGAAAACTGCCAAGGGGTTGAACATGTAGAAATTTTCTAAAGTTTATGACGGTTTCCATTCTTTTGTCTGCCACTGCATTAGCTTACCTCCACCTACCCACCTGTCTGAGAAAGACTTCTTTAGAAATTACCTCTGCACGTAGCCTACACTCGTTGAAGCGAGCAAGCTCCCTTTTACGTCTCCAAAACAGCAAACAAATAAGTCAGATTTAGTCAGGTTAGCCAATTCAAAAGCAGAGGTTATGGTGGTGTCTGGGCATTCATGGAAAAACAACAGGTGATAAGGGTTTTAGGTCTAGCTCCTTTCCCTCTAATCCAGGAGATCTGTGGCATCTGTGGATGGTTTCTGAGGGTCAGCAGGCCCACCTAAACTGCATGCAAAATGCTGTGTAAATGTCAAATTTGCATTTTTTTGTGGGGGAGGGATGGGCAGGCCATAGCTTTAATCCGATTTTTTTAAAGTCTATACCACCTGCAACAGTGGTTAAGAACTATTACTTTTTTCAACCTTCTGTCCCCAGTGCCTGACTCCACACAAACTTCAGCTACCAAAATCTTCACCACAAATACAAAACGCAGTTGCAAGGTCACCTTTTCCCCAAAAACCAGAGTACATTTCCTTTTATCTTTTAACTTGTTTTATTCATTTTTGTGCCCCCAAGCACAGTGCTTGCCATATAGTAGGCGCTAAAAAAAACTGTTGAACAAACAGAATTAATTAATCTGAGTTCTATTTATCAGCCATTGATAGCAAAAAAACACTCATCAATAACCAATGGCGACAAGTCTAATTTGGAGGCTGATGATTCCTAAATTTTAAATTGAAAATAAATATAAATAGCAGTAATAGGAGCAATTAAGTGCGTATGTACAGAAAAAAGGCGAACCCCCCAAATATAGCTAAACAATATTTTCCTGCTTGATTAAATCGTGCAGCTGCTTCTAAACCTTAAAACACGAAAGCAATGCAAATGTGAATTTTCTCTGCAAATTCTCCTTGTGGGAGTGACACAGCAAGAAAGGTACATTAGCTTACAACGAAGTCAAAAGCATACAACAGGCACAACAACTTCTGACCCATGACCATTGCCAAAGATGCATGCCCCTGCCACCACTACCTGTTCTGTTTCAATCCTTTCCTTGGTTTCTCCTCTGAACTTGGTCAAAAGCATCTTACTTTAAGATTTTTATCTTCTCATAATTTCTAACTTTGTATTTTCAACAGCATTATTATATATACTTGAAAGCTAGAGGATTCTAACTGCCACTTTTTATTTGAGTTTAGGAGGCTGCAGATTATCCACTACAGAAATCCTCTAGATAAGGATTCCTTTATAGATGTAGTGATCCATGATTCATTGTTTGCGTATAACACCCAGTGCTCCATGCAGAACGTGCCCTCTTTAACACCCATCACCAGGCTAAACTACATCAACAGCTAATGATGTAATGTATGGTGATTAACATTAAAAAAAAGGGATCCCTTTATAGAAAATGATGCCCCACACTCGCAGTTCTTTATCAGAACAATAACGGACATGGGCATCATTACTGAGGATTTAGCTACTGGAAAGCAACCTCCAAATTGGGGAGAGGACAGCATTTTATAAAAATAAGTATTCTTTTCTTTGTAGAGGTTATTTTAAAGCCCCTGTTCATACCTGCAGCATGTTAAAAAGTATTTTTTCTTTACCTCAGTTTTTAAATTTTTATTCAATTTACATAAACAAAAAATAAAAACAAAACAGTTCACCTATTTCTCCCACCTCACACCCCATGATCTCTTGCAACCACCAGTCCGTTCTCTGTTTCTATGAGCTTGTCTTTGTTTCTCGTTTTGTTGTTGTTGTCCTTTTAGGTTCCACATACAAGAGAGATCATCCAGTATTTGTTATTCTCTGACTTATTTCACTTAGTGTAATGCTCTCAAGGTCCATTCATGTTGTCGCAAATAGCAAGACCTCATTCTTTTATATGGTTGAATGATAATTCCACTGAATAAATATCCATTCGTCTATCCATGGCCGCTTTGGTTATTCTGTACCTTGGCTATTGTAAATGATGCTTCAACGAACATGGGGGGTGCAGATATCTTTCCAAATTAGTTTTTGTTTTCTTCAGATGAACACCCAAAAAGTGGAGCTGCCGGATTATAGTTTTGTTTTTAATTTTCTGCAGAACTTGCATACTGTTTTTCATAGCAGCTGCTCTAATTTACATTTCCACCAAGAGTGCACGTAGGTACGTACCTTTTTCTCTACACACTTACCAACACTCACTTCTTGTCTTTTTGACAACAGCCATTCTAATGTGAGGGGATCTCTTATATTGTGGTTTTGATTTACATTTCCTGAATGATTAATAATGTCTTCATGTACCTGTTGACCATCAGTAGGTCTTCTTTGGGAAAATGTCTATTCAGATCTCCTGCCCATTTTTTTAATCAGATTGTTTTTTGGGTTTTTTTTTAGCAACTGAGTTGCAGGAGTTCTTTGTATATTTTGGAGATATATATAGATATATAGATATAACTTGCAAATATTTTTTCCCCATTGCATAGGTTGTGCCTTTTCATCTTGTTGATAATTTCCTTTGCTGTGCAGAAGCTTTTTAGTTTGATGTAATGCCACTTGTTTATTTTTGCTTTTGTTGCCTTAGCTTTTGGTGTCAGATTTAAAAAAATCATCGCCAAGACCTATGTCAAAGGGCTTAATCACCTATGTTTCCTTTTAAGAGTTTTATGGTTTCAGGTCTTACATTTAGGTCTTTAATCCATTTTCAGTTAATTTTTGTGTATGATGCAAGGTAGTGGTCCAGTTTCATTTTTTTGCACATGGTTGTCCAATTTTCCAAGTACCATTTATTAAAGACACTGTCCAATATTTTTCTTGGCTCCTTTGTTGTAAATTGAGCATATATACGTGGGTTTATTTCTGGGCCCTCTATTCTGCTCTGATCTATATTTTTATGCCAATACCAGGCTGTTTTAATTACTACAGTTTTGTAATATAGTTTGAAATCAGGAAGTATGATACCATAGGCTCTGTTCTTCTTTCTCAAGATTGGTTTGGCCATTTGGGTTCTTTTGGGGTTCAAACAAATGTCACAACTGTTTATAATATTTCTGTGAAAAATACCATTGGAATTTTGATAAAGATTGCAGTGAATCTATAGATTGCTTTGGGAAGTAGGGACATTTTAACAATATTAGTTTTTCTAGTCTCTGAGCTTGGAATAGTTTCCCATTTATTTGTCTTCTTTTTTTTTAAGATTTTATTTATTTGACAGAGAAACACAGCAAGAGAGGGAACACAAGCAGGGGGAGTGGGAGAGGGAGAAGCAGGCTTCCCGCTGAGCAGGGAGCCCGATGCGGGGCTCGATCCCAGCACCCCGGGATCATGACCTGAGCCGAAGGCAGACACTTAACGACTGAGCCACTCAGGCGCCCCCTTCAATTCCTTTCTTTCTTGTCTTATAGTTTTCAATATCCAGGTCTTTAACCTCCTTGGTTAAATTTTTTCCTAGGTATTTTATTCTTTTTCAATTATGAATGGGATTGTTTTCTTAATTTCTCTTTGATAGTTCATTAGTGTAAAATAATGCAATGGATCTTTGTGTATGGATTTTGGATTCCACAACTTTACTGAATTTATTCTAACAGTTTTTGAAGGCCTCTAGAGTTTTCTATATATAATATCATCACATCGGCAGATAGTGACAGTTTTAATTCTTCTCTTCCAAATTGGATACCTTTTTTCTTTTTTTGTCTAACTGCTCTAGCTAGGACTTCCAATATTATGTTGAATAAAAGTGGCAAGAGTGGACATTTTCATCTTATTTCTGATCTTTGAAAAAAGCTTTTAGGTTTCTGTTGTTGAATATATTATGTGTGGGCTTTCATAAATAGCCTTTATCATGTACACTCTCTTTATTAGGTATATTCTCTCTACCTATAATTTCTTGAGACTTTTTATCATAAATGGATGCTGAATTTTGTCAATGCTCTTTCTACATCTACTGAGATAATCATATGATTTTTTAATTTTCATCTTATTAATGTGGTATATCACATTAACTGCTTTGCAGATATATATACATAACAATTTATATCTGTGGCAATCTATTTTAAGTTGATAACACCTTAAGTTTTACAATACAAAGTTCAACATTTTTACTCCCCCCCCCCCGCCGTTCCTCCTATGTTTTTGATGTCACATTTTATATCTCTCTTGGGTATCCTTTAATTATTGTAATCATAGTTACTTCTGCTACTTCTTTTAGCCTTCATACTACCATTCCTATATATATTTTCTTTGCTATTGAGATTTATTCTTTCACATGTGTTGTTACTATTTAATAATATTTCTTTTCAGCGTAAAGAAGTCCCTTTAACATTTCCTGTAAAGTCAGTTTAGTAGTGATGAACTTCTTTAGCTTTAGCCTGTATGAAAACTTTTTATATCCCCTTCAATTCTAAATGATAACTTTGCTGGGTAGAGTATTCTTGGTTAGAAGGTTTTCCTTTCAGAATTTTGAATATATCATGCCATTCCCTTCTAGTCATAGTTTGTGCTAAAAAAAAAAAAAAAAAAAAAGTGTTTATAATGTGGGCCTCCCTTGTATGTAACAACTTGTTTTTTCTCTTGCTGCTTTCAATAGTCTCTCCTTGTCTTTACCTTTGACAATTTAATTTTAATGTGTTTTGGTGTAAGTCTCTTGGTTCTTCTCTTGTTTGGAACTCTCTGGGCTTCCTAAATCTGGATGTCTGTTTCTTTCCATAAGCTAGGGAGGCCTTCAGCCATTATTTCTTCAAATAAGATTTTTACCCCTTTCTTTCCTGAGAGCCCGAAGACGCAAATGTTAGTCCATTTATGTTGTCTAATAAGTCCCTTGAGCTATCTTCACATTTTTTCATTTTTTTTTAAGATTTTATTTATCTGCCGGAGAAAGCGAGACAACACAAGCAGGGAGAGAGGCAGAGGGAGAGGGAGAAGCAGGCTCCCCGCTGAACAGAGAGCCCGATGCAGGGCTTGATCCCAGGACCCTGGAATCATGACCTGAGCTGAAGGCAGACTCTTAACTGACTGAGCCACCCAGGCGCCCCTTATTCAATTTTTCTTTTCATTGCTCTGATTAGGTGAGTTACATGGCTTTGTCTTCAAGTTGACTGGTTTTCCTTCTTCATCTAGCCTACTGTTGAACCCCTCCAGTGTATTTTTCAGTTATTGTAGTCTTCAGCTGTGTGACTTCTATTTGCTGTTTTCTTCTATTTCCCATCTCTTTGCTGAAGTTCTTTGTTCATCCATTCTTCACCCCAGTTCAGTGAGCATCTTTACGACCACGACTTTGAACTCTTTATAAGGTAAATTATTTATTTCCATTTCATTGTTTTTTTTCCCTGAGGTTCTATTTTCTATTTGGAACATATTACTCTTTTCTTCATATTGCTGGCCTCTGTTGATTTCTATACAGTAGATGAAACAACCACACTCTTGAAGGAGTGACCTTGGGTAGGAGATGAACCTTTTTGTTCAGCCCTGCCCCAGCTGTTGATCATCTCTCAAACTTCTGTGCTTGTCCAAGCAAACTATTATATTTTTAATAGTTCCCAATAGTTGAGGATGTGCCAAGATCTGCCAGGGTCCCAGATGTGAAGCTCTTAACACATAGATTCAGGCTGACTGGAAACCAGACTCTCAGCAGCTTTTAAAAGCATGCAAATATATACAGTCCTATGGGGCCACAAACTTAAGTCCTGCTGGCCACCAGAGCCAGGCAATCTAGAAGTTCCCCTGGGTGGCAACCACAAAAGTCAGGGCTCCTTTCTGGGAGATACTGGTGAGCCAGAGCAAGGAAGAAAGTACCAAGATGGCATCCCTTGCTTATGTTCCTTGAGAGCAGATCTGTAGGCCATTAATGTATCTGTAGGCCATTTAAAATGTATCATTTCTATGCGGCTCCTTTTTTCTGAGTGATACAAGGGCATAAGTAAATAACAACAACTGACTTTTGAGGGACAAGGGAAAGGTCCTGGAAATACTGTTGTGTACATCAAAGGTTTTGTCAGTTTAATGGCAGAGACGGCATCCCATTAAGGTAACCTTAGACTTAATGGGCCTTGCCACCTTCAACACTAGTAATAGACAATAAAATAGAAAAAAATATGTCTTTTCCTTATCATTCAATATGCAACTTGAAGTCCAAGGCCACTGTGATAAATTTGGAGTTCTTAAACATGATGATTTAATGAATGTCATAAAGCGAATTCTAGCCTTAGAGAGATTACTGAGCATCAGCTGGTTTGTCATTAAAGTAATCTTGATAAAATGCTGGAATAGGACCCAAAGGCTGTTTATACAAAAGATGAAAACACTGAACAGAGCAACCTCTGTAATTCTCTAAGAAACAAAGTATAGAAAGACCAGGAGCTTACAAAAAGAGAAGAAAGCAGAAGATTCAAATGTACATGCCACCAGATCCACAAACACCCAAGTCCACACACTGTCTCTGCTGTACTGTGGTGGGGGACAGACCAAGTCCGGTGACAGCTTTTGGGGAAAGCGAGTGAGCTCGCAGAAGACAAAGAAGACTGAGAATGCAGCACACCACAGACCAGCAGCCAGCCAACAAACCACCTGGAAGTAAAAGCCCAGAGTAACAGTTCTAACAGCACCACTGCCAAAGAGGGCGGTTATTTTAAATTCTCCCTTTCAAGAGAACAGAGGAAAAAGTGATTGAGGACCCTGAAGAGGAATCAACCTCATAACAGGGACAAGAAAAGCAGTTAGTAAACAGCAAGCTCTTACAACTTCTATTTAACACTTAAACAGTAAAGGCACAATTCTCAAATATACATTGCTCACTTACACCTCAGAAACTGTGAGAGCCCCCCGCCCCAGAAAAGGGTATAAGCAAGAATATCATATATCAAAATTCAGTCTGGTAAAAAAAAAAAAAAAAATCAAGTTAGTCCTAAAACTGCACTGGTACCTTTTCACATTTCTTCCTCCATTCCTCCCCCGTTCCTCATCTCTAGAGTCCAGCAAGGAGCTGCACAGCACAGCTGGAAGGCACCATGCTCAGTCGCCTCCTGACCCACCCACTCCCAAAGCCTTCAGGACACCTCAGAGAGGCAGCCTTGGTGGGCTACTCCAGGGGACATTTACATGTGAAAAACTACACCGCTTATTCTCAATTATATTTGAGCAATTCATCACATGCAGCCTGATAATGATTTAAGATTTCCTATATTTATATCTTTATTTCCTTAAACTAAAATGTAATATGATCCTTAAAGGCCAAGGGTTATGTGTCATGATATTCCTCATGGTAAATTGCCCAGAGTAGTTCAGTCTACATGGCGATGAATGACTATTCAGTAACCACCGAATCTTTTCCTCTTGCTGCAGAATTGGTTCCCAGGATGCTCAGCTAAGGATAAACAGGCATGGGGTACTCCATATTCTAGATCAGCCATTCTAACACTTATTAATAACTGGCCCAAATGGCTATGTTAGCCTCAACCATGACCTCTGACTCCTTCAACCTGTACCTATATAAATAAAATTTGGGGGTGGGGGGGTGCAGAAGAACAAAGGATCTTCAGTCATGAATTACCAGTCCAGGGAGTGTGCTGGGTCTCCCACTATCAAGTCTACTCCAGGAATCTCCCAGAGAGTCACTTGATACATTGGAGGTGCCTGTGAGGAGGGAAGGTTGGCATCTCACTCCCCAAATGTTTATCTGGTTAGGGCACAAATTTATCAGTTAGCCTTACCCCCTGACTACCAGAGCGAGGAAAAGAGAACTGGTAAAAAGACAGCAGAGTGGAGAGAAGGAGCAGCTACAGGGCCTCCACACACACTTGTGGCTTGGTGTGCTGATGGGGTCAACTGGAAGGTGGTCAAAATCAAGCCATCTTGCCATTACCCCACCCTGGAAGACTGCCTGCCCGCCTCCCTGGGTGAAGGGAAGAAGTGGGGCTGGCTCAGAACTCTTCAGAGGCTCCCACCAGGGCTCCTACCTTCGCACCCTTGCCGGAGGACACCGGCAGCCTTTTGGTCTGTGAGAAACAGTGACGACCAAGTGGAGAAAGTAGTAGAGAACGGGACAGTGGAAAAGGCTGAAAGAGCTGGATGTGTCCCCTCGTCAGCCAGAGGAGACCAATGGGGGAGGAGAAGGGGATAAAGGCTAAATTCAATTTAAGATTGAAGTTTAGATTAGACTCAACTTTTTAATATCCTGACTAGAAAATTATGGCCTAATGCCCTGGATGCCATTAAAAGAGGAGAAAGTAAGATTCAACACAGCTCTTTAAATACGGTGACTAAAGAAAAATAAAACTTCCATTTTTCTAGCCTAGAAAGTATAGATTATTCAATAAACTGATTACAAAAGAATGAATGAAGGATTATTAATTATCTTCTAGCCCTGATTTTTTTCAGTTTCTCATTTTCTGTTAGATCTTCTGGGAGAGAGGAGGTAAAGGAGACAGAATATTTTGAGAAACAAAAGAGATTCATCTTAGCTACTTGGATATTGCTAAAAATACTCCAAGCAAACACTACACTTCCCTGCAACGGAGCAGTTAGTCTAATGCAGTCAAAAGGCCAACCTGACAAGGATCCTTGGTGTGATTTACAATGTGAGAGTTTAAAATGGTATAGCCCATGCTGTGGTAATAAACATTCTTTTTAAGCCATTTAAAGGACTAATACTTCATCTGAACATTCTCAGAGAAAGCTCTCTCTTTCAGGGAGGAAGCAGAATGATGCAATCAAGCCATAAAAAGAGACTGGATCAAAGTACAAAAACCACAACAACTTTTTAACTGAGCTGACCTCCATTGCAAGAAAATCTAGAACCAACTCCAGGCAAATGTGTGGGGTTTGACTTTATTAAATCCCAGGGCTTCTCCATTAAGACAACAAAGGCAAATGGCTGGCACACTGGCAAATTTTCCACCTACGGAACTGAAAAATCATCCTCAAGTACCTACCACAGCATGCTCTAGGTGTCAGGGAATGCCACCCAGGGCCTTCCTGTGTTAGAGAAAGTGGTTTACTTTTTAATCCAGGGCAGAAGCAAATAAAACCGAGCCAAAGGACTTTGAAGGAGACTTAACATAAATATTTTGTGGCCAGGTATGCTTTATAGCTTCTCCATTATCTGAATTCATTAAAAACTCCACCAAAACTCCTATTTCTCTTGGCGATTATGGTGACTTAACCACTTACCTCACTGGGGAAACTCACTGAGACAAGTAGATTACCAGAGGAGAGTGTAGGGTTTTATTTTCTGAAAAATTTAAAAAAGAGTAGTTCTCATATTTGTGCGACAGTCGGCTTTCCACGTGGGCCAGAGGCTGGGAGCTCAGAAGATAATCTCTAGTTAATTCAAACCAACCAAATTATCAGACTCACTGCTGTCAACTCTAGCAAAGGACCTAATGCATCAAGCAATGGAGAAAATGGTTTTCATCCCCATTTGCAAAATGAAAGACAAGCGGCAGTCCTGGTAACAGATGGTCACTGAGTGTCTTATAAACCATCAGGCCCTTGCCAGACACTCTCTGAACCGTCAGCTGATGCACAAAGAGGAGCGGTGTGAAACCAGCACCACAGAAGACTCAATGTTGATGACCGTGAACTGGAGAAGGTGAGGATTCCCTCCCAGGCATCACTTAACATGTAGAAAACACAGCTTAATGTTGGATAGTGACGTGAATGAAGAAAGATAGAAAAACCAATTCTGAGTAAGCCAGAGTTCTGGTAATTTTCTTCCTGTGTTGCCTGTCACCCCAATATTTTCGTTACTTTCCATTTCCTACAGAATACAATACAAATTATGTAGCATGAAATCCATTAGCTCGTCTCTTCCAGTGTATTTTTCTGGACTGACTTTTCTTTCACTGCAAGCTATACAGGGCGGTATTTAAATGAGTGCCCACCAGGATCTAAAAACAGAAGTTGGGATTCCTCCTTAGGTACTAAGCAGGAGTGTGACTCTAGGCAAGTAAATGACCTTCTGAGCCTTGAGGTTTTTTCACCTATAAATGAAAATAATATTTGTGTCTATTTCACAGGGGTGTGAGAAGCAAAGGAAATAATGCAGTGGACATTTTACACACTGCCTTGCATATGGTTAACAGGCAGTAAATGCTATCTGTAATAATTATCTCAACAGCCACAGACGGCGAACTTGCAATTCTCTGACTGCATCCTATACTACCCTGAGTCATGCCTGTGCTCATACCCTTCCGGGGGAAATACTCAGATATGCATAGGGCGATACTGTTTACAATAGGGAAGAGTTGGAAAAACTCTATGCATATACCCTAGAGACCTGAATGTTAGATCCTAAAGGAAGGACCTATATGGGAACCACAGATTCAGACCTTAAACTCACGGATATTGTAGGAAGGTTTACCTTCACAAATCACCTTGTATGTTCAAACAGTCCCTCCTAACAGCTAAAGCGATGAAACAGATAACTGCGTATTTCCATATAATTGTCTCTGATATTTATGAAGATAGAAAAAGTAAGACTCATATACAGGTACATCCTCTTGGTAGCATTTGTTGTATACCAGGGACCAAACAAGTGTTCCATAATAATAAGCCAAGGTCATGAAAATTCACTGCCCAACTTCTGGGGAGCCTAAATGTTAGTAATGTGGAAGGCACTGAATCAGGCCCTGTAATACTAAGAAGCTGGAACCAGAAAGCATCACAAAAGTTAGGAAAGAAATTATACACCACAAGCTAAAGAGAGACATTTAAAATCTTCCTCTACTATTACCACTATTCAAGAATGCAGTAGAGAGGGACGCCTGGGTGGCTGTCAGTTGAGCATCTGCCTTCGGCTCTGGTCACTATCCTGGGGTCCTGGGATCGAGTCTGGTGTTGGGCTCCCTGCTCAGCGGGGAGCCTGCTTCTCCCTCTCCCCGTGCTACTCCCCCAGCTTGTGCTCTATATCACTCTGACAAATAAATAAAATATTAAAAAAAAAAAAAAAGAATGCAGTAGAGAGAATAATCACCACCCAAAGATACCCATGGCCTAATCTCAGGAACCACGAATATGTTAGTTTACATGACCAATGGGAGAGTATTCTGGATTATGCAAATGGGCCCTTCTCAATCACGTGGGTACTTAAAAGTAGAGAACCTTCCTCATTGTGGTCAGAGAAAGACATGTAATGACAGAGGCAAGGTCAGAAGGATATAAAGTTGCTAGTTCTGCACACAGGCTCCTGGGGCCAGAAGCTATGGAACATGGCCAGGCTCTAGAAGCTGGAAAAGGCAAGGGAGTATTTTCAGTTTCTAGTTCCACAATGCAATGAGCTTAGAAGTCACCACTCCATCATAACAAGTAAAAAGCTGACTAGACTGAAACATCAGCTCTTCTTCGATCTGTAAGATAGGAGAAGACACAGGGCAAACACTGCCCCCAAGACTGGAAAAAAGGACAACTACAGAGAGTCTTGGCTTACTGGAACAGAGACTCATGAGTAGAAACCACAATGAGAACCAGTGCTGGGGCAGGAAAATCTTAACTGCAATTGACAAATCACTAGAGGCTCCCTATAGACAAGTATGAGAGTTAAAAATACCAGGGGAGGGATGCCTTGGGTGGCTCAGTAATTAAACACTGCCTTCCGCTCGGGCCATGATCTCAGGGTCGTGGGATCAAGCCCCGCGTGGGGCTCCCTGCTCAGCGGGGGAGTCTGCTTCTCCCTCTCCCTCTGCTCATGCTATCTCTCTTGCTCACTCTCTTCAAATGAATAAAAATGTTAAAAACAAAAACAAAAAACACCAGGGGAACACAATCATAAGAGGGCCCACAATATTATAAGATTAGAGAGCTCCAGGAGCTTTAGCCAGTTTCTCACAATAAATATCAGAGAAAACCCTCTGAGGCTTCAGCAGGGGGAAGGTGAAAAGGAGTTATTTTGGAAATGCACCAGAGCAATCAGTTCTCCGCAACAAAGCCTGCCCTTAGGGGAAACTAGTTAACCAGAGCTGGACCTTCTAGGGTTATCAGAGCCTAGCTAACCCGGGAAAAGGGAAATAGCCAATGCCATGCTCTCACCACCCTGTCCCACCTGAGGAAAAAAAAAATAAACTCTTGTGAAGTTCACAGTCCAGAAGCACAGACTCACTAAAAGACTGAGACCTAAGCATAGGATTATAGAACACTTCCCCTCCCCCACCTCACAAACACATTACTAAAAGCGTATTTAGAGCAGTTCCTTTTACATAGTACATCATGTCTGCGTTCAAGAACAAAATTTCAAGGCATACCAAAAAGCCAAAAAAAATAATAATAATTTGAAGAGACAAAGCAAATATCAGAACCAGACATGAAATTTAAAATGGGAAATCAATAGAGAAAAATCAACAAAACCCAAAGCAGGTTGTTTGAAAAGATCAAAATTAATAAGCTTCTACCCAGGCTAAGCAAAAAAAAAAAAAAAAAAAGAGGACATAAATTACTGATATCAGAAATGAAAGAAGGGATATCACTATAGACACACAGACATTAAAAGGATAACC
Organism: Callorhinus ursinus; assembly: GCF_003265705.2. Lineage (NCBI taxonomy): Eukaryota > Metazoa > Chordata > Mammalia > Carnivora > Otariidae > Callorhinus > Callorhinus ursinus. Next base: position 61,743,449 of record NW_027397064.1, on the reverse strand, counting down.
TAGGAATAACATGGAAACTCTATGCCCATGAATTTAATAACCTAGATGAGCTGGACCGATTCCTTGAAAGATGCAATCTGCCAAAACTTACACAAGAAGAAATAGGCAATCTGAATAGGCTTATATCTATTAAAGAAGTTGAATAAATAATTACCTTCCCTAACAGAAAGTACCAGTTCTGGAGGAGTTCACTGATAAATTCTACCAAACACTCAAGGAAGAAATTATGTCAATTCTCTACAACCACTTTTAGTGGATAGAGGCTAAGGGACCACCTCCTCATTTTATAAAAGCATTATCCTAACACCCAAACCAAGGAAATTACAGACCACTATCTCTGATTAACAAAGAAGCAAAAATTCTCAACAAAATATTAGCAAAGTAAATCCAACAAATTTACAAAAATAATCATGCCATGGCCAAGTGGGCTTTACCCTAGGTATGCAAGGTTGAGTCAACATTTGAAAATCAATTAATATAATTCATCAAATCAAGATGCTAAAAAGAAAAATCACATGATTCATATCAATAGATGTAGAAAAATCATTTGACAAAATCCAATACCTATTCATGATAAAAACTCTCAGTAAACTAGGAATGGAGAGGAACTTCCTGAACTTGATCAAGAATATCTATGAAGAACCTAAAGCTAAATCGTACTTAATGGTGAGAAACACAAAGCTTTCTCACTAACATCACATATAAGGCAAGGAGGTCCCTTCTCACCACTTCTTTTCAACATCATACTGGAAGTGCTAGCTAATTCAATGAGAAAAGGAAATAAAAGGTATACAGATTGAGGAAGAATAAAACTTTGTCTTAAAAAAAAAGAACTTTTTCTTCACAGATGACATGATCGTCTATGTAGAAAATCCAAAAGAATAGACAACTAGTAAGTAATTATAGCAAAGTTATGGGATACAAGGTTAATATACAAAAGTCAACTGCTTTTCCATATACCAGCAATAACATAGAACTGGACATTAAAAACAATACCATTTACATTAGCACCCCTAAAAATACAATGCTCAGGTATAAATCTAACAAAATATGTGTAAGATCCATCTGAGGAAAACTACAAAACTCTGATAGAAATCAAAGAAGAACTAAATAAATGAAAGCTATCCAACGTTCACGGATATGAAGACTTAGTATTTTCTAGATGTCAGTTCTGCCCATCTTGATCTGTAATTCCAATCAAATCCCCAACAAGTTATTTTGCAGATAACTGCAAAATGATTCTAAAATTTATATGGAGGAAAAAGGCCCAGAATAGCTAACAGAAAATTGAAGAACAATAAAGTTGAGGGACTGACACTACCCAACTTCAAGATTTCCTATAAAGTTATGGTAATCAAGGGGTGCCTGGTTGCACAGTTAAGTGTGGTTTTGGCTCAGGTCGTAATCTCAGGGTTGTGAGATTGAGCCCACCATGGGGCTCCCTACTCAGTATGGGGTCTACTTAACACTCTCTCTCCCTCTCCCTCTGACCCCACCCCCTCTCTCAAATTTAAAAAAAGAAAAAACTATAGTAATCAAGACATTGTGGTAGTCATGCAAGAACAGAAAAACAGACTTATGGAACAGAATAGAGATCCCAGAAATATACTCTATAAATATGGTCAACTGATTTTTGACAAAGGAGCAAAGACAACAGAATAGAGCAAAGATCTTTTCAACAAATGGTGCTGGGACAATTGGAAATCCATATGCCAAAAAAAAAAAAAAAAAAGTGAATCTAGACATAGACCTTACATCCTTCCCAAAAATTAACTCAAAATGGATCACAGACCTAAATGCAAAATGCAAAACTGTAAAATTCCTAGGAGAAGATATAGATCTTGGGTACAATGATGCCTTTTTAGATACAAAAGCAAAGGCACAATTCATGAAAGAAATAATAAGCTAGACTTCATTAAATTCAAAAACTTCTGCTCTGTGAAAGACAGAGTCAAGAGAATGAAACATTTACAAAAGACATAACTGATAAAGGATCGTTGTCCAGAATATACAAAGAACTCTTGAAACTCAACAATAAGAAAAAAGAAAAATGGGCCAAAACTTTAACAGAAACCTCACCAAAGAAGATATACTGATAGCAAATAGCATATGAAAAGATGTCCCACACAAATGCCATCAGGGAAATGAAAACTGAAACAAGAGACCACTATATACCTATTAGAATGGCCAAAATGCTAGTGAGGATATGGGGCAAGAGGAACTCTCATTCACTGCTGGTGGAAATGCATCATGGTACAGCCACTTTGGAAAGCAGTTTGGCTTTTTTTTTTTAAATAAAACTAAACCTACTTTTACCATACAATCCAACAATTACACTTCTTGGTATCATCCAAAAGAACTGAAAACTATGTCTACACAAAAGCTTGCACACGGATATTTATAACAGCATTATTCATAATTGCCAAAACTTGAAAGCAACCAAAATGTCCTTCAGTAGGTGAATGGGTAAACAAACAATGTCTCTGGAACACAGTGGAACATACAATGTGTTTTATTCATAGCTAAAAAGAATCCAGTCTGAAAAGCCTATGTCCTGTACAATTCCAAACATTGGACATTCTGGGAAAAGCAAAACTAGGGAGACAGTAAAAAGATCAGGTGTTGCTAGAGGTGTGGAAAGGCAGATCCCAGAGAATTTTAGGGTAGGGAAAATACTCCAAGCTGAGTGCAGAGCCAGACATGGGGCTTGATCTCACAACCCTGAGATCACGACCAGAGCCAAAACCAAGAATCATAATGGTGGATACATGTCATTATAAATTTGTTCAGCCCCACAGAATGTACAGCACCAAAAGTGACCATAATGTAAACTATGGGCTTGGGGTGATAAGGAAGGATCAGTGCAGGTTCACAGATTGTCACAAATGCACCACTCTGTTGGAGGATGTTGATAATGGAGGAAGTGAGGCATATGTGGGGTCAGGAGGTAAATGAAACTTCTTTATCTCCCCCCACCAATCTTTCTATGAACCGAAAATTGTTTTAAAAAAATAAATTCTTTAAAAAGCCAAAGAAACAGACTCTCCTTTAGAGCCTCCAGAAAGGCACACAGCCCTGAGGACACCTTGATTTTAGGCTGAGACCCGTGTTAGACTGCTCACTTCCCGAACTATAAAATCATAAATGGGTGCTCATTTCAGCCACTAGGTTTGTGCTAATTTGTTACAGCCACAAGAGATAACTAATACAAAGACCAGCCAATGAAATTCACTGGGCAGCAGAGATTTCCCACTATACCACCAGTTAGCAACTGTATGAATCTTACCAAGGAGAACAAAGTTTTCCACCGCTCTGGGAATTGCAAAGTAAAGTTGAAACTATATTCTAGGGAGTCTAGTTTCGATGGGGAAAGAAAAGTTAATATGAAGAAAGCTCCCAAACTGAAATATGCTTGTTACCTTTCCAAGACCCGCCATTTCCAGGAAGAAATCTTACCACTCATTATCTCCAGGGATATGGTAACTGAGACCTGAAATAACTTTGCAAACAGCCCTCAGAATTATTCAGCTCTGATCAAGAGGACAAGTCCTAAGAGACAACCTTCCCCGAGAACACCGGAGAGGAGAATTTTTAGAATGCGAAGAGCAGGAGGTTACCTCATCAGCAGCTAGGAAAGGCGGAATATAAAAAAGGTTAAGGGAGACAGCCTCTGCATAGTGACAGAGAGGATTACTTAAAATACTAAGGCCTTTGTTAAAATTTCAGCCAGGGTATCAGGTAATTAACATTGACTTAAATGCCACCAAAGCTTTTTAAGGTACCCACTACATTTGAGACATGTTCTCTCCTTGCCTATCTGTTCAAGGACATTAAAAAGCTCATGAGAAAGAAGAGTTCAGGGAAGATGTGAAAGTCCCCAAAATGTGACCAAGCTATTGGCCCAGCGAGGAGGACGGGCTGTTGGCCAGAGCACTGAGGAACTTATGAAGACAGAAAGGAAAGGAAGGGAGCACCACCACCCCCACCGCCCTCCCGCAGGTTAAGAGTGGGGTCCTACTCCTGGCACGGACAGCGATGGGACATGGGAAATGGCACAATCCACTGCACTTCTCTGAGGTTAGAGGAGAGTTCCCCTGAAAACATTCTGCATCAGAGCTATAGTTAGGGGTAAGCTCCACAGACCCATGCAGCTTCTACTGTAGGCTATTTATAGGAGCCAGGAAGACTTTTTTTTTTTTTAAACCAGGAAGCAGGGGCGCCTGGGTGGCTCAGTCGGTTGAGTGTCTGTCTTTGGCTCAGGTCATGATCTCAGGGTCCTGGGATCGGGTCCCCATCGGGCTCCCTGCTCAGCAGAGAGTCTGCTTCTCCCTCTGACCCTCCTCCCTCTCATGCTCTCTCTCAAATAAATAAAATCTTAAAAAAACAAAACAAACAAAACCCACAAGGGAATATTCTGCCAGAGAGGGGTCTGGAAGAAATAGCGTATCACAAAGACACTTCAAAACTCACACACTGAGCCTTGGCCCCGAGACTCAGAGGCAGGGACAGCCCACGGATGCTGGGGGCGACCCTGGAAGTAATCCAAACTGGGTATATAGGAAGGGCAGCGCTCACCCCTGTCAGGGTCCTCGCCCAGCAGGGCTTCCTCTGTACCTCGGCCCCAGACACTGCCCCACAGTTCTCAGAGCATGGAGCCCACATATGTTTTTAAAAATAAAATATAGAGATTCTATTCAAAGTATTACCTTGCTTGGGAACTTTTATAGAGAAAACCTAGTAAAGAAGTATTTTTTTTGCACCCATTTTCACTATAACATCAAAAATAAGAGCTAAAAAACTTATGAGGCCTCTTGATATTAAAAGTTTGTGAGATCCGACTTTACTTTTTTTAAAAAAAAGTATTTATTTAGAGAGAGAGACAGAGATAGCGACAGAGATAGTGAGAGAGAGTAAGAGTGAGAGCAGAGGGAGAAGCAGGCTCCCTGCCGAGCAGGGGGTCTGACGTGGGGCTCGATCCCAGGACCCTGGGATCACGACCTGAGCCCAAGGCAGACGCTCAACCAACCGAGCCACCAAGGCGCCCCCTGAGACCTGCCTTGAGTTAAGAATCACTCAGGTGACACTTGTGTAACACACATTCATTAAGGGTCTATCCCATGCTGGATGCTGTGTAAGGCTCTAAAAGCATAAAGGCAATCTCTCATTTCCTCCAACTGATAGGTCCCACAGATGTCACTTCCTCTAACCTGGGGTACTCACAGCCAGCAGCCAAGAGAGCATATCTTAAAGAATACGTACTAGAAGGAAGAACCCAAAAAAACAGCTGCAAAATGGAAACCTACGTTTGTGTTCTATCATTGGTGAACACGTTATATTCAGGACTCATTCATTCGTGTGGCTTCTCGGTGCAGGGCCTTAGTTAAAACCCTGCCCTAAGAACTAGATGGATAGTGACATCCTCTGCTGAACCCAGAGCCACAACCAGCCCCTCTAATCCCCATGTGCCTTGATACCAGGCTTACTCGGTTATGTATCTCCAGGTTTCTCCAAGTCTGAGGGCATACCACAAGGGTCAAAATTCAAGGCTGAAAGAGACTTTTTCTATTGGGCAGTTTTCAAACGTCATTTTTGCACATAGAAGCTTTTATATGCTGCCATACTGAAAAAACTGGGAACTCTGTAAATATCATGTAATACATTTTAAGTAATATGTTTTGGCACAGTCATTCAAAATATAAGGTAGCCACTTAAAAGGACTGTGTAGCTCTAGCTTCACTGACACGAAAAGATAACAGAGACATTACAAAATAAAGCAGATTATAAAACATTGTGTTACATGAAACTAAATTTTACAAGTGTTACTGTAAAATATTTTAAGTCTACATTAATGTAAGTGTAGAAAAAAAGACCAGAATATTCATAGAGAAGTTAATAATGATGTATTAACTGAGTAGTAAGATTGTGAATTTTATTTCTTGTTTTTTTCTTGTGATTTCCTAAATTTCTAAGATAATCATTTACCACTTGAAAACAAAGAACTCTTTACATTCCCTATTGCTGAAAGTCTTCGTACTCAAACATCTTCTTGCTCCACTGTCAAAAAAAAAAAAAAAAGTGACTTTATCTCACCATGGTTTTTAATTCTTCTGTTTTGCTTTCCTTACATTACCAAATTTTCCTTCATATAAATCTTCCTTCCTTTAGCATGTTCACCAGCAGAAGGATTTCGTACATGCAAAAGGCCTATACTCTATACCACCCCACCATCACCTGTCCTTATGCCAACTCCCTATCCATACCACTGGATGAACACCTGAAGACCCAGTCTCCAGCCTATGTGTACTAGCTCTGTGACCACAGAAAAGTTACTTAATATCTCCCATCTCTCTTTTTTATCTGTGGGCAGCAAACAAGGGATGAAGGGAAAAATGAAATCAGGCATGTGATGTGACAGTGCTTTTAAAATTATAAAACTGCTATATGCATCATCTCTAAAATATTTGCAGGTATTCCTGTCACAATATTTAATGATGAGTTTATCAGGAAACACTGTTAAAAAAAACATTTACATCAGGGGCCCCTGGATGGTACAGTCAGTTAAGCATCTGACTCTTGGTTTCAACTCAGGTCATGATCTCAGGGTTGTGAGATCAAGCCACACATCGGGGCTCTGAGCTCAGCGAGAAGTCTGCTAAAGTTTCTTTCTCCCTCTCCCTCTGCCCCTCTCCATGCTCACTCTCTCTCCGAAACAAATCTTTAAAAAAAAAAAAAAAAAATCTACATGACATCTTAATAAAAGGACAGGTCAATATAACCATCCTAAGTGCACATGAGTTTCTTACTGCATTCAAAATGGAACTGAATAGAGCCTGGCCATGGGGTCAAGTGGGGAAGAACAAAGACCAGTGTATTAAAAAGCCCTAAGTTCAAGACCCAGTCTGCTGCTTCTACACTGGGTGGTATTGGACAAATTACCCCCATGACTTTGCACCTTAATCTCATCTGTGAAATGTCAATAACAACAGGATTGATGTGGAGGTTTTATGATGATAAAGAAGACAAAGCACAAACAGCGCTTATCTCCGTGCCTGGCACGTAGTAGGATCTTCATCTTTTTGAAGGATCTCATTGACAATAAAGCCAAGATGTATGGCAATGACTCCAATTCGCAGAGGAAAGGAATTTACCAAAAGAGAACATTCCAAAAAATTAAGTAAAATGCCAAAGTATTTTTCATATTAAAGAACTGTATTGCTAGTAACTTGGTGCCCACAAAATAATACATACTACTCTACTAAACCACAAATGTGGTCTCGTCAGAAATAATTTAAGTCTTTAAGTCAATCAGAGAAAGACAAGTATCATATGACCTCACCGATATGAGGAATTCTTAATCTCAGGAAACAAACTGAGGGTTGCTGGAGTGGTGGGGGGTGGGAGGGATGGGGTGTCTGGGTGATGGACCTTGGGGAGGGTATGTGCTATGGTGAGCGCTGTGAATTGTGTAAGACTGATGAATACAGACCTGTACCTCTAAAACAAACAATACATTATATGTTAAAAAAAAGAAGATAGTAGGAAGGGAAAAATGAAGGGGGGGGAATTGGAGGGGGAGACAAACCATGAGAGACTATGGACTCTGAGAAACAAACTGAGGGTTCTAGGGGGGAGACGGGTGGGGGGATGGGTTAGCCCAGCGATGGGTATTAAAGAGGGCAAGTACTGAATGGGGCGCTGGGTGTTACACGCAAACAATGAATCATGGAACACTACATCAGAAACTAATGATGTAATGTATGGTGATTAACATAATAAAATAAAATTTTAAAAAACTAAACAAAACAAAAAAAAATTTTTTTAAATAATTTAAGTTTGATAAGGCCCTTCCCAAAGACCACAGTCTGACACTGCCCCTGGATTCAACTTAACCATTACTCTTCTCAAAATTTGGATGTTAAAAAAAAGAAAAACACTGGTTACCAAGGGAACAAGTAACCCAAAAATAACATTCAGACAAAAGGGTTCTCACGTTCCTTTAACTACCCATAGCTTTTCTTTTTGTCTGTCTTATTGCCTTTATCACTTTCTACCTTGTGTCAGAGTCATTTGAGCGAGACCTGATCTCTCCGCCTACACAGTGGGCTCTGTGAGTGCAGAAACCCTGTCTTATTCATTTGGATTTTCAACAAAGCCGTGCACAAAGGCGGCCATAAATAGGCAGTTTGTTGGGGTGGGGCGGGGGGGGGGGGGGGTTGTACCTGAAAGCATTACCACAACTGAATACTATACCCACACTATTTAACCTTTGGGGGAAAAATTAATCAAGCCTCCCAACCACTTGACTAGTAAAAATTATGCAATTAACCCAATTTTCCAGGCTAGAGAACCATTTAAGAATTCTAATTCCTCTTGAATGATGATAATGCGGAATTAGAATTCAGACACACCGATGCTAAAACAGTGATCAACATTGTTTTTATCAGCTTGTTTTCTTTATGAAATTATGATTTACTAAGTCTATACCAATAGCTCAAGTTCACCTTTTAATAGAGAAATTAAAATAAGTCAAATCAGGCTATATTGTCATGCTGAAGGATTTTTATTGAAATAAATATCCTATTCTAGAGATCATCTTTTCCTACAAGCAGGAAAATAGTTTCATTGGGGTCTTTAATTGGCCCATCAAGGTGTAATGACACTGCTACCCAAAAATGAGGTAAATTTCATGATGAGCACATGGATGGGCTGCCCCAGTCCAGAGCATCTACGTATGGCAACCGTCACAGTTGCCTTCCACAAAACTGTAACTGTGATCCATCCGGCTGAGCTAAGTACAAACAGCATCTACACAAAGGAATTCACCATTTAACTGATGGGTTTATCACTTTTCCAGATCATTGGGCCTGGTTCTCAAAAACATATGTTTTATGTCAGATACACGACTAATTCTATTTTATGAAAAATATAGTAATGGCAAAATATTTGTACAATCTTCAATCAGAAATGATAGTACCATCTATTGACAGTATATAAATTATGAGATGGCCCACTTAACATCTTTCTCCCATATGTGTTTAAGAGGAGTTCCTTATGCTGTACCTTGACACTCAGGTTTTTTGATAACACAGGTGACATTACCATATATACAACTGGCAAGAAAACATTTCCATAAAAGTACTCAAAAGAAAAATCTACTTTTTTTAACTATCTCCAGCATTTAACATCAAGACCTAAAGTCTAACCCTTTTTTCTCAAGCCTTACATTTGGCAGGTCGGTTTTAAGAAGAAGGTAAAGCAACAGTGTATTTTTTCAAGGAACAAATTAGCCTTTTCCTCTTTCGTCTTTTGCCTATGATCACCAGAAATGAATGGAGAAACAAGGATTGTAGCTACCATGTATTTGTCTTTTCTTATAGAATGTGACATCTTGAAAAAATATCTCCCAGTTTCCTACTTACCGAATGAAGGGGAGGCTTACCTGGCATCTTGGGGCTGGGGGTGGGAGGACAGAGAAGGAAGCCCTACTTCTAGCAGGTAAGTCTATAAAATGCTACGTAAAAGAAAGTCAGAATGATGTTTTCCAAGACGTAATGGGCAGCTAACCATATAGCATTAGTTAAGGATGAAAGGCCTGCTTGAACTCAAATCTCTCCCCACTAGCAGGCGGAACACAATACACATAAACGTTATGCCCAGATGGCCGCAGGGAGTAAGAAGGACAAGCACACTATCTCCCAAAACGACAGCCACACACTGGCTAGACCAGTGATTCCCAAAGACAGAGTGAAGGTCTATTTTTGTGTGTATGTGTGTCTATTTAGATATATGTACACACATATATCAGAATCTTGGAAGGAATGAGAGGGTACAAAACAAGAAGGCATGGATTCTCTAATCTGATAAACACCGGCCAGAACAATCCTCCAGCTTCGTCTCACATGGGCTGGTTTAGGAGGCAGTTCATCTGGGCCCAGAGAAGGAGTAAGCGATCTCGAGTTAATTTCAGATGGGGAACGGGGAATGAAGAAATCGTATCGTGGGCACCAACACTGGGTGGCGGGGCTTTGATCCTTGAGGAGCATGTAACTTTGGAGGTTTCTAAGAGAAGCTGGACCTGTGAGGGAGGGCTGGTGGCAAGAGAGGAGGGCAGGTGACTGCCACCTTGCACACAGGGGATCACGGAGGGCAATTCCATGAGCCACATTTGTTTATGACTTAAACAGTGACTCGGGGACGCCTGGGTGGCTCAGTCGATTAAGAGTCTGCCTTGCCTCTCTCTCTCTGGCGAATAAAATCTATAAACAAACAGTGACTCCTAGACTCCTCTCATAGATGTGCTCATAGACTCCTCTATGAATGTTTTTAAATATTGTGTTTCTGTGTCAATTACAATCACACACTCGCGCACACAGATTTATATGCTGGGACATCAGGGCTCAAGCTATCAGCTCCACTTTATAGTCACAATCACTAGCCTCAAGGGATCACTGGTGCAACCTCTTCATCCTACCACATTCCCCTGGTAAATTTACTCTCCAGCTCTCCTACACTGTTATCTTCACCTCTCAAACCTCAAACATCTTTCCCTTCCTCACTTTCAACTGATCACGCTCCTTATTTTCCTGAGGACATATAAACAACAGAAGGGGCTTTCTGCCTTCCCGCCGCATCCAAATGCATCCATCTCCTGGCACGGAGGCCTGTGCTTCCATCATGGTGTCTGCGCTGTCCAACAGGGGGCCTCTCCATTCTTCTAAGGCTGACATCTATGCGTGGGCCTGGGTGTCATCCCATCCACCCATCTGAGGACACCAGTCTTACCATGTCCCCTCCCTCATTCCAGGTTTCCTTCCCATTAACTTATACACAAGGCTTTTTTCAAAAGGACTCCCTTCACCCCATGTTTTCGTTGGGCTATCACCCCATTTCTCTGCTCCCCTGGACAGTACCTTTCTGTTACATTATCTCTACTAACAAGTAACCTATTCTTGCTAGCTCGTGTTCTCTCTTGACACTCTGTCCCGAATCCAGTTCAGCCAGGATTCTGTCCCCAACACTCCACCAAAACAACTCTTGCCAAGGTCAAGAATGCGCTGCATTTTGCCAAATACAATGTGATTTCTTGGTTCCCACTGTACTTGATGAGGAGCAGCTCCTACAGCTTTTTACTCCTCCTTTCTTGAGACATTTCCTCTGGTTGGTTTACAGGACCATGCTCTCCTCTACCCCACCAGGCTCTCCTTAGCAATCTGTTGATGGCTCTGTATCCACGTACCACCTGAGAATGTGCCAGATGACTTGTCTTCACTCACTCACATGATTTCATCTAATTTCATAGCTTTAAGTACCATATGCGCCAATAGTTGTCAAATTAGTATCTCTAGCCCAGAACTAGATCTCCTGTGACATCTAGACACATGCACCCAAAGGCCTACTTGACACCACACCCACGTCATCCACTAGATAACCCAAGATCACTACTGAATCCTTGATTCCACCCAAACCCGGACCTCCACCTCTCTTCCCCTCCATTCATCCATATTTTCAGGCCCAAACCTTGGGCAATCTTTGAATTCTCATCTCCATCCAGAATTCAATAATTACTTGCCACCTCCATTACTCCCTGGCCTGGTCCAGATCACATCATAGCTCTCTGCATGGCTGCAATAGCCTGCCAAGGGGCTCTGCGCTTCCACCCTAAATGGTCCCTGGATGGTCTATGCTCCATAATTCAATCATAGTGGTTGTAAAATGTAACTCAGATATGCTCACAAATTTCCAATGGTTTCCTACCTACTAACAGTGAAGTCCAAAGTCCTCAGCACACGCTACATGGCCCTACAGGATTCAGCCCCTGCTAACTCTCTGACCTATCTCCTACCCCTTTGGTCACACTGTTTCCCTGGCTGTTTTTATAATTGCTTATAACATGCTTCCTGCTCAGAATCTTTGCAATCACTGTTTGCTCTGCCTGGAACTCTCTTGCTGCAAACAATCTCATGGCTTGGGTGTCTGCTCAAATACTACTTTATTTAGAGAGCCCTTTTGTGGTAGGCAGAATTCTATGATGGTCTCCAATACCGCTGTCCCCTGGTGTACATGCCCTGCATAATCCTCTCCCCTGGGTGTGAACGAGACCTTTAAATATGATGGGCTATCACTCCCATGATTAAGTTACTTAATATAGCAAAGGTAAAGGGATTTTGTAGATGTAATTAAAGTTCCAAAGCAGTTGATTTTGACTTAATAAAAAGGGAGATTAATGTAGATGGAACTGGCTTAATCCAGTGAGAAACCTTTAACAGAGGGACTGAGCCCTTGAGGAGGAGGGGAGATGGTTTCCTCCTACCCTTGGGGAAAAAAAAAAAAAAAGGCAAAGTCCTGTTGTGAACTGTGTGTGCGGTGGGTGGCCTGTAGGAGCCAAAGACCTCAGTCCGCAGCTGCCAGGAACTGAACTCTGCCAACACCCAAATTAGCTGGAAGAAGACCTCAAGCTCCAGATGAGCATGCCTTAACTGCAGTGTTATGAGACACAGCAGAGAGCCCATCTAAGCTGCGCCCAGACTTCTGACCTACAGAAATGGAGAGAATAAATGGCTGTTGTTGTAAGCCCCGAAATTTGTGCTAACTTATTACACAACAGTAGAAATCTACTATGCCTTCTTTAATATAGAATAGCACCCCCATACTTTCTATGTTCCTGATGTAGATTTTCCTTCAGAGAACTTGATTAATCATGAAAGTAATATGAATATTTGGATATTTCCTTTCCCTGCCTCTAGAATGTAAGTTCCTAGAAGGCAAGAAATTTAAAATCGTCTTTTTTTTTCCCCCGTTGCATCACAGCACCTAGAACAGCACCATGCACATAGCAGATGCTCAATAAATACTTCCAGAGTGAATGGATTTGCTGCTTACATTTATGTCAGCACAGGGTGACCACAAAAACTTAACAGCATTTAACTTTTAATTTTAAAAGGTTATTTCTCAAAGTAGAAGGACTGCCCTTAGAGGAAACCAACTATACATTTTTGGGAGATTCAGGAGTTCTCAAAAATGAAAAAAAAAAAAAACTGGTTTAAATGAATACCTTGAAAACATTTAGGGGGAAAAAAATGTATATAATCAGGCACGAACATATATTCACCAAAAGTCATATTAAAGTTCATTTCTAGAAATAAAATTCATTTCTATTTTTTGGAAGTGTTTCTAGGTGGTTAGATTCAGAAAAAAAAATCATTGATATCTCAATTTCAGTAACACTTTTAATGGATCCTTTTAGGATATCCCTCTGAGTAGTTAGTTAAATGTCCACTAAAAAGCAGTAAAGTCAATAGGATTTGTTTCTGGTTGAGCAACTAAACGAAAAAATACTGATTATTAAAAACCACGCAAAAAGTGATTGGTTTCTAACAGATGCCAGAAGCCTCTGTTCTACTTGAACTGAACACGTTAAATCAATGTTGTAGATAAAGAGGTAAAAGACAGGTTCATCAGATGGGCAACTGAAATATATCCAAACATTATAACTAATATGCCACATGACAATCATGAGTGAAATATGGGCAGGGGGTGGAGAGGGGAGACAAGCAATGGGTCAAAACCAACAGGTTCACTATTACAGTGACAAATGTTAAGACATATAGAATGAGTTTTAAAATACAAGTTGCCGTTCAAATTAAGCTGGATAGCCCTTCAAGTGGAAATAACAAAATCAGAGGCTTTGTTTGGCTGTTAGGTCATGCTAGATCAGTCACCAAAGTGCATGGCTATTTCAAAGGGAATGGAAATTTAGGCTGATTTAGGAGAAATACGGACTGTAAACAGAAAAGAAAAAAATCGCATAATCTCACTATTGGACTCTAGCCTGCTAAGGCCAGCCACATCTGGAAGCCTGCATTTAAATATGGGTGTTACATTAAACTGGAAAACGACTCCATGAAGAAAGTTCTGAAGTCAAATGGGTTTTAGAGTAAACTTACATTCCTCCCCTGCAGAACATCTTAGAACCTTTAATATGTTAATATTCCTTGCGATTTTCAAAATAAAGAGTGTGTGTGTGTGTGTGTGTGTGTGTGTGTGTGTGTACAGATAGATGGACACTATGCACTGTTTCTTAGCTTATTTGAAGATGGAAGATAGGACCAGGGATCTAAGCCACAAACTCAGGAAGAAACCATGTAGGCCCACGAGGAACAAGGTAACAAAAGCAGGTGCAGACTACATGTCAATAAAGGATCGTGAGGATATAGAATATGACGAGAAGCAAGGCTACTTACACTGTTTTTCCTAGGAAACAGGAACAAGTCTTGTAAAACTACAAATGGCTCTCAGAAAAACAAGGGGATGCGCTTCTTCTATATTGTTCTAGTACCTAAAGCAAAACAGTCTCTGGAGGTAAGGCTCAGGAATATGTATGTGTTTTAAAACACTCTCCATAAGAATTTAATCCAGAGAACCTGGTATCTGCTCTGAGGGTCAGAATTGGGGCCCCGACAGGAAGATGAGTTGAATCTCAAGGAAGAAGGTGAACCGTAACAAAGCGTTTTAGTATCACAGAAGTGATTCACGGAAAAAGAGCTCAAGTATGCACAGGGGCGAAGTAGATATACAGCACGCCACTAAAAAAAAAAATTCCTGCATATATCAAGTAGGAGACTGGATGATGGGACTCTAAAGGTCACTCCCAACACTGCACACTCAAGTGGGCTGGATGGTAACCTCCATGGTCTCGTTCACGACTGTATCTCAGGAGCAAATACGGAGCCTGGCACAGTGGTTTTATCACAAATACTGGTGGAATGAATAAACGAACAAGTGAAAAATAAAAGTGGTATCTGATTCCAAAGTCAAACAAGAAAGGAATGGGCTATTTCATTCTTTGGAGATCACTAAATATGCATAATTATGAATCATAATCAAGGTTACTTTCAAAAATAAGGAAAATGGTCTTTGTAATAATTTCACTTCTTGACTGGGAAATCATCTCTGAATTAAATCACACCAAAGCTTGCTGTGCAGTTCCCCTGGTAAGCATGTGAAAACACACTGCAGATTGTAAATGACCATCAGAAGTAAGGAGTGATTATGGCGACGATTATCTACCCTGACAGACTAAACTAACTCAGACAGCTGGAAACTAACCTTGAAAATGAATCCGCTTTTTATAGCCAGGGCTCTGAAAATGGTCCATCAGCCATGTGTTTTATTTGTTTAATTGTCAAAGGAGAACATATGTGTAACTTATTTTAAAACACCTTCAACAATGTGACAGTATCCTGATTGACTTGGTGACGAAGCTGTTTATAATTAAGTGGAAGCAAGTATGTCTTCAGACACCATATTCTTAACAAAGAATACACACCAAGATGGACCTTACAGTTTAGAAATTCATGAAACAGAAAGAACTTTCATTCACTAGATAAAAGTCGACACTGTCAGGCACCATATTTGTATCCATTTCCTAGAAGACTGAGGGTTCTTTCAAAATACATCTGTCATTTAGCCACAGCAGCTGATCAAACCTGCCACTGAAAAATGTTCTGAAGAGGCAACCTGTAGAACAAGCATGGTTTATTTCTGTCAGACTGACTGCCGAAGTGTGAAAGAAACTCATTAAAAATCTCTTACTGTGATCTTACATTGTAAAAAATATTTTTTTAAAAAAAGGAAAAGCCCAAGAAAGAAAAGGCAAGGAAAAAAAATACTTAATGAAGGGTACACTGAGCCTGCAGACGCACTCAGCTGGTGCTTTCTTATTCTTCTGTAGTAAGCAATTAGAAAAGAGCAATTAGTCCACGGAATACAGCATACACACTAGCTGTTTGGTGAAATCAAATAAGTTAACAATTTTATTTTATGCTAATATTATGAAAACTTAATGGAGATAAGAATATTGTACTCTAGGAAAAGCAATACAAAATAAACAGTATTAGTTACCTTAATCTTAAAACGAGGTTCACAGCGCAAGAAGCTTCTCTATAGTCTTCGCTAGCATTGGGTAGGCCCTTTAAAAACAAAACCGTAAAAAACAAATTAATAAAATCATGATACCCCTTGATTCACACAACCCTTTTTTTCTGGAAATTTCCAAACGAGGTCTTTATACACATGGCAGGTCCTGTTTGGCCACATAACAGCTCCCTGTGAAGGTTGGAACGATGCCTTATTCCCATCCCAGTTGGAGAGCCAAATGTTTCAAACAGAAAACCTCGCTGTAGGGTGGGCCCTATGAACAAGTGGCATAAGACGCAGTAAGGCCAAAGAAGAAGGGTCAGCCAATCTTAAAGGAGCATCCCTCAAGCTGAGCCACTGCCTGTACCCACTGGGATTTGGTGACGCACAAAGGCCGGGCACCTTAAACCTTCGGAGGCAGAGGAAGGTGGGATCCAGTAGGGATCTTCCCTGCCTTTCTCACCTACGACCTATTTCCTTAAATACAGATGGTCAACCACAAATGCCTGCTTCCACAGGCGCTCCCTACTCCTGTGAATCCCTGGACATGAGTAGACCTTCCTGCTGGAGTAGAGGGAGAGAGATTTCGGATCAAGACTTGGCTCTGCCACTGACCAGATGTGCAACCATGAGCAAGTCATTTTTTTGAACCTCTTTTCCCACTTACAAAATGGGGATAATACCAGTCTCAAAAGTTTGCTGGAAGAACAAACAGTATATATGAAAATGACTTGTCACTATAATGTGTTACATAATACTAGTTACCCTAATCCCCTTTCCTGTTTCCCTTATTCTATTTGCCTTCTGACAGATTATTATTCCTAACTTGCCTTTTGTCCCTCAACCGGTCCTCACAATTTATCTCAAGTTGTTTTACTGAGTTGCCTGATACAGAGTAAAAAGACCTAAACTGAATCCCGGCTCTGACTAGTTCTATAACCTTGTTCTATAACCTTGCATGAACCACTTAACCTCTGCAAGTCTATGCTTCCTCGGCTATAAAACAAGGGCCAAGGACTAGATGTCTGATCTCAAACAGGCTTCCTGCAACCATAAAATCCTCTCTCTCTCTCCTCAGTTTACAGCTGCTTTCCGAAAATACCCATCAGGTAGGATGGAAATGAGTTTATCGATGGATATGCAGATCTGGGGGGGCAGAGTTGTGATCCCAAGGCTGGTGATGCTTGATAGTATTAACGATTTTAGAGCAAAAGGGCTTGCCTATTAATTATATAGCAAAACCAGAATGGTGGCCTGCACCCTGGTACTATGTCCATGACCCTCCCCTGTGCTGCTCAGCACCCTGCATCAGCACCCAACACGACTCATGGCGCATGTTTTCCATCATGTAACTTTTAATATAAATAAATTTCAGTCCCTGGACTTTTATTTTTACAAGGCAAGTTGTAGAGATAAATTGGCCCATAAAATTCAATGGTAAAACAATTATGAAAACAAGTTGTAGAAATCCAACCGAGAGCCAAAAAGAAAAAAAAGTATCAACTCTACAGTTTGTGGCTAGAATCTAACAGAATGGGGAGTCATTTTCTTTCCTTTTCTGATTTCACATGGTACCAACAATTTCAGAAGCAGTGTGGTAATCAATCCTTGCTCTTGAACCTATCATTTAAAGGTTGGAGGTCCTGAAAATCATGATCAATAGTAACAGTACTCTTTTCTCCATACCTATTAAAAAAAGAGTTTACAAGCCTCTGATTTTGATGGACTGCCCTGAAACTGTCTATCTTCCGAAAATGTTGGTTTTTCTAAAAATAGGTCTACTGGTGGAGAAACGTACCTGAGAGTCCTGCACAGAGAGGGACTGTATCTGCTCGGGTATACTGCTGGCATTCACTGCCATCTGTTAAGAGAGACACCGTTACA
Source organism: Callorhinus ursinus (assembly GCF_003265705.2). Classification (NCBI taxonomy): domain Eukaryota; kingdom Metazoa; phylum Chordata; class Mammalia; order Carnivora; family Otariidae; genus Callorhinus; species Callorhinus ursinus. The sequence continues at coordinate 61,725,650 of NW_027397064.1, read as the reverse complement.
GCACTTAAGGAAACCAAAATGAGACAGTAAGGTCAGCGTGCTTACACCAAGTCCCAATTATCAGAGACAATTTTGCATAAGTAATTTTAAATTGTTTTTTTGCCCCAAAGTGTGGTCCTTTGAAACCCTTCATGGGAATCACCTAGGACGCATAGTAAAGATTTCTGGGCCCTGCCTAGCCTAGGATTCAGAATTTCACAGAGACGAGAGTATGTGTATCCTTAACAAGTGCCCTGGGTGATCCTTATGCTTTCAGAGAGCCACTCAGCTAAAGTGAAAAGGCGGGGACTATTTGGTAGTTTAAATCTGATAACAGAAAGATGCTCTAGGACCATCTGTTCTTGTCACAGAATTTTGCCTCAAGTTAAAGGTCCCCAACGAAAGGATGTTAGAATTAGTAACCTTTGACCATGACTTGACCTTTAATCATTACGTGGAACAATTTTTTTCCCTGGATTTAAAAAATACATAATGGTAGTTGGACTTTTAAGACACATTTCCCCAAAAGAAATCCAAAGCAATAGGTTATTTTTTTCTCTTGAGTTGGAAATCCAACCCTAATGTGATACCAAAAGTATTTTTGCCTCAAGCTTTACTTTTGTGAACTCTGCCCTCAAAACAAAACTGAAAAGACCAAAAAGAAAAAAATAAAAAAAAAAACTAGAAGAGGAGCAACAATGAAAATGAAAAGTACGTATTATTTTCTAAAACTATCAACTCTAAAATAATCAGAAGTCATCAGAAATTTTTCACAGCAAGTTTTAAGACGTAAAATTCTTACTCTCTGGGCTTCCCCAAAATAACTACGTTAGTAATGAAGTAATAGGGGGAAGCGTACTAATGTATCTGTAATTTACTTTGAAATGCATCAAAAAATGAAGATGGACTGATGGAGGATGTACACATGATAAATGTATGATAAAGTATAGTAATGGTAGGATCTAGGTGTAGGTATGTGCGTGTTCACTATAAAATACTTTTACTGTTGCTCTACGTTTGAAAATTTTCATAGTAAAATATTGGGGGGAAATGAATAAGCAACATGCATTCTTTAACCAGCCAGAGGACCTGGGCCTACACCAAATGATCTCTTGTAAAGAATCCTTCAGGCTGACTGATCCCATGATCTCAATTAAGGTGTGAGATACAACCAAAAGCTACATCAGCACTTACAGAATATTCTACCTCTAGTCAAAAGACTACTCTAAACTGAAAAACCTTAATGGGATTTACTAGAGATGAAAACCTCTCTTCCTCCTAAGGAGGTCCCCTCTCCTGCCCTGCTCCCTTATTCCTGGGCCATCATCAGGATGGAGAGCTAGTTAACTAGACTGGGGGCTGGATCCCCAAGGACCCTATGCAACCTCACTCTGTAGGTGCAGCCCTGCAGGTAATGAAGGGACCAGCCTCTGGCTCTCACGGGTACAAAAGCAATACAGGGGATTCCCCAGGAAAATATGCAGAGATGCACAGGCGTGGTGGAGAGCAAAGTTTCTTGCGCAAAACATCTTCCTTGACAACCAACTCCAGTCACCCAAATTCTACCATTATGGGTAAACATTTTTAAATATAAAAACTCACAAGAAAGCTAACATATTAAGCAGGTGTTATTCATCACCAATATAAATTTGCTTACTGGAATTTTTTTTTTTGTTTTTAAACAGTTTGTTATAAGAAGCACATTTGAGGGAATGGGAGTTTTCATAGAAGGGGAAGAGAAGAACAGATTAATGATGGATACCATCCTGGAAATAGGCCTCTGAGACTGGGTGAAAGAAAGGGAAAGATCCCAGAATAGAGAAAAGAAAGGGACAATGTCTGCTAATTTTCCACAGGGCTCTGCCTAATCTTCTCCTTTTCTATTTTTAAAATTACTGTGGCAAAAAATAAAATAAAAAATAAAATAAAATTACTGTGGCTAACTAAATGCAGTGTGTTATCCTGGATTGGATCCTGGGACCAAAATAAAGGATATTAGTGGACAAACTAGAGCAATACGAACACGGTCTGTGGTTTAGCTGATGGTAAATGTAGCACTTTTGTTTCTTAGTTGTGACAAATGAACCAGGCTCACATAGAATGGAACAGTGGGTGAAGAGTGTATGGGAACTTTGTACTATCTTTGTCACTTTTCTCGAAAGCTAAAATTATTGCAAAATAGGTTTATTTTCAGAAATACAGAAGATTTCTGATGACAAATCTAATGTTTATGACAAAAAGTCAGAAAGCCAGTCACTGGAAATAAGAACGTCTTTTAGAAAATGGTGGCAGGAAAGTATGGAGTCAAAGCCATCTGTGGTGACAAAGCCAAACATAATAAATTTGGAGGGAGAAATTAAATCTGTGCCTCCATCTACCAATGGATACAATACAAACATGTATAAGAGCTGACAGGCATTTGGAAAACACAATGTCCTCAGAAACACACTAAAAAAAGCTAACGGCAGTTCTAACAATGAGGCAATAGCAATGAGTCAACATAAGCAATAAATTTAGCTTTCCCATTTTGACGAACCTCTAGTAAAATTAACTCAACCTAAATCCACACCCAATTTATTTTCTCCTCAGAACAAAATACCAGAGTTGGGAAATGTTTTCACAATTAACCTCGCCTAGATTCTGTAATAAAATTCTTCAACATAGCTCTTATGGGTTGTCGAGGGCCTCAGTCAACAAACCTTCCCACCTGGCGATTTCTGATAGATATTTAAAACAAATCTTCAGAAATTTTGAGCACACAATCTCCCTGGATTTCAGTGTGGACTTGTGGATTCAGAGCAAGTGGTGTGGTTTTCCTAGCCAGTGATTCTTGATCCTAGCCATGTATCAGAATCACATGAGCAGCTTTCTAAAACTCTGGGTTGCGTGGACATTATCCCCAACTCCCAAATCACAATTTTGAGGGCTGGTTCTAGGCATCTGCATTTTTAAAGCTTTCGGTTTTTCTGATGTGCAGCCAAGGTTGCAAACCATTTGTTTTCACGCCTAACAGAGGGGCTGCTGTAAAAATAACGCTTCCTTAGTAGAAGCCTTAGCAAATGTCTCCCTCGGTTAAAGGAAACCCCAAAAAAGTGGGAATGTCAAGATAAAGGCAATTTTACTTTTATATAGAAAATTAGGATATAAAGCAAAACCAATTTTAAAAATTATAAAACATGTATTATTTTCAGAATCTGACAAAAACAGATTTCCAAATCGCTGGTCAAAAAGAAGATCAATAATGAGGTAATAGCTGAAAGGTTTCCTGTAAGATAGGATGGCATATAGACTAGGAAACCCCACCTAAGGAAGCCAGTCTTGCAAATACCTCCCCCGACCCCCACCTCCAAAGAGATGAGAAGCTCCCAGAGAGCAGGCTCTCTGCTTTATATAATTCCCACAATGCCACAGTACCTAACACTGCCTCATGTAAAAATCAGGCACAGATTAAATATTTGCTCAATTAACTTCATTATTACTATTGTTACGTTAACAATATAGTCACCTTTAAGTCACCACTGGTTGCCACCATCCAAGTGGAATATAATAATAAATAAATGAAATGAGCATGAATTATCTACTTACTACAAACTACGAATTACTAGTAGGCTGTAACTAATACTTGGCAAGGCTATTTCTAAAACGTCAGAACACAGGAGGACCAATTTTTCTATGGGTTTGGCTATGAATCTCAAGACAAGTGGCGTAACTCTGGCACTTTCCAGGTTACACTGGAAATTCTCTCGGATTTAAAAGGACCTCCAAATATGGCCGAGTATCAGGCACATCTTCCCAAGGCCTCTCTAACAAACATCCCACCCTGACCTCCTTAATCGTCAACAAATGCTGTAATACCTGGACATTCTGCCTTATAATTCCTAGGGAAGCCAAATTGCCCTTTACAAATTAAGCATCTAAAACACTCCCTCCTTCACTGAAGCATCTCATTTCTGTCTCAACGTGGAGCTACCAAGTAGGGCTCCCGTCTCTGAACTTCAGCTCGATTACGTAACATCTTCTGATTTTTTTTTCCCTCACCTCTGACCCACTCACAAATATGATATGCCTCTTCAGGCACTTGTTTAATGTCTATTTCAGCGTGTGGGTATTCACGTCACCAACGACCATGTACAGAGTGTCCACTAGATGCAATGGGAACACAAATATGAATAAAATACTAGCCCTGTCTTCTAGGGGCTCCTAGTTAAGTAAATAAACTGCCATTTAAATGACGAAAGTCCTTGAAAAGTTTATTAAAATGTAAACACAGGCATTTAAATGTGCCATTTGGCACAGATAAGCATTTTTACCCTTAAAGATGTTTAAAGGTATAAGGTACCCTGTCAGAGGCTGTATAAATTGGTACTTTTTTATTCTCAACTTTACTGAGATACAATTGACAAACAGAAATGTGAGATATTTAAAGTGGTTCACATTTTGATGGTAGCTATGAAAAATTCAAAATCAGATTTTGTCAAACGAAATAATCACAGTTCTTTCAATTCTTTAAATTACTTTACCTGCACATGTGCCCCTTGACATGCAGACACAAAATGTGAATGGAAGGCAGTTTGTAATAGTAACCTACATGCTCACCAAAAAGTTAATGGTTAAATTAACCATTTCAATCCATCCAGGGTAATACTACTTGGCAGTTAAAAAGAGAGGCAGATCTACACAACAACTAACATGGGAAGATTTCCAAGATAGAATGCAAGTTGCAAAAACCAAAAAACATTTTTGTGGAATCACTATGTTGTCCACTGGAAACGAATGTGACGTTGTGTCAACTATACTTCAATAAAAATGTGTATGGTGTTTATAATCCCATTCACATTTTTAATAGGATATAGATTTCTTTATTTACATATTTGTATGTAAATGAGCAGAAAAAGTCTGGAAGAAAATATTGCAAACTGATAACCTCTTTGGAAAGAAGAAACAGACACAGGGCAAGAGGGGTAGCAAAATAAAAGTGGCTCTTCAGGCCTCTCTATTTAATTCTTCTGTACAAAGAATTTTACAAGTCTTTGCATCCCTTTCAATAATACCTACTCTGACCAACCCATTTAAAATTATAATCCCCTACCACATCCCTGTACTTCCCACCCACCATTTTTTTTTCCCATTGCTCCTATTCCATTGTAACAAACCACAAATTTACTGATTTATGAAGGCTGTTGCCTGTTGTCTATTTGCTCCCATCAAAATGTAAGTGCCACAGGGACAGGGATTTCGTGATTTTTTTCCCTCACTGATGTATCCCCCAAACCTACTAAAACAGTGTGCATAGTGTGTGTGTGTGTATGTGTGTGTATTTGTTGCATATTTACACATTCAACAGTTCTAATCCCTTTTTGTAATATATAAATACTTTTTGCCTCACTTACAAAAGGTGAATTTAAGTGGGTGGCAAGTCAGGGAGTTACTTTAATTGAAAGCTGAAAGGACAGAGGAACCATCATTGTGGCTGCTCTTAACACAGCTCAGGATACTGAAATGCCAGTCTTGAAAAACAAAACAGAACAAAACAAAAAAGTGGCCTGAAAAGCTATGTAATAGCAGGTGGAGCTGATTATTCCTAAAATGTAGTAAAAGTGTTTACATTCAAAGACATGAACCCTTTCACAAAAATAAGGCTATCTATGTGTTCCTTAATTATGAACCAGCATGAGAACAGACATATGCCTCTGGGAAATCAAATGAGTTGAGACACAGAGAAGTGCCTAAGACTTTCAAATCCCACCCAAGAAGGTCAAGAGTGATGATGATTAACTGTCAGCATGCTATCCATTACTCTTTCCTGTCTGTGCAGAAAATATTCTTGCCAAAAAGATACTGTTAATATCCAAATAACAGATCAGTTATCAGAGCAATTTCAACAAGCACAGAGGAGAATATTGTCACAATAAACTTAAATCCTCAAGAGGAAAGACCCACACCCATCAGCCTGCACGAGGGAAGGCTGGATTCGGAGAATATGCTCCGATAAAGACATCCCATAGTGAACCAATACAAATGCTTTCTGCATCACGCTGCCACTTGAATCACATTATTTTGTTCTATTTCTAGGCAGGATGGGCACTTCTGGTTCGAGACACTCTAGGAAATAGATGAAAAACCTTGACTCCGCACTTCACTGTGGGTAAAATAGGTAAGTGGGCAGGGAGAGAGCAGAGTTCACAATACCCGGTTAAGATCATTCTAAAAGCCAGCACATGTGTGCAGCCGACGGGTCCTACTGTGGAGCTTATCACCATCGTTTGTAACGGGGAGGGATAACTTCCTTGATGAAGCTTATGTGTTATGTACAAAATGAAAAAGATGAATTCCCATGATAAACATAGGAAGGAACAGGAACTGAAGGACAGGGAACAAGGGGAGGCAGGCAGGTTGAAAAATCCCGAAGGGAGGCCTACTGGTGTGGCAGGAAGGATGAAGAGACTGGAGGGAAGGGAGAGTGACAGGGAGACAATGGCTTGTAGCTCAGAAGTGCTCTTCACAGAAGGGCCAGCTGGAAACTGCCCCTTGTAGTGGACAGAAGACTGACCTCGCTGCATCAAAAGGAAATGTCTGCTAATTACAAAGAAAAAAAAAAAGTTGGGGTGGATCCCATTTGTAACCCAAAGTCTTCTGTTTTCTTAATGAGAATTTATCAAGGCATACATTAATTACTAGGTCTGTAAAATATTTGGAGCTATTTAAATACGCTCAAATTTTCTCTAGGAGAATTGGCAAGCCTTTTGAACTACAGTCATCATTAGGCATTAGGATAATTAACCAGATGGAGGAAGTAAAGTTAATCAAAAGATGACTAGTTCTCAAAGGGAAGCTGACGAGTGTTCCTTGCCTACGAAGCTACCCAGGAGACTGTAAAGTCAAGACAGATCCAACATGAAGTTTCCAACCAGTTTCTATCTGCTTTATTGTAAACTAAAAAATCTAGAAGAGATTTAGCCTGTATGCCTGCTGTGTTTTCTAAAGGACAGTAATATGAGGAGTTGAGATCAACTGAGTCCTAAGTTGAGCACCCAGTGAGCATTTTATGTGCATGATTTCATCAATCCTCAGAGCAATTTAAAAGTAGTATGATCATCACCATCTGACAGATGAGGAAACTGAGGCTCAGAGTAAAATCATCTGCCCCAATTTATAAAGGCCAAAAGTAACCCTCAATCGGGACCTGCAAAGTCTACATGCCTTTTCTTTTCTGTTATTCCACGAGAACAAAATTTTGAAGTCTCTTTCCCCAAATGGATCACATTCTGACACACTACAAGGGGCGGTGGAGGGGGCGGGAGTGCGTGGGCCAAAAAAGTTTTAAAATAAATAACCACCACTCACCTCTGGGTTTTCTTCTTTTACTCTTCGTGACTGTAAAACAATTGCAGATCCATTAATACACGTACCCACAAAATGCCACAAAAATAAAATGTGCACAGGTTAGCCCACCATCGTCGATGTCTCTTACCTTTTCTTGAGAAAAAGCTGCCTTCCCTTCTTCACTTTTCTCATCCATCTCGTCGTCACTCCACTCCCAGTCACCGTCCTCGGTTTTATGAAGGTGACCGCTTGACCCAGGAACTCTTCTCACCTGAATCGAAACACACAGCCCAATTCTTCACTAGCGGAAGGTAAACAGCGCTCGCTGGGACAGCAACTTGGGTTACCCAGCGCACGCCTATCCTGAAGACACCCTGACTGGTTATGAATTCAGGGATAGCAGTTAGTACCCAAAAAGACCACCCGGCCTGCACACTCCCACACTTGTCCTCTTTCCAAAGCAACGGTGTTCTCGAAATGCATTACTACACACATGAAGAACAGAATATTTTGGAAGAACACCACACACATCAGCCATCAGGATCAAACCCATCCTTCACTTTTGCTTCAGTTAACACTTCGTTAATTACTACACATTAAAGGCCATGTGGTCAGCTTCAAGACTGCCTAAGGAAATGCAAGTGAGCAACAGACTGCTGGCGGAGGAAAGGCAGGGGAATCAGGCAGCCTAACGGAGCATACGAATCTAGGGGTCTATCAGCGATCTAAAACCTACGTCAAAAAAAAAAAAAAGCAAATACTCTTCTGTTGCCATCTTGCTTTTTTTCAGAACCTGACATCACCCTTGTCGTCCCACGATTCTGCTCAACCCACTTGAGCAAAATGAAACAGCATCAGACTATTCTTAACACACCTTGTAACGCTTCTGACACTTGGGGGATTGCCAGAAACACAGCAAGATAATCAGCAGCCGTGCCAGATAATCTAGACAGATTACATCAGCTGTCTGCAAGAATTTCAACATTTTTTTGAACTAGGGTAGAGATGTGATTCGGGGGTGTGCTTTCCAAATGCCTGGTGTGGGCGAAAAAGCAAAATTTTTAAAAGGACAGGATGACTGAGAATGATGAGCCTCTGACCAAAGTACTTTGCATTAAAAACAAATGGACTCAGACATAATTAAACAAAGTAGCAGATGAACATGTGAACATAAGAGCCAATGATCCACTGATTCGGAGAAACTTCAAGGGGAAAGGGACCCTGGAGACTGTCTAGTCTGACCCCCTCATTTTACAGATGAGAAAATGAAGGCCCAGAACATGACCGAAAATCGCAGGGCTATAAGGATAAAATTAAGAAAAAAGCCTTCAGATTCCCATTCAAATGTGAGACTTACACCACTGAATGACCACTGTGAAACTGAAGTTGTCTCAAAACATCCTGTGAAGACTCTGAAAGACTATAATGTGAAGAAAACACTATCTTCCATAATAGAAACTACTTAGTTATATCATGGGAGCTTCGTTAATCCTAAGGGAAATACCACAGACCTTAAATGTAAAGTAAGGATTTACACACATGTTCAGTCAATGTCAATTCGCAATCAGTGCAGGCTCGGGGTTGGGTTTGACTTAAAGACATTATCGTGTGGAACCTGTAAAGCCTGACCATTTGGTCTAGAAGATCAGAGCCTCAATATGGAAAGTTAAAAAATAAAAAGTTCTTATTCATAACTGCAAACAGTTACGCTTAATTAAAAAAAAAAAAAGCTTCTCTCCACTCCAAAAAAACTGAATTTACCTTTGAAACCTTCTAGGCTTAACATATTTTTTTCCATTTACTTTTTTTGAATCATTGGAAAAGACCTAATGATAGTGATTTTAATGCGCTAATAGATGCTGGCAAAGTAGTGTAGGGAAAAAATGCTGAAATGTCCTTTGAGACATTCAGAACAAACTGCTCTTTAAAATTACAAAGAAATGGATAGAAGAGAAAACAATTTTTTTCTAAAAAATGATTTTAGAGAGAGAGAGCACACAAGTGGGGGGGGGAATCCCAAGCAGACTCCACACTGAGTGCAGAGCCCGATGTGGGGCTCAATCCCAGTACCCCAAGATCATGAACTGAACGGAAACCCAGAGTCGACACTCAACCGACTGGGCCACCCAGGCGCCCCGAAGGAAAATAATTTTCTGTTGACATATACTATAAAATTATTTTCTTAGCAGTACTCATCATGATGATAGCAACATAGAGGAAAATCTGTTGATGACTACATCAAAAGAGGAAAATCTGTTTAATGACTACATTAAAAGACTTTCAAGCAACATCTATTACAAAACATACTATTAACTCAGAAGTAGGAAAACTATCAGAAACAGAACTCTACCTTTACTGAAACAGAAAACAAAACAAAACAAGCATGGCTGATGTGTTAGTATTCTTCAAGTACTAATATTTAAGACATTACACTAAGGAAATCTCTGACAACAGAGATAGTGCAGCTTCACACCCTGAAATCTCCTTTATGCCCTTTCTCCTCTGTTTACAGGATTTGCCAGTTCTGTTTCTACAAGCAGGCTCCAACCACAGACAATAAAATGGCCACCTTCTATTTTATTTTAGAACCCTGTCTCCCTCCTAGTTTTATTTGCTGGAAGAGAGAAGGATAAAGCAAAATGTCTAAGATTATAGCCTCGGGCACTGAAAGAAATGGTGACATGGACCTTTAATAAATACTGAATAAACAGAAATTAAGACAAAAACACTATAAAATCTACGTAGCAGAAAATATTGGTATAGGAGTCCTGAGAACAAGAATACAGAACTGTTAAGAACATCCTCTCGGTTTACTGGAAAGAAAAGAACTTGCAGCATAATTTGAAACCCGGGTTTCACGGTATATTTATGTGACATTGACCTCCACTGAAAAGACCAGAAAGCAATTCTACAAAGTTACATCCCTGTGGGGAGCTTGCAGAGACTCCAGGAAACAACTTCTACCTTCCAAAGCCAAAGCAACTAAGTTTCACATTGTTTAACAAATGGGGTTCTTATTTAGGAACTGATGAATACTCTACAAAATAAAAGATGTGTAAAGGCTTCTGTCCTTCCCCGTCTCCTACCCCGAGGATGGGGGTTACCATTGCATTGCTCTCATTCTGTTTAACAAATCCACCACTTAGTAAAGCCAAGAGGAGGTAGTTGGGGGTTTAAAAAAAAGAATCCAGTGCTTCTCAGAGAAAGGAGCTCAGTCGTGAGCCCACAAATTCCTCAGGTCCAACAGTGAGTTTAGACAAAGTTTTACATGCAGTAACATTCCTGGGCATAAAATACAGTTGAGCAGCCCTACTGATAGGTTATTTTCTTTCCTTTCTCGAAACCCTATCTTTGTGAAAATCCGTTTTAAAAACTGAACCAAAGTTCTGATTCCCACCAGAAAAGAAGTCAGGTTCAGACAGAAGAGTGTGACTCCCGGGCTACTGCTGGTGGCAGAGCCGGGATGGAGCCGCCAGGAACGGGGAATGGCAGCAACAAGGGTAAGTCACTGGAGTGTTCCCAGTGGCGCCCCTCTGAACAGGAGCTTTCTAGAAATAACCAGGACCCAGGGTCTCTGTACAACATCTCACATTGAGCCCTGACACCAGAACAGGAAAAAAGGTTTGAAGGACAGAAGACGACAGCCAGCAGGTAAGCTATCTAGACAGGGTGTTAAACATGTTAGAAATTAAAGTGTGTTTCTCTAACAAAGGATGAATGTGACCCCGAGAAAAACTGGCCAAAATTTAGCAGCATTTGTCCCATCCTGCAGGGTCTGCTGTTCCCACGGCTACATTAATGTCTCCCAGGAGGAATGATTTCTCCATCAATGGGAATCCTGCACTGCACTTCTCCACCTGGTAACATACAGCCTGACCTGAGTGATCTGGACATGGTAGAAAGCAACACCCAGGAGCTTTTCCCTTATCAGGCAGTCTACTGACCAGAAGTATTAAAAATGTTTCTAATTAAATGTGGTTTATAATATTTGAGGTGCTGCCAAGGAAACAAAAAGCCTTCTAAATCATCAAAAATAAATAAAATTAGGGGCACCTGGGTGGCTCAGTCGGTTAAGCGTCCAACTCTGGGTTTCGGCTCAGGTCACGATCTCAGGGTCGTGGGACTGAGCTCCCCCTCGTCGGGCTCCGCGCTCAGTGCAGAGTTTGCTTGTCCCTCTCCCTCTGCTCCTCCCCCCACTTGTGTTCTCTATCTCTAAAATAAATCAAATCTTTTAAAAAAGAGAAAATAAAATAGAATTACTCAGTAAGTTTTCAGCGGAAATATTTTACTACCCATCTTATACTCTGACATTACATCCTACAACCTCTCTGACACCTCCATCCCAAACCTACTACCTGGCCTCACTGTGCCCTCTGGCCCCCAGCCCGCCCCCTCCTGGCTTCACCCCCCATCTTATAAGGTCTGGAGCCCACAGCTGACTCTGCTGATACTGCACTTATTATACCCCACCCCCAGACCCCTTCCTGTACAAATCACACCTGGGAGGAAAGCTGGGGGGGGGGGCTCAGTCCAAATACCCATCCTTCATTCCTGAGCGAATGGAGACTAGCCACGCACCTGGTGCCATGACGGATGGTTGCTGGCCACTCCTGGGCGGGGGGGGGTGCGGGGGGCGGGTATCAGGACTGCCACAACCCTGCCACTCAAGGTGTGGTTCCCGCACCAGCAGCAACGGCATCACTGGGGAGCTTTATCAGAAATGCTAAATCTTGGGCTCCACTCCAAACCCACTAAATCATAATATTCCTTTTAGCAAGCGCTTCAGGTGATTCCTATTCTCATTCGGGTTGGAGAAGCACTGTGCTGATCGCTGTTAGCCTATTCCATCTCCCCAGCCCGTAATACCAGCTGTTATTTATGTAAGACAGTTAATGGGCTCGGAGAACTTTAAATACCTTAATTAATTTAATCTTCAGGGTAGTTTTGTGAGCTGAGAATCATTGTACTCGCCCATTTTTCTGAGGGAAAACAAGTGAAACACCTGACCCAAGCCATAGGGCTGGGAGAGCCGGGGCCAGGACGGGAGCGCAGGAGTCTGACCCCCAACCTTCCAGGGCTGGGCTCCGCTACTGCGGCTCACCGGGGAGCCCGTCCTGCCCAGCTCCCTCCACCTGCCACCCTGAGCGCACCAAGTCCATCCAACCTACAGCGCACCCCTTCGAAGTGATGCTGATCCCCTCCTTCACACGCTCCACCCACCTTAGCCTCTTTCCCGCCTGTGTGTAGAAAAATGGATCCCCTTTCCTCTGAAAGCCAACACCTCCTGCGTGCTCCTCATTTATCTACACATTATCTACCCATTCCTTCAAGACACTTCCAGCCAGGCCCTGCTCATCTATATCCACCAGAAACACATTCAAGTCTCTCCTACACTTCTGTCCAAAAGCGGCGGCAGGCTCGGATTTTGTTCTTTCCACGAGCAGTCACTCCGTCCCTCTCCCCTCCCACACTCAACATTTTTCTGAAGATCGTCTCTAATTGCTGCCTTCATTTGCTCAACCCATCCTCACTCTTTAATCTCAACATAAAAAGATTATCTGTCCCCAGTAGGCCACCCAAACTGCCTCTCCCGCACAGGTTTACTGACTTCACACTTGAGTCATGGAACGAACGCTTCCCTCTGTTGCCCTAATGCTATCTTGTAGACACAGCTAAATCCCATTCTTTTCCTTCACACTTTCTCCAAACCCGGACTGCCTCTCCTTCTGCTGTTCTCTGTCCTTCCATGTCCTACTACTGTTCTTTGTTCCATCTTAACTGCACACATGGCTGCCAGACTCGGTCTCCTCGAGGGAGCACACAGTCTCCATGGCTTCCCCTCTCTCATCTAAGCTGATGACCTTGGAAACGTCGTCTCTCAGTCTGGTTTTCGAAATGCTCTGTGGGATACGAAAGCCTGATCAATTGCTAGCAAGCTATCTCCTACCCATTCATGAATGCTCGACCCCCAGCCTCACTCTGACACTTCTCCCGGGCGAATGCCTCCGTGCTGGAGGTGGCTCACAGTTGGCTGAGGAGAGTCCACTGTTAAAATTTCACAAAGTTTGCAAGACAGTTGACCTCACACTGGTTGCGTAAAACTGGCCCCAGCAGGAGTATTTACACAATGGAAATTGGAAAATAATACAAATCAGGATTTGCACTCCTCCCTCACTGCCAGTTTTCAACGTTTACCAGCACACCACAGGTGGTTAAGATTCACCTTATGGGAATGTTATAAAATTTGACCAAGGCATTTCACATGAGCTTAGTAGTTATTCCTGGGAATAGCTAGTTTACAATGGCAAGTATCTCATTCCTATTGCACAAGCCTCTCAGATTTCACCTCTACAACACACTTTTGAAATACACACAAATTGCTTCTTACGTATCCAACATATACCATTCGAGGTACAGCTGAGGGAGGCAACTATCTTCGTATTACGTAAACACACATACGGCTTGGGATAATACTTATTATGACAGCATCATGAGGAAACATGATGTTCTAGTCTTTTTTAATGCAAATGAAAGTGAGAAGAGTGACTGAAAAATTGTGTTAGGTGATACAAAAATTGGATCTATGATGATTGATGCCAATCCTGCAATCGAGAGACTAAATAATATTGCCTAAGACAAAGTAAGAAAGGAAAACAGGGACACCTGGGTGGCTCAGTGGTTTAAGAGTCTGCCTTCGGCTCAGGACATGATCCCAGAGTCCCGGGATCGAGTCCCACCTTGGACTCCCCGCTCAGCGGAGAGCCGGCTTCTCCCTCTCCCTTTGCCCCTGCCGCCCACTCGTGCTCACTCACGCTCTCTCTCTCTCACTTGCTCTTGCTCTCTACCTCAAATAAATAATAAAAAAAAAAGAAAGGAAAACAAATGATGTATTTCCAAATAAAATTGTTTTGTATAATGTGTTAAATAACATAGTTAGACATAAGTTTTATCAGTAGATATTTTGTTATGTCCCTAGGTGTTCAATATGTTCAAACTCAGCAGAACACTTGTTTTTTTTCCCTAATCTTTAGATTTGGAAAATAAAGATTCCTTTATTTTCAAATTACCTTTATAATTAGAAATGTACAATAAATTCTGCCGACAAGATCAATAATTTTACACCTGATAGATTTTCTGTAAAATGGAAATATACATCCCTGCCAGTTAAAGCATGGAATTAAGTTCTCAAACTTCCTGTAAATATTAATATGACAGTAAATCGATAGTAAACATAAATGTCATTGAAAAATTATTCATTTTGTTTATAACAATCTGGAACCTTGATTATTTGATAGAATATGAGAAAAGTAAAGTGTGAAAGAGAGAAAAGTACTGGTCTAGTTTACGTTTCTGTTCGCACATTCTAACCCCAGAGGAACAGAAATACAGAAATGCATTATTTCTACTAAGCATCTCTCTATAGAAATTGTTTATAGAAACCTTCTGCATGTAGAATTCACTAGATAGTGGCTTAATAAGGCCCATATTTCCTATAAGTTGTTTCAAATACAAAGTATTTAAAATAAAATTCCATTTAGGGTTAAAATGAAACAGCACCTCTGAAATTCCTTCCCCCTCCCCTACCCCCGGTCATCCTGGCCAAGGGGCACAGTCATATAAAGTTCTTAACATGATGTCTGGCACATAACAAATACTCAAGACATGACAGGTGCTGTTATCACTAATAGATTTCACATTTCTCACAACCCAAATCTACCAAACATTATATTCTGCAAATTTTACTTCCTCTACCGCTGTTGTGTTAGATCAGGTCCCCCTTCAATGTTGGTTTTTTTGTCCTTCCTGTTAAAACAAACTGCTTATCAACCTGCTGACCATTCATCTCCTGCCTATTTTATCCTTCATACTAATCACACTAGTATGACAATTAGCACTCTTGCAAAAAAAAAGACAAGAGTTCACTATTGCCTATAGAATGAGTCCAGATCCCTTAACATTAAAGTCTCTCCACACCCTAGCTCCAGAAGACCTTTTCAAGACTTCTTTCCCACCACTTCCCTTTAGACACCCCGCAATCCAGTTTCGTACAAATGCCGCACTTCCGCGACTCACCTTCTCGCGTATGTATTACACACGTGCCCTGGCCTTGGTCTGCCCTTCTCATTCTCCACTTCTCCCCTTTCTTCTAATCCAAGAAGCTTCTGCCAATTCTCCCAAGTGGTATTTGTGCCTGCCACTTTATACCGCCCTACTCTGTACTACATTTAATGGATGACATACTGAACTGTATACTCCTTCGGGGCAGAGAGCTACCCTTAGCCTTTTTAAATCATCACTAATTCATTCATTCAGTCAGCACAGTTTTGTTCAATACCTACTTTGATCCCAAGTTCGAGACCAAAGATAAACTGAATAAAAGTCTACACCACGGAGTAGTTCACCACCCAGAGATGTGGACAGACATGTAAGCTAATGATGTCAATAAAATGTGCATGCCACAGGAAAGTTAGGAGGCTGCGGGGCTGCAGAAGAGAGGAAGACTGGTCGGTGAAGGACAGTCAGAGCTCCCCAAACACAAAGCAGAGACATTATTCCACCTGGAGAGACGGTATGAACTTACGGAGTTATGCCCACTCAGGTGATGTGGCTGGGTCACGAAGTACTGGGGTCTAGGGATTGGGCTTAAGGAAATGGCTAAGATTAAAGCTGGAAAAGTTGTGCAAAGAACCCGTACAAAAAGAATGGCACATTCAACGGCCTGCAGAAGCCAGGCGGGAAATGAAGAGCAGACTCGGCGAGGACTGGGTGGTCCGGAGAGGGCCTGTCCCACCTAAAGGGAGCGCCCAGCATTAGCTGACCACAGCCCCTATGTGGCCCGATCTTCAGACTCTTCCGCAAAAGTAGATGATTTGGATTTTTATGTGAATGCTCTTGATTTTTTAAATGTTAGCAAGTATGTCAAGTAAAAAAAAAAAAAAATCCCTCTGCACAGCCTAAAAACGATGTGTCTGTGGGATAAATCTGGCCCGTGTGTCTGCATCCTCTGTCGTACACCAAGTCAGAGGGCTTGGGACTCAGAAGACAGAAAGACACAGAAGGCATGGGGGAGGGAGAAAGATCACATCTGGATTCCTGAGAGCAGAGGAGGAGAGGAACCGGGACCGAAGGGTGACGGAAGCCAGAAAGAAAAGAGTATTGTTAATTGTTCCGGCTCCTACTGACAGGCAACGAATCTCCCAAACAGGGAGTGACCTCAAGCCCGGTGGCCAGCTGCCTGGCCTCCTCGGTGGCTTGGACCCAAGGGCTTTGGCGCCACTCTGACAGCGACCGCGTGAGGACCCGGGAGTCCGAATGAGCCCTTCCCATAGTCCCCAAGATGAAAGGTCTGTTGCGTGAGGAAGGCTGTCAGGGAGGGCCTAAAGGCAGGTGAGGACTGCGTTACCGGAAGCTAGGGGATGACAGCATCCTGCTCACCAGTGACAGGGGTTGGCACTGCTGTCTATGGTAATGTGGGAAATGGCAATGTCCCCACTGACTCAGTGATCCAGCTATGGAGATTTCCGGGCAAGCCTACACCTGGCTTCTGCTCACAGCCTGAGATAAAATGTGGGCAGACAGATGAGCTAAGGAACACACTGGTACCTATAAAACCATTCCTCATTCCCAGCCTCTCCTGACGTCAAGCAATTCTCAAATTAAGAAATGGCTTCCCGGCAAGGATCAAATCCAGGGTGTGACTGCATGACACTTTGTTGAGATTTCAGAAAGAGCTAAGGCTGTGCCTCCTAGACACTTTCAAACAGACCCAAGGCTTTCTAAGGATCTTAGGAAAGCGTACCTTACAGAAACTCTGCATGAAATAACAAGGCTTCTGAGAACCTGATGGGGGTCGTCCCTCAGCAGTCACAGGGGAGCGGAGCCCAAGGTGGACAACACATCTTGCGGTCTTCTTGGCTCTTGCCGTGAACCCACCAAGATTCACAGAAAACCCACAAAGTTTTTTAAATAATTGTACTATGCAATTATTGCCAAGTTAGACCAAAAGAAACAGAGAGTACACAATGAAAAGGGCCTTTGGATCCCCAAAATTTATGGGCAGGAAGCAGTCTGAGAAGGCTACTCAGCTGCAAATGCTGGCTCTTCTTATGGAAAAGGAAGGTTGACTTGAGCAGAACCGAGAGCCCAGAGAGTGGAACCAAGAGCCACAGAGAACAGCAGAACAGGGACTGGAAATGGACCTGGCCAATAACTTCCAGTATTGCCATGGGACCTGTGTCTCTCATCCTTCCCCTCTGGGGCAGGCCTTTAAAATGCCTGTCCTCCTGTTGGGTTTTGGGTGTGTGTTGGGCAGATAACTGAGAACAGTCCTCAAGGAGCTATACCCAAGGAAACTGGTCCTGAGGAGCCTCCTTTGTTTACCCAGACCCAGTTTAGATGGCCAGGTCCTTGACTTTGAGCCTGAGCCTGAGGCCATAATGGGAAGAGACTTCCAGAGGGTCTTGGAAGCGGAAGAGCATATTTTGCATGTGGGAGAGATGTGAATTATTGCAGCCAGGGGGCAGACGACGGCAGGATGTTTTTTTCCAAAGATGTGCATAACGATAGCCCCTGACCCAGGTGTTCTTCCAGAATCTTGTCATTCCACTATCAAGAGATGGGAGTCCCTCTAGTTAAATCTGAGTGGGTTTGTGCCTCACCCGTAGCCAACAGAACTAACTGATGTGGCTTCCGGGGCCAGGTCAGGAAAAGTGATGCAACCTCCCTCTTGGCCACTGGGACACTGGCAGCTGATGCCTGTGACCATCCTGTGAGCAGCCTGAGTGCTGTGGAGCCTCCATGCTGGCAGGCAGCCCGGACGGGCCTCGTAAGGGGAACACCTGACTATCTGACTGCAGCTCCATGAGACCAGAAACCGGCCTGCTAAGGCCCTACCGAAGCCCTGACCCCCAGACACTTGATAAAATGGCTGTTGTTGTCTTAAGCTGCTAAATTTAGGGTGATTTGTTACACAGCAACAGATAATCAGAATAAGGATGGTGATAAGGTGATTTATTTTTCATTTTTGTATACTTCGTAATTTTTGAAAATTAGAAGGTTGTATTTGATACCCCTTACCAAGACAGGTAACAGACTCTGCCGTACTTTGCTTCTTGGTCCGTGTTTTCCGACTCTGGACATTCTGGGCCTCTGCACACTTGGATTTAAATTTACACTTACAAATTATTTTCATCAGACCATGTTATTACTCATTAAAACACCAAAAAGAAAAAAGTCCTTTTCCATTCATCATAGATAAGTGGCTACAGCTAAATCTTGGACCTTTTCACCAGCAACTCACATTGACTTTTTTTTTTTTTTTGACCTCTTGGAATTCAATGCTTATCTAGTTCTGCTAAAATTTGGCATTCCCTTTTTCTAGAACATGAAAGGACAGACTAAAATAAGGATATTAAAATGTTCTGTAGGCAATTAGAAAAAGTTCCAGAGAAACAAAGACTTTAATAATTCAGTAATAACAAATTCAAAACACTGGGCGAGTTCAGGGAAGGACACACTTGTAGCAACTTTCTTACAATGCTTTAACATTTTCTAATGTGAAAAGAATCAAATTTGATAAATGTTGCTCTTCAGATAATGATAATGGAATTTCATAACTTTGGACATCCAACATGAAAGGGCAGTGTCTTGAAAGGGAATGTTCTGGAAACTGGGAGCTATTCTAAAGAACCAGCACAAAACACAGAGAAGCAATTAGATTTCTTATTCTGCTTTAGTCCTATCAAACCTCCAATATGGCATTTCCCCAAGTTAGGGTGACAAAGAACAATGACAACAGCTAGGAGCCAGGAAAGCAGCATCCAATTTTGCAACTATTGTCCTTGAGAATTAAAGCTCCTGCTGGAATGGGAGCCAAGCTGATCTGTAACTTCAGCTAATAAAGAAAACAATGGGAATGTTCTGTCCTGGTAAGACAAATAACACAGATGAGAAAACACACTTCATGTAAAACCAAAAGGGGGAAGAAAGAGAGAAAATAAATGTCTGGCACTGGAGCAGAAACGAGGCTGCTCTGGAGATGGCAGTAAGTCACAAAGTTAACTTAATTGCAGGAGGGCTGAGAAGGAGACAGGAGCTCTGTAGCTCCAGGCAGGCTGTGCTTAACTGACCACTGGAAGCAGAAGAATTCTAACAAGCCACAGAGAATCACTGGCAGGGCCGGTTTTAAGTGCCCACGTGGCTCAGCTACAGTCCACAGCTAGTCAATCAAATGCTAACCTAGGCACAGCTGTGAAGGCATTTAGCAGCTCTGATTAAAATCCATAACTGACTTCAAACAAGGGACATTCACCTTAATAATCTAGGTGGGCTGGATGCAATCCGTGGAGAGGCCTTACCAGCTGAGCTGAGGCTTCTCTGAAGAAGAAATTCCAACTGTCCGGAACAGCTTCTGCCGGGCCTGAGACTCGGGGCCTGCCCTTCCCAATGGCCTGCCCCACAGACATCTGGCATGCCTCACCTGCCCCCCCAGTCACGAAAAGCCAGGTCCTCGCACGAAATCTCTTTATTTATCTCCTCCCGGTTCTGTTTCTCTCATTGAAGCCTAACTCACACACCCACTAAATCCAGCAGCTTACCGGTACTGAGACATAAAAGATCAGTTAGCCGGCAGGACAGCAAAACCAATCACAGCATCCACTGGTTTTTGGTAAGGGGATATGTCAATGTCTCCAGATGAAATATAACAAGTTGAACAAAAAAGGACAATAAAATGAAAAATAACTAGGGTGATAAGAACTACCAATAACTTAATACAGACTAGATTCGTACCTTATAAAAAAACACCCAACATAAAGATTAGGGTTTAGTTACTGGTTAAACATCCTTCGGGTTAACTCTGAATAATAGAACCAACACCACCATCTTGGAAATGTCCTGGCAACAACTACATCTGCATAGGGAATGACCACCCATGGAAGATACCCAAATGGACTGAGTTTTATAGACTCAGTAACTCTTATGCAGCATGTAATACAGAGAATGTTTGTAATATTATAATTTCGCTCAGATTCCTGGTTTTTAAAATATGCATATTCACACAAACGTTTGAGAATAACTCAGATGTCAGTACCAAAGAGTTCCTTCACAAAAACTATTACTAACTGCCCTAAAGATATGTTTAGCTATTACTCAGCTTATAATTCCCAGTTCAATGTCAGCAACAGGTTCTCTGAAAAAGCAGTTCCCTACATAGATCTGCAGTGTGCTCTCCATTACCGAAAGCCAAGTCTCGTCACCCTGAGATTCATAATATGGCTCTTCCATACGACACTGAAAGCATGGCACACAGCTGCTATCCCTCTTGGCAGCAGAGCCTTACAGTTTCAGTTCATCACAGCACGAAGCTCAAACGGAATCGTGTTTATTCTTTTTGGTTGTAAGATCAATACAACATCCATTTTATGGAATAGCATGCAGCTAATAATAAGCATCAAATAGATCATCAAAATATATGAAGTGGAAAAAGCTAGCAGGGAACCAAAACTGTTCCTCACTGTTTAACATAAAAGTAAGGATGGTACAGGGGCATCTGGGTGGCTCAGTCGGTGAGCGTCCGACTCTTGGTTCCGGCTCAGGTCATGATCTCAGGGTGGTGGGATCGAGCCCCACACTGGGTCTGTGCTCAGCGGGTAGTCTGCTTGTCCCTCTCCCTCTGCTCCTCCCCCTGCTCACGCGCTCTCTCTCTCTCGCTCATTCTAAAATAAATATATAAAGAAAATCTTTTTTAAAAGATTTAGAAAAAAAAGTAAGCGAGGTACACATACACATTTCTAGGTACATTTGTATATGCACAGAGCATTTCTGAAAGAGTTTACAGGACTTAGTGATGGCTTCTAGGCTGAGAGGGGGAACTTCTTTTTCACTAAGTTGTACACTTTAAGGAACCCCAAATCCCTCTCCCCCTCTCTAGTTCTGAAGTAATTTAGAAATAAGACCAGTAAGTACACAGAGGTCAAAACATTGTCCTTCTTCTTTATAAAGGTGTTATCTGAGAATGTGGCATCAACATTGAGCCAGCCACCCTCTTTACCATACTGACCCTGGATTCAGACAAGACTAACCTTATCCGGTCCTCAGCAAGGCTGCCCGGCACATTCCCTCACACAGCAGGGCCGCAGTGACCTGACTGAGCACCTCTCTCTGTGAGCAGACCAGTGCCAGGAGAAAGGGAGGGGAAGGGGCTGGGCCACACAGCTGATGTCTCCCTCCAAACTCACCAATCAGGTAAGTCACTGGGCAGAGAGAGGCCAAGAATACTTTGCTAAAGGACTATCAGCAGCGAAGAAGATACATTTCCTCTCTGCCGGTCACACCCGGTATATCCTTTTCCATCAGTTGAATTTTTATCATTATTATGTGTGATGCTGTCAGTCAAAAAAAAAATTTAAAAATGAAAGATGTCCATACCGCTTTAAGGAATTTCAAACAACACTGCAGTGTATAAAAGTAACTACTTTCTACTTCTAAACAATGTTCAAAGATTGTGACTTTTCCAGGATGGGAGGGAGTGATGAAAAGATGAGTTGCTTAACAAATTTAAAAAAATAGAAGAAGAAAAAAAAACCTCCTGAAACTCTGACGTGACAATGGGGTCAGAAGAAGAACATCAATTTACATTCACCTGCATTTATTACAATAAATGTGACAATGTAAGATTTCCAACATTTTTAATATTCGATTTCTATGCAACAAATGAAGACTCACCATTACAAGAAACAATCGGTCTTGTCAGTGAACCGATCATCGCATTTTTTTTACATGTAGGAAATCTAATGATAGGAGTTTGTGCTTATTAACGCCCTGTCTTTACATTTCTCTTTTCCAGGTGGGTGAGTTTGTGTTCTTCCATGTTATATCTACAGAATAATGGATTCTGTTGTTTTTCTTCATCTGGTCTTTGCTACAAAATTCCAAAGATACTAAGAAAATGTTCCAGCCCGTAAGGAGATTTGGAGCTGGGATAGCACGTGCCCTGGGGGGTAACACACTGTTAAATCTGTTCTGAGTCTTTATATTTCTATTTAGAGTACCTTGTATGTAGTAGGTACCAAGTATATATATGCCGAATGAATAAAAACATTTTTCTGCTGAAAAGAAGAGCTTTGCCAAAGCAAACCTTGTAACCAGGTGAGAACTTCTCCCCAACCTTCTCCAACCGTTCCCCGTGGAGAGGGATGGCAGGGGCTGGAGACACAGCATCATACCGTTGCAGAAGGGAAATGAGGGTAAAGGCAAGTTAAGACCCTAGGACCTCCTGAAGCCCTTTACACGCCTCATGTCTGGGTAATCTCCAGATCCAGAATGTAACTGGAGTTTGCAGCACTGGACAAAAAGCCTTGCTCTGTGAACCAGCACCTAATGCAGACTACTAGTGCATAATAGACCCGTGAGCAGTGTTAGCTGGATAAATAAATAATCCTAGGCTGGAACATATCTTGGGAATTCTGGGCCAAGATACTTCAACCAGCAACTCCAGGCACTTCTTTCATGTCCTCAGACAACTACTACCCTTTGCCATCATGGCCCCTGTCTTTGTGGTGGCACGGGTGACAGTGCATAGGGAGGCTAAAGGGCCTACTTTATTCTACCTCCTTAAACAAAGCAACAGCTGGTGTCAAGAAAACTCTGGGCCATCCTCTAAGCATCTGAAAATCCTGAGAGGGAAGTCATAGCTCCGAATGCCAAGTAACACCAAAGCTGATGATCAAAATGGACGGGCCCATCTGCCTCTGAGACGACCTGTTAATATCCTACCATGCTGGGAATAATTCAAAGAAGCAAAGTCCATGTTGGTTCGGGGAAATCACATTTCCTTTGTAACCAACTCATTTTGCTATCCCGCTGTCTGCAAGGGACAGAGACTTCAGATGGAGTTTAGCTGGAAAAAACACACACAAAACTGACTTACACTTGGGTTTGAAAGAGTAAAGGGTCTGATTCCAGCACAAGTTTGCCCTGATAAGAAGAGCCAATGATTGCATTATAAGGTCTCTGTGCAGAAACATGCCTCATATTTAAATTTCTACTCTCCCATTCCATCTCTTTTTATGTTTTTATTTATTTTTTTAAAAGATTTTATTTGTATTTATTTGAGAGAGAGAGAGAAAGAGAGAGCATGAGCGGCAAGGAGAAGGAGAAGCAGACTCCAACAGGGGTTGGAGCAAGGAGCCCAACAGGGGGCTTGATCCCAGGACCCTGAGATCATGACCTGAGCCAAAGGCAGACGCCTAACTGACTGAGCCACCCAGGCGCCCCACCTCCATCACTTTTTATAGATCATTCTACCCAAGCTGTCATCCCAAGTCTCACCTATTCAAAAGTTTCAAAAATGGGTGGACACAAGGAATCCCCTGCATGGTCATCTCCACGGGAGGCTCAAGCCTCTGAGGAGGATGAGAGAGGAACTGCCCAGACTACTGCCCACACCCCGGGTGCCACAGCGTTATAGCCACAGAGACACGATCGAGCTGCGGTGCTGTATTCCTTGATTCATGGGCCAGGAAGGCGGGAAGATTATCACCCTCCGTGCAGAAACAGAGGCATGCATGCCACAGAAGGATCAGAAACAGGTGAGAAACAGACCTCCGACTCTGTCCTGTTCTGGGCTACTACATTCTACTATATTTACTTTTGCTAAGGCTTTACTTTAATGGAACTGTTCATCCATGTAGGTAAGGTGAGCATAGTAAAATGAACCTTATTTACCCACCTTCGATGATTATCAACATTCTGCCATTGCGATCTCACCTTTATACACCTACTCTTGTTGCCCTAGTATTTTTCAGGCAACTCTGAGCCATCCTCTCATTTTACCTGTAACTGCTAAGTGCTGCGGCACACCACCTCATATATAAGGACATTTTAAAACGTGATCACGGTTTCATTTTCACAAACAACAAAATCATCAATAATTCCTTAGTAGAATTTAGTTATCAGTCTATGTTCAATCTTGTCCTACGTTCAATCTTGTCGCAAAAAAAAAAAAGAAAAATGCCTTTTGCGTTTGTTTATCCAAAACAGGATCTAAACAAGATCCACAAGGAGCCCACACTCTTCAATCTATGACCATTCTTATTAGGGTCCGTTGAAGCTGGCCATCATACCCACCACGGCAAGCTCTCTCTAGATGCTGCTTTTTCAACTAAAGACAGTGTTAAGAGCTTCATTATTTTCCCATTCCTCCCAGGAAACACCACCTCCATGGGGATAACACTCATGTCCTTTACACCACTGGGAAAATTAATTCTCAGTAATAAATAAAAGCTATGATGAAGGGCCCAGTGTAGAAACGCCCCAGACAGGAGTTTTATTTCTGGGGAAATGACTCGACTCTGCTTCCATTCCATATTGAACAGGGCCATAAATTCTATTTTTGTTAGTTCATTTAGTACTAAAAAGAGATTGCCAGAGCAGCAAAATACGTAACAGAGATTTCCCTGTAAAAGATTCTGAAAAATTATATATTCTAATCATGTAGTTTCCAAACAAAGACAGTATCAACCACTGTTTCCAAAAAGAAACCAAGAAATAAAACAGTTGTATATTCTCATGGGGTTATTTTTTTTTTTAACCTCAAAGCTTCCGAGTCCTTGGTAAGGGACAGGGGAGAGCAAGTGTAGACACATAAATGAGTTTCACAAGTAATTCAAGTCTCCCTGAGGAATCTGATCCTCTTCTGAGGAACTAATCTTCTCATCACATCTTCTAATCAGTAGAAAACTCAGTATATTTGAGTACCATCTTTTTTTTTTTTAACTGTTTTCTGCCTCATCCCAGCAAGAATCCAATGGTTAATTTGTAGATAGAACTAAAAGGCAGAAGGCACCCAGAAAATTCGGAAAATGAAACATCAGTTTTTGAGTCAAGAGGCTACGTATGTGTAGCCTACACACTCCTAAGATGTCTTGTGCACACACTGGTCTCTTGTGCTGAGGACATCCGTGTTGCTCCCTCTGGGCCACACCCTCCTGTGATTTGCAGACAAGGACACTGGTCTACTCTACATCTCCATTTGAGCTGAGGAGTCCCACGAGTGCCTCAAGATCAACACATTCAAATCATTCAGTATCCGCCCCAGTAAATGTCTCTTCCCACCTTCCAAATAGTCTCTATGTCAGAAGGCAGGTCAACCTCAGCTTTTCCCAAAACCTTCCTATCCCTCACTATCCCCTCAACCTCCCATCCCCAAAGAAACCTTTCAAAAACTAGGTCATGTCAACTCTGCTTCCTAAATAGCTCTTCTACCTGTTCTCCAGCTGCCCTACCTAAAGCCCCTACCCATCCTCACCTGCGCTGAATGTCCGCCGACCCGCCTGGATGCTGTATCCAGTCTTGTCCTCTAAACCACACTTCTGCCAAGGTGACCAGTCTAAAAGCAAACTAAATCACTGCACATCTCTCCTTAAATTCTTATCACAGTTCCAGCTTTCAGGAAAACAAAAACAGAAACACAAAAAACCTTAAAAAGCTAAACTCCTCATCAGGACACAAGACATTTTTTGTTCGGGGTCCTGCCCACCCCTCCAGCCTCACCTCTGAATACCGTCTCTCCACTTCAATCATACAAACAACTGCTCTTCCAATACATTTCCAAGTATTTGCCCATGCTGGGTCCCCCGAGTCAAGCTAAGCACCCTTGCTTTCTGGACAAGGAGGAAGACTGCCACATATCCCACACAGGACAACTAAAGCACCATGTCCTTGATGGAGCCCTTGTCCACCTCACCCTCTGCCCTCCTCTACCTGCCCCAGTGCTCTGCATACTGTTTCATCACAGTATTTCCTGTTTGATTATTGTCTCCTGACCAAGTTCTCTCCTCGTCTCTGGGGCCTCCACCCCCAAGTCATCCAGGCTCAAATCTATCCTGTCAACTTTCATTCCTCTCTTGGGTTACTCATAGAAAAAGATGAGTCTCTTCTCTGTAGCCCTACCACAGTCCTGGGACGTGATACATGAAAAGCACGGGTCCACCAACAAGTAAGCATCTTGGTGAACCACTGCCCTCCAGAATCCCCGGTGACGTGCCTACCTCACTCCTCTTCTTCTTCTTCCACACTGAGCTTTTGAATATACACATCTCCACTGACCTCAAAAATCTTCTCACATCCCGAGCTATGAAAGCTCTTCCTGTCCTTTACCATCAAACTCTGAAAAATTACCCATTTGTACGTCCTCATCACCTCTTTACTCATTAAATCTGACTGTCCAGCTTCTCCCCTTACTATTAAAACTAAGCTAAATCCGATGTCCTTTTGTAAGCCCTCACTGTCCTTATTCTCTGCGAAATTCAGAACTGCTGGCCACCTCCACCGTCCCGGTTCCTGTGACAGCAACTTTCTTCTTCTCTTCTAACAGCTCTCTCCATCCTCTATCTGGCCCATCACTGTTCCCTCAGGACTTCCCTATCCTCTCTGCAATGTCCTCCTTGGCAATCATATCCAGTCACATGGTGTCCACAACCACCCCCATGGAGAAAACTGCTACACAGAGCTCCCTTCAGTCAGTCCATCTGAGCTACACGTTTCCTTCAGTCAACAGGATGCTTTCAAATGGCGGTCCCAGTGGAACTTCAAACTCAAATAGATGCCAAAGAACTTGGCATCTATCTTCCACCCTGAAGGGACCCCCACAACCATCCTCCTGTCCCTACAGCCTTAAACGCTTACTGCTGCCTCCCTCTGTGCCTTTCCCTGACATCCAGTCACTTACCGGGTTCTTTCAAGCCTAGCCCTTCAACAGTCCTTACTTGTGTTCTTTCCTCCCTATACCTCTGCCACTGTTCTAGTTCAGACTCTCATGACCCCATGCCTAGATGTCTTTAACAGCTCTGCCAGCCCATGTCTCCTCCTTCAGACTGCCCCCTACTCTCCACAATTCGCAACCCAACTTTTCCAGTGGCTTCCCTGCTCACACAGTACCCATCACTGGCTCCCTGTAGCTTACAGCACCATGTCCCAAACCCATGGCTTATGATCTAAGGCTCTTCATGTCCTGGATTTAATCCAGCTTTGAGATCCATTCCCTAGGGGCGCCTGGATGGCTCAGTTGGTTAAGCATCTGCCTTCAGCTCAAGTCATGATCCCAGGGTCCTGGGATCAAGTCCCATATCGGGCTCCCTGCTCAGTGGGGAGCCTGCTTCTCCCTCCCCCTCTGCCTGCCGCTCCCCCTGCTTATGCTCTCTCTCTGTGTCAAATAAATAAAATCTTAAAAAAAAAAAATCTCATTCCCTACTAGTTCTCTTCATGCAGGCTTTAAACTCTAGCCCAGAAAGATGCCCGATCATAAACCTTTACCTAGGTCATTTGCTAAATTTCCAGGCCCTGCTCAAGACCCACCGAGGCAAAACTTCCAAGGGATCTCTGGGATCAAGCTCAATGCCAAAAAGGAAGGCGCTTTCAGGAGTAGGTGTCCGGGGTTGGGGGGGGGGGGCAACTAAAGAAACAGCCTAAAATTAGCTGATTTAGTTACCTAAATTAATTTGTCTTCTACTGTACTGATAACTGTTCCTGAAACCAAATTATGGTCCTGAAGTAAGAGAAAAAAGAGAAAAATGCTCAAATCCCCACTATCATCAGAAACCTTTACTGAGTTTACTAGCCACTCACGGTAGCTCTCTTCTGTCAGTCACCAAACTTCCTCAAAAATCACCTTTCTATAAACATGAAATGCCTACAAAGATGAAGGGTATGTTTTCTTTGTCCCTGTCAAAAGACAATTCACTGATCATGTTCACAATGAAACAAAATCAATTTAGAATCTGAGATTAAAGATCTTATGTCAATAGGTGTTACTTTCTCAAGAAAAATAACTGAAGCAGAAACCTTAATACATATCCATTGTATTTTAAGCATTAATTTATTAATATCTATTTAATTGCTAAATATGGGGTTTTATAGGTCAGGGTCAGGTAGTTTTCTGTTTTTCACACCATACCCAAAAAGATATGTTTTTTAATCCAACCGTATTATAACACATGTCTGAAACTGTATGGTTGAGATTTTTGGAATATAAAATCGATTCACATTTATCATTGAAAATTTAGGAAATTAAGAAAAGAACAAGGACGGAGGCGAGACTCCTTCCACTAGGTGACCCTACAACGTAACAGTTACCAACAAAAGGGCTTTTGCATCAGACAGAGGTGACCCAAGTTCCAACCTGACCACTCAGTGGATGTCATTACCGATTCCACGTCTCAGTCTCATCACCTGTCACCTTGATACCTACGGGGTCAGCCTATTACAAGGACAAATGACATAATGTGAATAGAACTTTTAGCCCACTGCCCAAAACTTAGCATGTGCTCAAAGATGCTGGTTTGTACTGACTTCTACTCTAGAAAAAACAAAAAGTGGGTATGTCCTCAGCTTCAAGAGCTCTCAGAGAATGAACCACTGTGGACTATATCCAGATGTGTGAAGTTTAAACCTTTTGTCTGACTTACCTATTTCCTTAGAACTATGTGGCCTAATATAACTATTTTTGGATATCTGAGATCATCATTATGAACACCGATAATAAATGAATGAAGATGGCATCAGGCCACAATTTTTCTCTAAGGTCTCTATACAGGAAGAAAGATGTGGCACCCAGGTTACAACGTTAAAATGAGATTTAAAGTATTAATGATATAATGTCTGAGATAAAGATAAACTTCCTCATGAGACCTTTTCCATATTTATATTCTGAATTATACTCTTATAAATATATATGTCAAATCAGTGAGCACAGGAAAAAAATCTTGCAAGAGATATAATGGTGCCCAGAATACCACAGGGTAGAGAAAAGAACAAGATTACTAACTTACTATTCTAGAACCTTTTCTTACCACATGCTACTGTGTGTTCTTGTCCCACTAAACTACAGCTCCCAACAGAAGCCTGGGTCAGAGCTGACAAGGGCCACCGAGCAGACCATTATCACCGGTGCTCTGAAACTCTTCGGGCAACATACTACGCTCAGAGACGACAGCTTTGAAAATGCCAGAGTCCTAACTGCATCATTGCTTGTTCCTCACTGAATCCCAGAGCCCGGTATGCTAACTGGCACATTCCAAGTGTTCAGCCAAGATTAGTGGATGAATGAACGCACACAATCACTAAATACGTGAGTGTATACCAGTATGTCATGTGATTTTGCTTTAGAACATCTGACTCAGGGCGCCTGGGTGGCTTAGTTGGTTAAGCATCTGCCTTCGGCTCAGGTCATGATCTCAGGGTCCTGGGATGGAGCCCTGCATCGGGCTCCCTGCTCAGCAGGGAGTCTGCTTCTCCCCCTCCTTCCCACTCGTGCTCTCTTCTCGCTGTCTCTCTCAAATAAATAAATAAAATTTAAAAAAAAAAAAGAACATCTGACTGAATCACATTCTATAATAGTACTAAAATTTAGCTTTTATTAAGTGCTTCCTTGTGTGATTTTCATTTTACAAACATGTCTCCAATACTGACAAGAGCTAGGCAAATAGGTATTAGAGAGTCTGAAAAATGGAGTCTCGTGGAAGCTAAGTATTTCCCAGAGGCCTTAAAGCAAGCTGACACTAACACTTTCTCAGAATACATATAGAGTAAATGAAACAATTGTGCAAAACAGTACTAAGTGGGGCAACTAGGTGCTTCAACTGGTTATGCCTCTGACTCTTGATTTTGGCTCAGGTCATGATCTTATGGTCATGAGAGCAAGCCCTGCACTGGACTCTGCACTCAGCGGGGAGTCTGCTTAAGATTCTCCCTCTCCCTGTGCCCCTCCCCACCACTCTCTCTTTCTCTCTCTCAAAATAAATAAATCTTTAAAAAAACAAAACAAAAAAACAGTATTAATTACTAGATTTACTTCTTTATTCTTCTTTAGTAAAACACTCCAACGTAGAATATGCCTAGCATACTGTAAGCACCCAATAAATATTTGACTTTTTTTAATCAAACACATATTTTATTTGATTTTTTTTAATTTTTATTTTTTAGAGAAAAAGAGAGAGAATGTGCATGCACACAAGCGGGGAGGGTGGTAAGGAAGGAGGTGGGGAGGGGCAGAGGGAGAGAGAGAGACCCTTAAGCAGGCTCCACGCCCAGCACAGAGTTCCATCTCACAACCCTGAGATCACGACCTGAGCCCAAATCAAGAGCCGGACGCTTAACCGACTGAGCCACCCAGGCGCCCCAAGTGCACATACTTAATCATCAAAATAAATATTTGTTGCAAGGCAAGGAGGGAGTGAAAAAGGACAATGTAAGTGTCCATTTCTCACTCGAGATCTGCACAATCATTTTATACTAGTATCTTCTACTTCCCCTTATAGAAAGACTAGAGATCACCAGGTGATTTTGATATTACACCTCCTGTATTTTACCATATGCTATCCTAGCCAGCTTACTGGGGCAACTAGGGAGCGGCTCTGCTGTCTGCCCCTGCTGAACACGACTGGCCTTGTTTTCCCGCCCCAGATGCTGACAAGGACGCGCCCTCCGACGTAGCTCCTATGGCTGTGGGCCCAGTAAGTGTCAGGGACGCCTAGTTCCCCGGGAGCTGTCTGTCCTGCCTCCCCCGAACCTCCATCTGACCTGGTATGTCCTGCCTTTATCTCCTGCTCTCATTTCTTTGCTGTCACTGCTCACTGTTCCACTGTCTTACCCACCCCTGGTCTTCTTTTCCTTCTTATTTCTTTTCTTCTCTTTCTCCTCGTTTTCGTCTCCTTTTCCTATTATTGCCTTTTATTGAAAAAGTGACTGCACAGATAGTGTTTTCCAGCAGGATCACAAGATTTCCCATCTCACATCATGCTCTTTTTACAATGTACCATTGACACTCATCCCCTTGATGGGTAGAGCCTATATCCCCTCCCTCCTGAATCTGGGTTAGCCTGTAACCACAGAAAAATTGATGGTACATGGCTTCCAAAGCTAGGTCACAAAAGGCCATAGGATTTCCGCCTGGTCTACATGGGAAGTTCACTCTTGGAACCCAGGCACCACGCTATGAAGAAAGGAGACCACGTGGGGAGCCCATGTGGGGGGACTTAGATAGCTGAGGTCCTGGACGGTAGTCACCGTCAATCGCCTCCAGCCATGTGAACGGGCAAGCCTCAGAAAGCCACCAGGCACTCACAGCTTCAACTGCGCGACAGAAACAAAGCAAGATCTGCCTAATTAAGCCCAGTCATATCCCAGAACCATAAGAGACAATAATAAAATGACTGTTGCTGAAGTAAGCCACTAAGTTTTGGGGTGATTCATTACACAACAATTGATAACCCACAGATAATAATCAATAGTAACCTAACACATCAGCGTGGGCCTTAATACCTAACAGAGTGAAATTACCAATCCAAACAAAGGTGGGGCTGTTAACGTGAATAGTTCACCTTCGTTAACTGTGTATTGATGTTTAGTATTTGGTGGCTACTTTTATGCTCCAAAGAGGGGTCCTTATTACGTTATTCCCCAAACACTTCTGAAGAGAGAGCTATTCTGGAAAACTGAGTAGTTCTGAAAACTAACTTTCAGAAAGCTTCCATTTTACTGTAATATTTGTCAAACCCCCAGCTGTACCTTTTAAGGCACTAAAGCTTTATACAAGGTTAAATATACACACTGTTCAGGTTGTTGATAATGTAAGTTTTTTAACACCAATCTATAGCAAAACTCATATAATTCAAATTATCCAAAACCCTGTCAATTTCACTGAATTGAGAATACCAGGTTGACACTGACCTTCATAATTTCTTCACATCACATGATGTGGCAATACCCAGATGCAGTGGCCAAAGAAAGGTTTTGTTTTTAAGACCATAACATAATCACACAAAAAAATTATAACGGGAAATCCAAACATCACTTCACACCAACACAACAAATTCAAGTTATCCCAAATTTGTTTTGAGAAAACTTAAGAGACAGAAGTCCCCACTGCTTTTGATTGTCCAGCCTGTTTCAAGTAGAAAAGTTTGGAAAGTGGAATGGCCAAAGACAGGCCACACGGAGAAAAAGGGAAAAAAACCAAAGCACCTGAGTAACTCTTAGATGGGCTAATCAGTCTCTGAAAAGTCAATACTAGGCAGGACCATGAATCAATTTTTCAAACAGTTTATCACAGTTAACTGAAAATTTTGCTGACTATTTCAAGGTTTATATTGCATCCACAATTGGGAGACCTAAAAATCTTTACAGTGAAAAGGTTCAAGACCAAATAAAAGTCAACTGAAGTTAAAAAAAAAAAAAAAATCAAGAACCACGTATGAGGCACCTGGGTGGCTCAGTTGGTTAAGTGTCTGACTCTTGATTTTGGCTTGGGTTATGATCTCAGGGTCCTGGGACCAAGCCCTACATCCGGGCCACCTCCCCCCACCAACCCACCCTCCCAGCCTGCTCAGCTGGGACTCTGCTTGTCTCCCTCTTTCCCTGCCCCTCCCCCTGCTCACTCTCTTTCTCTCAAATAAATAAATAAATCTTTAAAAAAAAAATCAAGAACCACATTAGAAGAGAAAGCGAGCACCCTGTGGGCCTCTGTAGCTGTTCTCCTCTAGGGGAAGAGCATGCTGACTTCATCCTGATATTCACAGAGAAGTAGGGTCATTTAGACCAAGGAACCCATGTAATCAGGATGAGGCATCTTACCTCACTGGGCCTCATCATTTACTTAAAAAAAGAAAAAGCCTACAATTTATAGAGTGTTTTACATATTATACTGCTTACTGCACTCTACTAAGAGCTTGGCCGAGCATTATCTTTTTTGTATGCACAGCTTTATTGAAATATAATTCACCCACCAATTTACCTATTTAAAGCATGCAAGTCAATGGTTTTTAGTACATTCACAGAACAACCATCACCGTAATCAATTTTAGAAGAAATTTTATGACCCCAAAAAGAAACCCCGTGCCCATTAGCAATTAGTGCCCATTTCCCCCTAGCCTCCAGCCTTAGACAAATACTAACCTACCTTCTGTCTCTTCGGATTTGCCTGTTCTGGATATCTCATATAAGTGAAATCATGCAACATCGTGCCCTTTTTTTGCATTCATTAGTTGACGATATTTGGATTGATTCTAGTTTGGCTCTTATAAATGCTGCTATAAACACTCATGTTTACTTTGGTGCTTTCTCTTCAGCACGTACCTAGGAGCAGAACTTCTGGGTCACAGGCGAACCTTCTGGGGAACCGCCAGGCTTCTCTACAGAGCAGCTACACCAACTTAACACTCCCGCTAGCAATACCATGTGAGGGTCCGAATCCCTTCACGTCCTCACCAGTGCTTATCTGTTTTTCTGATTGTGGCTAACCTCGCAGGGATGAAGTGGTATCTCACTGTGGTTTTGATTTGCATTTTGCTCCTCTGCATTATCTTATCTAACCCTCAGGACAGCCTTAGGAGGTAAGGACCAATCCATATTCCTGTTTGGTACTCAGGAAACTAGACTGGAGAAGTTCAGTACCTGACTCAAGCTCAGAGTCATATGCAGATGTTGCACCCCCAGAGGCCTCCCATGATCCTAAGAATGTTGAACAGGAAGCTCCTCAAGGCCCTTCCAGGTGTGACTATCTGGGCTCACACATATATACTGTTTAAAAATCTCTTCTCTAGGTGAATTTTCTTTGGCCTCAATATCAGGAATATTTGGACTTCTGAGTAGGAGGTTTGTGTTCTAATCGTTACCAAGGATAAAGCTACAACCCCAACACATTGGCGCAGAGCCAAATCTGAGGTCCACCTTCAAGCAAGGGCACAGGACTTAATATTGTGGTTGAAACACACAAAATTGCCCATACCCAAACACGGCAAATTCACGTTTCACGTGCATTTTGTGAACTAACCTTACTCGTGGCTGTTTCCTTCCCTCTTTATTTTCCCCTACCTTGTTTTTCCCAACTATCAAATAAATTTTATCTAGCCCTTTGTTTCCATTTTTGTAAACCATCTCAAATCTTTCCCAAAATGAAGTGGAGTAATAAAGAAATAAACACACTAAATGTTTTCAAGCAGGTTTTAAAATAGCCTACAGCTGCAGGTCCTTTCATTAGATTGTGTACTTTCCTAAGCAAACTATTCTCCAAGAAACAGAAAATATTGCCCTTCTCTGTATCTTGGCAGGAAGGAAAACGGTTTTATAATATTCTAAATTAGAGAAGCTTTCCAGATAGTTGGGGAACGGAAAGACAGGTAGTCACTGCCCAGCAGGATAAAAGGAAGAAAGCAGTGATTCATTTACACACTTGTAAATACACACAAAGGTTATTTCTCCCAGAGAATGAGATTTTTTTCCTTTTATTTATGTATAAAACGTCTTGATACTTTTTAATGACTGAATGCTGCTACTGAAGACCACCACTATCTAATAGAATTTGACAGCTGCCTAGGAAAAAGTACTCAACATTCCAGTAAACTTTCTTCTCTTTTTAAAGTACTTATGTAGATGCTACAGCGGGTACCCATGCTTTAACGCAGCTCATTCTTTTCTAAGATTTTACCCTACCTACGGAGGTAAGTGCACTAGTGTGGGCAGACGCACTGACTCAAAAAACTACCAACCACAGAAGTTCATCAGTTCAGTACCAGTTAAGCCATGGTGTGTGTATAGAAACAACTACTATGTAGCCATTAGAAATCATAGAGAACCACGCCAGTTGCCATGGGGAAAGGGCTCAATCTTCCATTGAAGAAAAGCAAGGTATCCAACAGTTGGAACAGAACAGTGTGTCTATCTACATACATATATGTATATTCATAGAGAGGTAGCTGGAAGGATGTGTAACAAAATACCAACAGTAGTTATCTCTGGATTGGGGTATTTCAGGGAGTTTTTACCTATCTGGCACTTTTCTAAATCATTCTGTTCCTCGTAATAAGCATGTATTAATTTTACCAAACAATAACTCTATTTTCCTCAGAAGATTAAAAAAGAATCCCACAAGTGCAAAGCATTGTCCTAGGCATTAAGAAGCAATCCAAGATGAGAAAGAGAAAGCTAAGAGCTCTCAAACAGTTGATAATCCTACTGGGA
Organism: Callorhinus ursinus; assembly: GCF_003265705.2. Classification (NCBI taxonomy): domain Eukaryota; kingdom Metazoa; phylum Chordata; class Mammalia; order Carnivora; family Otariidae; genus Callorhinus; species Callorhinus ursinus. The sequence continues at coordinate 61,690,334 of NW_027397064.1, read as the reverse complement.
AGGCCAGACACTGGGAAAGAAACAATTAAGTTGCAAGTAGTTCAAGGTGGGAGTTTCGAAATGAGTTCAGTGCCTACATGCCATAAACATTCAGGAAAGAAAAGCAACACGAACGACGAAGGTGTGAGCCCAAAAGACAGGGGTTTCCTGGGTGTGTGGGTGGGATCTGTGAAGGTGAGGAATGAAACAGAAGAAAGTAATGCTTCCAGAAATTCAGAAAACAAGAGCAGTGGTGGAAATCTATATTCTATTTTTCAGGGTCACTAATTAGAGCTCCAAATTCGTTTAGCTGAAGCTCAGCATTCTGACCTAACAGTAGAGGGATATGAGGATTCTAAAAACCATGATATTTTAGAAGATAATTTGGTAAAATTTCATACACATCCACCCTTTGACCCCAGTATTCATCCTACAGAAAAACTTAAACACATGCAAAACAACATGTATACAAGAATAATTAATGAAGCAATGTTTGTGATTGCCAAAGTCCGGAAACATCCAGATGTCTAACAACAGGAAACTGATTGAATAAATTATGCCTTCCAAGAGTGGAAATGTATTCAGTGAAAAAAGGCAAGGCAAAGAACTGCCTAATATCTTACCTTTTGGGGCCATGGTGAGTAAAAACTAAGACCGTATATTCACAAACTGGGCAGATAAACATGTCAAAAGCAATTTGAAGAAGGCAATCCATGCAGGGGTAGGCAGGCTGGATTTTCAAAGTGCTTCTTCATTATAACCTCTAGATACTGGACAGAAAATTCGTTATCTTGAGAAGGGAAGAAGAACTTAGTTCGCCCTACTCATTCTGACAAATTCCACGGCTTCTCCAAGCTCTCCTCTAACCCCATATCCACTGGGAACAAAACAAGGTCTGTGCTCAATTAGGGACAACGTAACTCAACAATTCAGCAGACTGAAACCAGTTCTAGCTCATACAGGTACCTTGAAGTCATTTCAAAAAACAATACAGCCAGCAGATCAGGTCTCCAAAAGGCAGACTATTCTCTTGGTTCAGCAGGCATCCTTCAGAAAATCCCCACTACGAGATATTATCTAATGGCATAAAAATTAACGGGTTTTGGGCAAGGGAGTCTGGGTTTGTAAGTCAATTTCAAATGCAAGCTCGGGCTGGCACGGTGTAGCCAGGAAACCTGGTAAATGACAGGGAAAGCTTTAAATAGGCAAACACCATTTCTTAGAGGAGCTTCTACGGACAGGAAATACCAGTGATGTCTTTGGAAGGGCTGTGTAGAGCTGTACACATTTAATTGAGATTTTTAAGGCCAGGGTTCTCAGGATTCATAACCAAAAGGGCAAGACCTTGGGTGAGTGATGACTCCAATTTTGGGAGAAATGAATTTGGCTGTATTCTACAGAAGGGCTATATTTATTCCAGAACCTCACTTGAGCACTGAAATCCAAGATAAGAATTCTATTTTCCTTTAAAGAACAATAAGGAGGGGCGCCTGGCCTTCGGCTCGGGTCATGGTCCTGGAGTCCCGGGATCGAGTCCTGCATCGGGCTCCCTGCTCGGCGGGGAGTCTGCTTCTTCCTCTGACCCTCCCCCCTCTCATGTGCTCTCTCTCTCTCTCATTCTCACTCTCTCAAATAAATAAATAAATAATCTTAAAAAAAAAAAAAAGAACAATAAGGGTTTCCAGTGAAGGCAGGCTTGTCTTCCAGTCCTCGGGTACAGGCCTTGCGAAGAGTAATATATCAAGACTCTGATATATTTTTAAAGTAATGATACCCAGCATAGAGTCCAGACTGCATAAGACTTTAAAACATTAGCTTCAGAGTCAAACTGCCTCTGAACAAACCCCCACACTAGCACTTACCAGCTAGGAGACTCCAGATAAATTACTTAACATTCTATGCACTTCGGTTTCCTTGTCTGTGATACGAAGATCTAATAGCACCTGCCTCACGAGGAGTTTATAATGATTCAATGAGAAAATGTCAACCGAGCACTTAGCACAGTATTTGGCCCAGTTCAAGGTCAATAAAGATCAGCCATAATCATTATTATTCTTGTTACTGTTACTGTTGTTGTTCTTCTCCTATTAACTATACATATACATGTTAGAACTAAATTTAAGGGGCGCTTGGGTGGCTCAGTCATTAAGCGTCTGCCTTCGGCTCAGGTCATAATCCTGGGGTCCTGGGATTGAGCCCTGCATCAGGCTCCCTGCTCGGTGGGAAGACTGCCTCTCCCTCTCTCCCTCCCCCTGCTTGTGTTCCCTCTCTCTGCTGTGTCTCTCTTGCACCTGGATTAAAACTTAAACAACAATCCAGAATCCCGGAATCAAGCTGGAATTCAAGATGACATAACACTCGATTGAAAGGGGGGGAGGGGGGAGGGGGCCTTGTGTTTGATGACTGTGATGTTTACCACAGATAAGTCACCTGGAGGATGGCAGTTGTTTTGAATGACACAGCTTTAAATTCAAAAATTATCTCGGTTGGTTGGTTTGCCAGAACTATCTATTTAGCATTAGTGACTCTGCTTACAAAATACTTTTTAAATAATCATTAGTTAACTTCATGGCTATCAAGCTGAAAATCAGAGGGTAACTGTGATTTTATCCTCAGGCCTTATTCTCAAATATTCTAAACTTCACTTTTTTTTTGATTCTAATTCGCAGATGAATAACTTCATAACATGATGAATTGGTCTTTTAAAAACCCAAAGGTCTTGAACTTGGGGGGGTTCATCTGTAATACAGCTTGCTACAGAGAAACCTTTTTGAAAGGTTTTGTGAATCTGGAGCTTTCCAGAATGATGTGTCACTTCAGTTACCACATGCCTACTTGAAAGAAGAAAGCATCTGTCCTAAAAGACATTAGGATCATTATACTTAGTGTATGGCATGCACCACCTCTGTTTGTCAGTCTCCATAAAGCGCTTAAATGTGGAATTAGCTCGAACATTTCTTATCAGGGAGTTGCCAAGAATAAAGGAAATCTGGACTCACTGGTTTACTACTCGACCTTAAAACAAATCACTTCACATCTATGTACCTATGTTTAAGTTTGTGGCACAGAGATGAAATATCTGTTCTATTCTTTGCCTCGCAGTTACGTTGAATATAACCCACAATGTGGGATGTTATTGGGAATTTTCTTCATTTTCACATTCCTTATTAATCCACCAAGTGGTAATAGCTACTGTAACCCTGTTCACAGTCACTATGTCTCCTGTGACCACATATAATAAAAACTGTCATATTTCCCTAAGCTTCACATAAAGGGTCCAAGCATCATTTACTTTACAGTTGACTCATGCCCTTGCACCAATAAGGCCATTATTACAAATCCAGCTTAGTGTTTCCCAATGTACGCAGCCAACACATTTTCAAACCAAACATTCTCTTCCTAATTCCAGCACAACTGTTCCAACAATGCTGGCAAAATCCTACTTCCTACAGAACATACATGCCACTTCTAACTACCCACGGGAATCGCACTTTCTAAAATGTCTTGTGGTGTTCCTGAGCCCCGTTGGTAATTGCTAGAGTCACATGTCACTGCCTCTAAGTCAAGAGCACAGTTCGGGGATGTCATGGCCCCACCGTGTACCACTCTGTGACCCGTTTCTGGAGAACTGCCTTTCTCCAGTGATCTTTCAACTCTAGTCAAGAAATGATGGAACACTTCCCCTAATATTCCAGAACTTAAAAGACTCAAGAGGGTGTAAAGGTTGCTTTTCCCTCCAGAATTCCTCTTCTCTAGTGAGAAGCTGGGAATTTGAAGAAATCAATATGTATCATTTATGCATATTTAAATGCATATTGTAAACATCTCATTCTACCATACTATCAGACTGGAAGTGCATTCTGTGTGGTAGCAAGATCTACTTGAACTCTAAGTGAAGTACACAGCAGCACACATCGTGTTTTCAGAAAGATATGATGAAATAACAAAAGCTAAACATACCTCCCTCTCCCTCTCCCCCTGCTTGTGTTCCCTCTCTCACTGTGTCTCTCTGTCAAATAAATAAAATCTTTAAAAAAAAATAATAATAATATATAACTTAAAGTGCTACTGCATTGACCCATGGGACCCTTCCCTGCTCCAGTCCTGCTCAGTACCATAAATCCTGTTTGCAATTTACCTCTTTTTAGAAAAATATTATCTCAAATACATATTCCTAAGTATTAGTTCACTTAATTTTGTTCAGTTTTGGAGTTTTATAAAAATGGTCTCAATCTCACTATAGTCTCCTGCAGCTTACTTGTTTTCACTCCATATTACGTTTCTGAGACTCATCTGTGCCGTTCATTTTTACTGCTGCATGATATCCTAATGGGTGGGTATACTACAGTTAATCGTTCTCCCATGTAAGGATACCTGGGTTATTTTCTTGTGTTCACAATTGCAATTGCTCTTCTGAACATTCCTGTAAATGTCTCATAGCATGGTGTACAAAAGTTTCCATGGATATAGAATTCTCTAAGTGTACAGTTGCTGGACTAAAGGACATAAAAATATCTTTCGTAAGAAGGTGCCACCTTCAATTCCAAATTGATTGTGGTACTTTTCGCCCCTGCCGGCTATTTATAAGAGGTGCAGTAGGTCTACTAACGATGTGGAGCAACTTTTGGAATGTTTCTAGGCCATATGTATTTCCTCATCTAGGAAATGCCTGTTTGCATATTTATGTTCATTTTTCTACTGATGTGAAGAAGTTCTTTGCATATTTTAGACATCAATCACTTATCTGTTATATGTCTTAAAAACATCTTTTCCCGGTTTGAGGTTTATCTTTCTGTTATGTTAATAACAGATAGACAACTGTCCTTAACTTTAATGCAGGCAACTTTAATAGTCTTTTCTTTTAGGGATAGACTTTTTGGATCTTGTTTAAGAAAACCTTCCCTGCTTCAAAGTAATGTGGTTGTTTTTTTTTTTTTTCCTGAAAGTTTTAGTTTTGCCTTTACATTAAATGTTTTAATTAGTTAGAAATGAAATTATTTGCATAGTACAGAATAAGAATTTTTTTCCATACGGCTGTGTTTCTTGTCCCAGAACTATTTACTTAATACAACAGCCCCTCTTTCTACCCAGATCTGCAATACATCTCTGTCATATACCCAGGGTTCTTTATTTTATACGATTGATCATTTGTCTATCCCCAATATCACAATGTCTTGAGCTACTCTGTATATTCTTAAGCTTTTGCTCTTCAAATAAATTTTGCAATTAACTTGTCTCAGTATTATCAGCTTAATCCAAAAATCTTAGACTCAACTTTTAATTGTCAAATGTAAAAATAAATAAGTAAAATATCAATACATGGGCTAAAACACAGATTAAACACAACTCTCTTCCCTTTGCTGTTGCAGAGCTGATAAGCACGTTTACCTTCACATGTAACACACCAATCATATTTCAGCCTCTAGCTTTTTTCTTTTACTTTAGATCCTTACATATTGTCTCCACTTCCTGTGAACCCAGAAATGCAATATGATCTATGTTCAAGGCAGGATCTAGTTATTGGGAAACTCATTTATCACATATACACAGTGGAAGGGAAAAAAAAATACCCTAAACTAAGCAAAATTCTTTCCCCAAAATGAGCTATTTTCTCCTTATAAATTCAAAGACAAATTTTTAATACCTATTTGAATTCCACTTTCAAACTCTTCTAAGGCTCTTGGAAGTTTCAATATGACATGGAATGTAAAAGCTTTCACTATCCTCAATTCCAACAGAGAAATTCCTGTCCTCCTTCCCTACAAACAGTGACAAGACATAAGAACCTCATTGACTCTTTATTGGAGAAGGCTTGAAAGACATCTGACCCAACTTCCCAGTAGAGTCAAAAATAAACTCCATATTCATTCATTTGGCCAACACCTACTAAGCACCTATCTTGTCAGAAAACACAGTAAGAACTGAAGTTAACCACATAGGATGGTCCCTGTTCTTCAATGAATGCACAATCCGTTAATTCTTCTTTTTGTCACCTATCTACAGCTTCAGCAATATAAAAAATTAGTACTGAAGCAAGAGCCAAAAGCAGTGACCCAAGTCTTGGTCACTGATTAAAAATCCATTCAATCTCCACAGAACTCAGTTTCTGCTCTCTATACCAGGAGGATATGTTCAGACCAGTAGTCTTCAAACTGAATTCTTTGAACTCCTAAGCTTTCTCAAAATCTCCTGCATCCAAATTTTTGGACTTCTAGATGAGATGTTTTTCATGGTTTTCAGAATTTTAATACCAGGTGGACTGGATGATTAATTTCATAAACTTGTACACCTCATGACACATATAGAAAATGATAATAATTATACAGCATACTAGGATAATCTACTAAAGAGATTCGTAGCAACCAGCCCCAGAACTCCAGCCATCTCAAGCCCTGCTCAACTGCCCTGAGGAAAGAGAAGATCAATATCGTGGCTCACCTGTAACGCACTCACTTTCTACCCGGGTGCTCTGGCCACTGGTTGGGAAGCTCTAGTTGAGATGACAGCTAGGGTCTCTTCCAGTCCTTCAGGTACTTCATGATTTTAATTTCATGATTTTAATCTTTGGATAGTTTCCATTATTAGGAAGTCTCCTCCTCATTGTCCAAATATAAACCCTGCACATCACCTTATCTCTCTCACTCTGCACTAAGATACGAAGAAGGCTGATTCATCCAGCTTGCCTCCCTCGAATGCTAGTCTGCCATACACCTTCCTATATCATGCAGCAAAGAAAGTAATGTTAAAAAGAAACAGAGGGCCCAAAACGAAGTCACTTCTGCTAAACCCCACCAAGACTTAATACCTAAACTAACTGCAGTTTCAGCCTCTCCTAGGAGTGGAATTTTAAACCAATCAGTCTGGAATTTGCTGTTCAGCACCAGGAGGTAATCTGCATGACAAGACCCCCTGCCTTTCCCTAAGGTGAAATAATATGCTTTTTTTTTTAATTTAGCCATATTTTTATTATAGCAAGGTTACTGATAATATTGAAAAAAATCCATCTAACTTTGGAGGAGCAAGATGGCGAAGGAGTAGGAGACCTAAATTTTGTCTGGCCCCAGGAATTCAGCTGGATAGGGATCAAATCATTCTGAACACCTACGAACTCAACAGGAGATCGAAGAAAAGAATAGCAGCAACTGTCTAAACAGAAGTGACCACTTTCTGGAAGGTAGGACGTGCGGTGAATTGAATCCAAAGCGATATTCGGGAGGATAGACGGCGGGGGAGGGGGCTTCCATCAGCCGCTACCAGCAAGTGATAGAGCCGCAGAGCACAAAATCGGAACTTGTAGAAGTCGGCTCCACTGAGGGACTTCGCTCCAGTGGCTAAGCGGGAGGTGGAACCCTCACGGGACAGTGTGGTCTCAGGACCCTCAGGGTCTCAGAAAGACCGGGGGTGCCTGAGTGCGGCCAGAGCTCCCAGGTATCAGAGCAGGGAAGCCGGCTGCAGAGACAGAGCCAAGGTTGGGCTCTCAGCTCAGGGTTGCCATAAACTGATCCGCAGAACAGTCGGGTCATTGCTCCTCCAGCAGGGACCCAACAATGGCAGATCTGGGAGACTCCCCTTCCTCCCCCAGGAGGAGCGGTGCAGGAGCACACCGCAGGGATCTGCTGGGTTTGGAGACTCCACACGGGGTCAGGTGACAGAGATAGAAACGCTCGGTCACAGGCCGGGTGAGCATGGAGTGCGGCCAGAGACCGGGGACACGGGAGTGACTGAAGGCTTTTCTCTGGGGGCGCACTGAGGAGCGGGGCCCAAGCTCTCAGCTCCTCCCAGACAGAGATTTGGGGGCCGCCATTTTCACTCTCCTCCAAAGCTGTACGGAAAGCTTGCAGGGAACAAAAGCTCCCAAGAGCAAACCCGAGCAGATTACTTAGCCCGACCAGCAAGGGCGGGGCAATTCTGTCTCCCGCAGAGACATTTGGGAACCACGGCAACAGGCCCCTCCCCCAGAAGATCAGCAAGAACAGCCAGCCAAGACCAAGTTTACCAATCAATGAGAACGGCAGAACTCCAGTGCTAGGGGAATACAGCACATGGAATTCAAGGCTTTTTTCCCATGATTCTTTAATCTATCATAGTTAATTTTTTTTAACTTTTTCTTTTTTTGTTGTTTTTTTTATTTTTCTTTTTCCCTTTTTCAACCAACATCTTATCAATCTCTTTTTTAAAAAATCTTCTTTATTTTTCATTTTTAGAGTTATATGCTATCCCTTCATAGTAGTTAACCTTATTTTTGGTATATAAGTTGTTCTCTCTTTAAAATTTTGGGATACAGTTTCTTCTAACAGACCAAAGTATACCCTAAATCTCTAGTGTATGGCTTTGTTCTAGTTCCCTGCCTGATCACATTCTCTCCCTTTTTTTTTTTAAATCTTCTTTCTTTTTTCAACCAACTTATCAATTCCTTTTATAAAATCTTTTATACTTTTCATCTTTACAGTCATATTCCATCCCTTCACTGTATTTACCCTTACTTTTGTACATACATAAGTTTTTCTTTCTTTAAAATTTTGGGAGGCACGTTCTTCTAAACAGACCAAAATACACCCCAAATCGAGTGTGTGGCACTGATCTATGCACCACCCTGATTATACTTGATCATATTCTGTTTTTCTGTTTCTTACTTTTTATCTATTTTTCTTTTTTTTCTTTTCTCATTCTTTCCCTTTTTTCCCCCCAGTTTCAGGTCTCCTCTGATTTGTTTAGTGTGTATTTTTCTGGGGTCGTTGTTACCCTGTTAGCATTTTGTTCTGTCATTCATCTGTTCTCCTCTGGACAAAATGACAAGATGGAAAAAATCATCTCAAAAAAAAAGAACAAGAGGCAGTACCGAATGCCAGGGATCTAATCAATACGGACATTAAGATGTCGGAACTAGAGTTCAGAATGACGATTTTAAAGATACTAGCTGGGCTTGAAAAAAGCATGAAACATATTAGAGAAAAGATTTCTGGAAATATAAAAGAACTAAAATCTAACCAAGTCAAAATCAAAAAGACCATTAATGAGGTGCAATAAAAAATGGAGGCTCTAACTCCTAGGATAAATGAGGCAAAAGAGAGAATTAGTGATATAGAAGACCAAAGGATAGAAAATAAAGAAACTGAGAAATAGAGAGATCAACAACTCCTGGATCACGAGGGCAGAATTCAAGAGATAAGTGATACCATAAGACGGAACAATATTAGAATAATTGGGATCCCAGAAGAAGAAGAAAGAGAGAGGGGCAGAAGGTACATTGGAGCAAATTATACCAGAGAACTTCCCTAATTTGGGGAAGGAAACTGGCATCAAAATCCAGGAGGCACAGAGAATGCCCCTCAAAATCAATAAAAATAGGTCAACACCCCGACATCTAATAGGAAAACTTACGAGTCTCAGAGACAAAGAGGAAATCCTTAAAGCAGCTCGGGACAAGAGGTCTGTAACCTACAATGGTAGAAATATTAGACTGGCAACAGACCTATCCACAGTGACCTGGCAGGCCAGAAAGGACTAGCATGGTATATTCAGAGCACTAAATGAGAAAAATACGCAGCCAAGAATACTATATCCAGCTAGGCTGTCACTGAAAATAGAAGAAGAGATAAAAAGCTTCCAGGACAAACAAAAACTAAAGAAATTTGCAAACACAGAACCAGCCCTACAAGAAATATCGAAAGGGGTCCTCTAAGCAAAGAGAGAGCATAAAAGTAACATAGACCGGAAAGGAAAACAGACAATATACAGTAACACTCACCTACAGGCAATATAATGGCACTAAATTCATATCTTTCAATAGTTACCCTGAATGTAAATGGGCTAAATACCCCAGGCAAAAGACACAGGGTATCAGATTGGATAAAAAAACAAGACCCGTCGATATGCTGTCTGCAAGAGACTCATTTTAGACCCAAAGACACCTCCAGATTGAAAGTGAAGGGGTGGAAAACAATTTACCATGCTAATGGACACCAAAAGAAAGCTGGGGTGGCAATCCTTATACCAGACAAATTAGATTTTTTTTCTTGACAAATCAGATTTTAAACCAAAGACTATAATAAGAGATGAGGAAGGACACTATATCATACTTAAAGGGTCTATCCAATGAGAAGATCTAACAATTGTAAATATCTATGTCCCTAACATGGGAGCAGCCAATTATATAAGCTATATATTTTGTTTTATATATATAACAAAAGCAAGTAAACACATCGACAACAATACAATAATCATGGGAGACTTTAACACCCCCCTCACTGAAATGGACAGATCATCTAAGCAAAAGATCAACAAGGAAATAAAGACTTTAAATGACAGACTGGACCAAATGCACTTCACAGATATATTCAGAACATTCCATCCCAAAGCAATAGAACACACATTCTTCTCTAGTGCCCATGGAACATTCTCCAGAATAGATCACATCCTAGGTCACAAATTAGGTCTCAACCAGTACCAAAAGATTGGGATCATTCCCTGCATATTTTCGGACCACAATGCTTTGAAACTACAACTCAATCACAAGAGAAAAGTCGGAAATAAATACATGGAGGCTAAAGAGCATCCTACTAAAGAACGAATGGGTCAACGAGGAAATTAAAGAAGAATTTAAAAAATTCATGGAAACAAAATGAAAACACAACTGTTCAAAATCTTTGGGATGCAGCAAAGGCAGTCCTAAAAGGAAAGTATATAGCAATACAATCCTTTCTCAAGAAACAAGAAAGGTCTCAAATACACAACCTAACCCTACACCTAAAGGAGCTGGAGAAAGAACAGCAAATACAGTAACAGTCACCTACAGGCAATATAATGGCACTAAATTCATATCTTTCAATAGTTACCCTGAATGTAAATGGGCTAAATACCCCAGTCAAAAGACACAGGGTATCAGATTGGATAAAAAAACAAGACTCATTGATATGCTGCCGACAAGAGACACATTTTAGACCCAAAGACACCTCCAGATTGAAAGTGAGGGGATGGAAAACCATTTACCATGCAAATGGACATCAAAAGAAAGCTGGGGTGGCAATCCTTACATCAGACAAACTAGATTTTAAACTAAAGACTATAATAAGAAATGAGAAAGGACACTATATCATACTTAAAGGGTCTATCCAACAAGAAGATCTAACAATTGTAAATATCTATGCCCCTAACATGGGAGCAGCCAATTACTGGACCAGATGGATTTCACAGATATATTCAGAACATTCCATCCCAAAGCAACAGAATACACATTCTTCTCTAGTGCCCATGGAACATTTTCCAGAATGAATCACATCCTAGGTCACAAATCAGGTCTCAACCAGTACCAAAAGATTGGCATCATTCCCTGCATATTTTTGGACCACGATGCTTTGAAACTAGAACTCAATCACAAGAGGAAAGTCGGAAAGAACTCAAATACATACATGGAGGCTAAAGAGCATCCTACTAAATGAATGGGTCAACGAGGAAATTAAAGATGAATTAAAAAAATTCATGGAAACAAATGAAAATGAAAACACAACTGTTCAAAATCTCTGGGATGCAGCAAAGGCAGTCCTAAGAGGAAAGTATATAGCAATACAAGCCTTTCTCAAGAAACAAGAAAGGTCTCAAATATACAACCTAACCCTACACCTAAAGGAGCTGGAGAAAGAACAGCAAATAAAGCTTAAATCCAGCAGGAGAAGAGAAATAATAAAGATCAGAGCAGAAATCAATGAAATAGAAACTAAAAGAACAGAACAGATCAACGAAACTAGGAGCTGGTTCTTTGAAAGAATAAGACTGATAAACCCCTGGCCAGACTTATCAAAAAGAGAAAGGACCCAAATACATAAAATCATGAATGAAAGAGGAGAGATCACAACCAACACCAAAGAAATACAAACAATTATAAGAACATATTATGAGCAACTATATGCCAGCAAATTAGATAATCTGGATGAAATGATGCATTCTTAGAGATGTATCAACTACCAAAACTGAACCAGGAAGAAATAGAAAACCTGAACAGACCTATAACCACTAAGGAAATTGAAGAAGTCATCAAAAATCTCCCAACAAACAAAAGCCCAGGGCCAGATGGCTTCCCAGGGGAATTCTACCAAACATTTAAAGAAGAATTAATACCTATTCTTCTGAAACTGTTCCAAAAAATAGAAATGGAAGGAAAACTTCCAACTCGTTTTATGAGGCCAGCATTACCTTGATCCCAAAACCAAAGACCCCATCAAAAAGGAGAATTACAGACCAATATTCCTGATGAACATGGATGTAAAAATTCTCACCAAAATTCTAGCCAATAGGATCCAACAGTACATTAAAAGGATTATTCACTACGGCCAAGTGGGATTTATCCCTGGGCTGCAAGGTTGGTTCAACATCCACAAATCTATCAATGTGATATAATACATTAACAAAAGAAAGAACAAGAACCATATGATCCTCTCAATAAATGCCGAAAAAGCATTTGACAAAGTACAGCATCCTTTCTTGATCAAAACTCTTCACAGTGTAAGGATAGAGGGTACATACCTCAATAGCATAAAAGCCATCTATGAAAAACCCACAGCGAGTATCATTCTTGATGGGGAAAAACTGAGAGCTTTCCCCCTAAGGTCAGGAACACGGCAGGGATGTCCACTATCACCACTGCTATTCAACATAGTATTAGAAGTCCTAGCCACAGCAATCAGACGACAAAAAGAAATAAAAGGCATCCGAATCAGCAAAGAAGAAGTCAAACTCTCACTCTTTGCAGATGATAGGATACTTTATGTGGAAAACCCAAAAGACTCCACCCCAAAACTGCTAGAACTCATACAGGATTTCAGTAAAGTTGCAGGATATAAAATCAATGCACAGAAATCTGTGGCATTCCTATATACCAACAATAAGACAGAAGAAAGAGAAATTAAGGAGTTGATCCCATTTACAACTGCACCCAAAACCATAAGATACCTAGGAATAAATCTAACCAAAGAGGCAAAGAATCTGTACTCAGAAAACCATAAAATACTCATGAAAGAAATTGAGGAAGACACAAAGAAATGGAAAAACGTTCCATGCTCATGGATTGGAAGAACAAACATTGTGAAGATGTCAATACTACCTAGAGCAATCTGCACATTCAATGCAATCCCTATCAAAATACCACCCACTTTTTTCAAAGAAATGGAACAAATAATCCTAAAATTTGTATGGTACCAGAAAAGACCCCAAATAGCCAGAGGAATGTCGAAAAAGAAAAGCAAAGCTGGCGGCATCACAATTCCGGACTTCAAGTTCTATTACAAATCTGTCATCATCAAGACAGTATGGTACTGGCACAAAAACAGACACGTAGATCAACGGAACAGAATAGAGACCCATAAATGGACCCTCAACTCTATGGTTAACTCATCTTCGACAAAGCGGAAAGAATGTCCAATGTAAAAAAGACAGTCTCTTCAACAAATGGTGTTGGGAAAATTGGATGGCCACATGCAGAAGAATGAAACTGGACCATTTCCTTACACCACACACACAAATAGACTCAAAATGGTTGAAAAGACCTAGATGTGAGACAGGAGTCCATCAAAATCCTAAAGGAGAATACAGGCAGCACCCTCTTCGACCTCAGCCACAGCAACTTCTTCCTAGAAACATTGCCAAAGGCAAGGGAAGCAAGGGCAAAAATGAACTATTGGGACGTCATCAAGATAAAAAGCTTTTTTACAGTAAAAGAAAGTCAACAAAACCAAAAGACAACCAACGGAATGGGAGAAGATATTTGCAAATGACATATTAGATAAAGGGCTAGTATCCAAAATCTATAAAGAACTTATTAAATTCAACACCCAAAAAACAAATGATCCAATCAAGAAAAGGGCAGAAGACATGAACAGACACTTTTCCAAAGAAGACATCCAAATGGCCAACAGACACATGAAAAAGTGCTCAACACTGCTCAGCATCAGGAAAATCCAAATCAAAACCTCAATGAGATACCACCTCACACCAGTCAGAATGGCTAAAATTAACAAGTCAGGAAACGACAGATGTTGGCGGGGATGCGGAGAAAGGGGAACCCTCCTACACTGTTGGTGGGAATGCAAGCTGGTGCAGCCACTCTGGAAAACAGTATGGAGGTTCCTCAAAAAGTTGAAAATAGAGCTACCATATGACCCAGCAATTGCACTACTGGGTATTTACCCCCAAAGATACAAATGTAGAGATCCAAAGGGGTACGTGCACCCTGATGTTTATAGCAGCAATGCCCACAATAACCAAACTATGGAAAGAGCCAAGATGTCCATCAACAGATGAATGGATAAAGAAGATGTGGTATATATATACAATGGAATACTATGCAACCATCAAAAGGAATGAAATCTTGCCATTAGCAACAACGTGGATGGAACTGGAAGGTATTATGCTTAGTGAAATAAGTCAATCAGAGAAAGACATGTATCATATGATCTCACTGATATGAGGAATTCTTAATCTCAGGAAACAAACTGAGGGTTGCTGGAGTGGTGCGGGGTGGGAGGGATGGGGTAGCTGAGTGATAGACATTGGGGAGTGTATGTGCTATGGTGAGCGCTGTGAATTGTGTAAGACTGTTGAATCACAGACCTGTACCTCTGAAACAAACAATACATTATATGTTAAAAAAAAAAAAAGAAAAGAAGAAGATAGCAGGAAGGGAAAAATTAAGGGGGTGGAAATCAGAGGGGGAGACGAACCATGAGAGTCTATGGACTCTGAGAAACAAACTGAGGGTTCTAGAGGGGAGGGGGTTGGGGGGATGGGTTAGCCTGTTGATGGGTACTAAAGAGGGCACGTTCTGCCTGGAGCACTCAGTGTTATACGTGAACAATGAATCATGGAACACTACATCAAAAACTAATGATGTAATGTATGGTGATTAACATAACAATAAAAAAAATCCATCTAACTTTTCCAAATATTGCTGGCTATTAGAAACTTGAATTTCTACAATTTATATCAGTGAAAAATAATTAATTCTAGATACTTGACTACATCACACAGCTCAATCATTAGGAAACTGGTACATGTGCCAAAGCTGATTGCACTCCAAGACTCAGTGCTTCCCAGTGCATCCAAGGTGACACCCACTTTCCTCTGCATCATTCTTCCAGCAGTTAGAGTAGACTATAGTAATCTTCACTAATGTCTTAGGTTTTTTTGAAATTTTTATTTAAATTCTAGTTAGTTAACTTATAGTGCCGTCTTGGTTTCAGAATTCAGTGGTTCATCACTTACACACAACACCCAGTGCTCATCCCAACAAGTGCCCTCCTTAATACCCATCACCCATCTAGCCCATCCCCCAGCCCCCCCACCTCTCTCAACCCTCAGTTTGTTCTCTGTTGTTAACAGTGTCTTATGGTTTGTTTCCCTCTCTTTTTTCCCCCCTCCCATATGTTCAACTGTCTTGTTTCTTAAATTCTACATATGAGTGAAATCATACAGTTTTTTTTTTAAGATTTTATTTATTTATTTGAGAGAGAGAGAGAGAGAGCACGAGCGGGGCAGAGGAGGGAAGGGGAGAGGCATACTACCTGATGAGCAGGGAGCTGGATGTGGGACTCGATCCCAGGACCCTGGGAACACGACCTGAGCCAAAGGCGCTTAACTGAGTGAGCCTCCTGGGCGCCCCAAAACTGGGGCTCAAACAGGTTGTATTTTTTTTAAAGATTTTATTTATTTATTTGACAGAGAGAGACACAGTGAGAGAGGGAACACAAGCAGGGGGAGTGGAAGAGGGAGAAGCAGGCTTTCCACCAAGCAGGGAGCCTGATGCGGGGCAAATTGTATGGTTTTCATCTTTCTCTGACTGACTTATTTCACTTGGCATAATACACTCTAACTCTAGCTCCATCCACGTTGTTGCAAATGGTAAGATTTCATTCTTTTGATGACTAATATTCCATGTTTTATATATGTGTGTATATATTATGCGTGTATATACATACACGTGTTTATACACACACACACACACATCTTCTTTATCCATTCATCAACTGATAGACATTTGGGCTTTTTCCATAGTTTGGCTATTGTTGATAACGCGGCTATAAATATCAGGGTGCGTGTACACATTCAAATCTGTATTTTTATATCCTCTGGGTAAATACCTAGTAGTGCAATTGCTGGGTGGTGGCATAGTTCTATTTTTAAGTTTTTGAGGAACCCCCATACTGTTTTCCAGAGTGGCTGCACCAATTTACATTCCCACCAACAAGGCAAGAGGTTCCCCTTTCTCCACATCCTCACCAACACCTGCTGTTTCTTGTGCTGTTAATTTAGCTTAACTCCCTCGTCCCACTCTCCTGCCAACAAAAACCTTCCATTTTGTGTAATTCCCCTCAGCTCCTTTCGACTCACTGGATGGGATACTGCCTGATGCATGAATCACTGAATAAAGCCAATTGGATCTTTACGTTTACTCAGCTGAATTTTGTTTTTTAACACTAGCATTACGAGAATGGTAAAAATGAGTGCCTATATTAATAATGCTAGTAAAGTCAGACAGAGCGCTCTGAAGACAGATATCCCCACCGGAATCATGCATCTAAGGCCTGGTAAGCGATACCAGAAGAAGCCGTGGTTTAATAAGACACCACAGCTCTGCCTCATACGGTCTGCGCAGCTAGCAAGCAGCGTAACCCCGATAAGACCGACCTCACACGCAACAACCCGGAGTGGGCACTGCGCCAGTGGAGTTCAGTGGGAATGGCAGAGAGGTGGGAACAGCATTGCCCAAAGGTCAGTTGAAAAAAAAGGGAAAAGCAGCAGATGAAATATTGGCATTTTCATTGAGTCTACATAATTATAAAGCAGGACTATGAAATAATTTTTGCCAAGTGAGCTTAAGCAATATGGTTTCCTTCCAAACCTGGGGCCCGGCCAGTCTGTCTCATCGCTGTACCACCACCAACTGACCAGCTTATTGTAAATGCGGAGCCCTGGGTCATGGCCCTAGATCTACTGAATATGGACTTTTGGTTAAGGGGCCTGGGAATCTGCACGGTAAGTGCAGGCGTTAAGCTTCTCTAGGGAAAGGAGACAGGAGACTATCTCTCAAGGTGGTAAATAAGAGAAAAGCAGAAGGTATCCCACAGAAATAACATCATATTACAGAACATGTCAGCAGGGGAGGAGCTGATTTGGAGGTCATTTATTTCTGAAAACTTTTTACTTTGTTCTGTTAAAGAGAAAACCACAGGCCCAAAATGGAGTCACTCCGGCCAAGTCACCAAACCAGGGCTTACTGCCTAACCTAACTGCAGTTCTAGCCTCCCTCAAAAATGGTAGTCTCACCCAGCCAGTCAGAAATTTTCTGATCGGCACCAATGAGGTAATCTAGCACATGGGTCCTCTCCATCTCCCTAATGGAGATGAGATAATCCACCTAATAAAGACCCCCTGCTCTTCCCCCTAAGGGAAGGTGACCTTGCCTGAAACAATCGTTTCTTTTCTTTTGCCAGTAACTACTTGCCCCACCCTCCTTCCCATAAAAATCTTCCATTTTGCCCAACTCCTGAGCATCTCTATACTTGCTAGATGGGAAGCTGCCCGACTCACGAACTGCTTAATAAAGCCAACTAGGTTTTCAGACGTCCTCGGCTAAATTTTGTTTTCTAACAGTTCTAACAGATAAATTAATGGTATCTGTTAAAAAATACATTAAATGGGGAACATCTCTAATTATAACTTTAAATCCATAAATAAGTGAAGTCAGAAATCTTACAATTAAAAGAGAAGTGAATAACCCAGTTCTAAGTAAACTTCGGTAAATTGAAGTCCTTAAGGAAACTAGTAAGTCTGTGTGTGCTGGCAGAAGAGCAAGAACAGTTTTATTTGAAGAACAAGGGTTAGCTTCTGGGGCTCTGTGGAGCCAAGGAAGAAAGAAGCAAAGCACAAGGTGAAAATCACTAACCTCAGACGTTAATTTCCTTAAGAAAATAAAAGACAATCCTCACATGACATTTAAACATTTCCTCGTGCTCACTTGTGTAACACACAACTTCTTCCTTATCAAACGTTTCCTGACGCACAGCGAGGGGAAGGAAAAGGCAAGAGCATTAATGCCATCCCTGTGATATTACAGAGGCCGCATAAGCATTTCATACCGACTGTCGTGTGTAAACATCACCCAAACCCTCGGCAGTTGGGAAAGTGAGGAAATCAAGTCTCAGAGATGGGTGACTCACCCAAGGTTCAAAAGCAGCCAGGGGGCAGTGAAGATGCAATCTGAAGGTTATACTATTGTTAAAAACATCCTATGCAGTGATTCAGGGAGAAAAGAAAAATGGGGTTTCAAACTCTAACAGCTGTCATTGGTTAAGATCACAAAGGAGCTGAACCAGGATACTAGTATATAACAAAATAAAATAAGGAGGAATAAAATATAAAAAATCTAAAAAATAAAATAAATAAAAATGAAAGAGAATAAAAAGGAAAAGCTCAGCCTCCAAAACACTGGTCTGTCCTTTGACTGTGGATGCCGGGCTTTACTGACACCTGCCACAGCGCCAGCAGCCAACCCCGGACCTGCATAAACCAAGGGATGATGGAAACGGTTGGACCTTTTCTCAGGCTGGCAGCTGGTTTATCATTTGTTTGTTCTGGACACAGAGCTTGCAGTGGCAGAATAATGGGCCAAAATACCTCATCAGGCTGCACACTTAGCCCAGTCCTCACACTGAAAAGAATTCCTTATCTAAGAACTGGCTGCAGAATGGTAGGGCTCCCCACACTCTTCACCACCGGTGGCTCTCTCCTAACAACGTTTAATGGCCCTCCGAGTTCAGGACCCCCAGCTGGGACCTCCATAATAGGCTTTCTATCGATCAGCTTTTAGTACACAGTCATTCTCATCCCTCCTAAAGTTCCTGCAAGTCTCAGGTTGCAAAATTACCAGACCTGGGATGCTCTCTGCAAAAGAGTTAACTGAAGAGCCAGGAAAAAAGTGAAATATAACAAATGTACATGGATAACATTTCAATACCAAAAACAAGTCATAATATTAAATACTGTATGCTAGGCACTGAGCTAAGAATATGTGTGTGTGCGTGTGTGTGTGTGTACATGTGAGTAATGTATTATTGTACAGATGACAGAATTGAGACTCAGGTCGGGATTTAAAATACAACGCCTACCATTTTAAACATCAGTAAGCCGGTATACATCAAGAATTATAAGGCATATATATATTCTTCCAGCAAGTAATTCCATTCCTAGGAACATATCCTAACACAATCAGTAACATCGTATGCAACAGTGCAGGCCTGTGATGCTCGCCCCAGTATGGCTAACGGTAAAAAAAAATTGGAGACGATCTAAATTCCATCAAGAAAGAACTGATTATCATTTATAGTCCCTCTTGTAGTAGAACATCACGCAGCCATTAAACATGACTTAGTATGTTTTTGTTTCTTGACACAAAGAGATGTCCACAGGGACCTTAAATGAAAATGCAGCTGGATCACAGAACAATGAATATAGCATGGTTCTAATTTTGCTTTCTGGAGAAGGGCCTCTTGGACCTGTAAGTGGGGTCTGCTGAGGAAGGAGTGGGCTGACACTTCTCTGCAGAGGGGAGGGCAGCCTGCGTAGGAGCCCCAGGCAAATGGACACGTGGAGAAGGAGGGGGTGGAGAACACGGACAGAGTCTTAAGGATGCGAAGGGACTAGACCATGGCAAGCACTGGAGGCCCAATTCAGGATTCACTTTTCTCCCTCAAGGATCAAGGAGAAGCCACTGAACCCTCTGCACTTCACAGGTGAGGCAGGACTGGGCGGAGGTGGTTAGCCAATGCTCAGGGTTACCCCGTAAGCAAGTGGGTAGAGCCAGGGTCTGGCTGGGGCCTGTCTGAAGTGTCTAAGCTTGGCTTTTCCTTCTAGCACACACCTTTGTGGATCTCAGCTTCCTGACCTAGAGCTCTTCTTTTGGCGCCTGTTCCACCTCTTTCTAGGCTCAGTTTCTCATTTTCCTCTTCCTACTACTGTCCACAAAGTCACAGAGAAAGCCCACCTCTTAATCCTCTGTCCTTATCGTGTAAGGGAGCCCTTCCAGCCTTGATGAGACAGGACCTTCCCAGTTCCTCCCCAACCAAATTATATCAACCCACAATGTAGTTGCAAAACAGCCAAAACAATTTCCAGTCACCTTCACGTAGCCTTTTAAATTTGGGTTGAAGGCTGTTATTTGAATTTCTTAGCTCTGTTACTGCTTTGTAAGTTGTACAAGGACTCCTTTCCTTTCTGTATGTGAGGGGGGGGAAATTAAAGTTATTATATGCTCTTCTAAATGAATATTTGAATTTGTGAGAAGTAATTTAACAGGAAGCCTAGAAAATCCTGTATCAAAGTACAACTTTAACTGAGCCTCTTGAATTTTAATTTGTTTTAAAACTACTTAATTTCAAAGTAAAAAGACATTTTAAAATATATATATTCTGGCCTTTTTTTTAAAAAAAAAAAGCACAATAAAACAATGCATCATTATTATATCAATCAAATTTGATGAACACAGAACAACCACAGCCCCCCACTGCCACATTTGATTTTTTAAACATGTGTACCATGCCGTCTGCTCGCCTCACCACACTTCCTGAACGGGCAAGGAAGGGAGGGAGAAGAGTGAAACATCTGGATCCCTTCCACCAGCATGGACTTTTTCCTTTCCCAATTGTGCACACAAGTTCCATTACTTTCTATCTCCATCACCATCCCCTTCTCCAAAATGTCATACTCCCTTTAAAGATTTACAGGATCATGATCTAAAAGAGTTAAGCTTAAAAACCATTTCCCTTAAATGAAGGGATATGTAACAGGCAATCCAAAATTAGAGGATAGTGAAAACTAATTTAAATCCAGTTTCAAAATATCTTCCTAATTAGATGTGGCTTCCAGTGATAGGAAAACTTATGTACATCCTGTCTGGGAAAAGAAAATGACAGCACAGAATATGCTGAGTGCCAGGGACTAAACTTCTGCTGTCAGATAACCCTAAGTGTGCGGTGCGTCAGGGTTAGGTAATGAAATCTAACCAGTCCACTTCGTGACAAGGTGGCAGAGGTGGGTCAAGCTGACTGGCTCATCCAAGACTCTCAGCCAGGGGGAGATGACAAAGGATGTTAAACTAAAAGCAGTTAACCTCTGAGTCCCACCCAGACCCAGAAATACAAGAAGACAGCACCAACTGAAAAACTTCTCAACTCTTCCCCTTTTACGCTACAAGATTTGCTTCGCCTCCCCTCATGCTCTCAAATCGATTCCCGTAAAAGCCATCATCATGACTTTGCAATCTCATTTCCTGAACTTCAATTCCAGATGGACCAAGATACTGCCCTGGGTACTGGGGACATGGGAATAATACGACACTCTTCCTTCACTAGGGAGCTCAGTCTGGTCCAGAAAGCAAAAGTGTGAGGGAAGTAACTGCAAACGACAGTAAGTGCAACAAGGGATCGATGCTCCAGGTACAGAAGTGGTACAGATGGAAGACTGAGGAATCCTCTGGATGCAGGGGGGGAAATGGGAGGAGAGAGCTCCAGAGAGGAGGTGCCAGCCTCAGAGAGATACGAGTTCAGGGAGAAGCCTTTTAAACAGGGGGACCAGTACATGCACCTCCACGGAAAACAGGTGGGATTTCAGGGGCGCATTTGGTAGAAAAGTAGGATGAGTAACTCTATAAGGATGTTGCAAGGGTGAGTTGGTGAGTGGCCAAAGCAAAGGCTAGAGAGCTGGCCCAAACACAGAGCACAGGACTCTTGCCTGGCCCTCACCTTAACAAGTGACGTGGACCTCATCCTGTCAGTGGCAGGAACTTGGAACTTACCTGCAACTGACAAGAAGCCACTGAATGGTTTTAAACAAGAAAGAAGGTACAGTCAATCACATCACAGTTTTCACAAGATCCAAAAAGCATCGGCTCACTTTTTATAGTCGTGTTGCTGCAACTGTAGACAAATTCCAAATTCCTCCCCATTCTTCGTGGTTTATCTACTTTTAAAAGCAATGGTGCGCTAGAGTGCGCTGTAAAGGTGAATAAAGGCAAACCCCTTTACTGGGAGTCAGTACCTGGTACATTATCAGTGATGCTCAGCGAGCCCTAGATGAGCAGGCCGTCAGGGACTTCCCTCAGCACACATATGCCAATTAAGTTTCAAAGTTACCTGATGCACACAAGCTTTGGAAAGTTAGCAAATTTCCCAAAGGTAAAAATGAAGCACAAAATGCATATGAACACGCAGATCTCAAAAATTTAACTGAGTGTGAAATAAGGCCACTGATTCTGTCTATTCATTTCTAGCGAAAGGAAACAACTGCCTGCACACGAAAGTTGTGCAAGCACTATCTTTCACAATATTTTCAGAATGTATGTCACTATTTTTAAAGTTCCAAAACTGGGTGTCCAAGATCTGTAAAAGTTTTAAACTCTCTTAAGCAATTGGTACCTTTAAAAAAAGACACCTCAATCTCATAATACAGATGTTTCCCTATAAGTGGGGCTGCCAGGATTAGCAAATCACAATTTCCACCATGGATCCTTTCTACTCTCATTCAATGTCATCAGAAAGAGGCCACTAACCTAAAACATATACAGTTGTTTTTTTTTTTTTAAGATTTTATTTATTTATTTGAGAGAGAGAACGCACAGAAGGAGCAGAGGGAGAGGAATAAGCAGAGTCCCCGCTGAGCTTGGAGCCTGATGCGGGGCTCGATCCCAGGACCCTGAGCTTAACCACTGAGCCACCCAGGCGCCCCAAAATATATACAGTTTTTAACTCAATTCACCAATTGAATTGAAAGTAAATTATGATGCTTTTTCCCTTGTTCTTTCCTCTACCCTCACCTCTGCCTAATTCACCCCCAGCACAAACAGGAGTCAAGCTCCTTAGAGCAGGCACAATGCAAAAGGAAGAAATTTGTGAATGCAATGGTTTCTATAGACTAGTGAGCAATTTCTGGCCCCAGGTTCCCACATGAACTATTCTGATAGCACCCCCTAGTGACCAAAAGCACTTTCCTGAACAAATGAACTCTACATTCTCAACTGCCTAAAAGCAAAGCATTTAAAATGTAGAAATAATGCAAACATTGAGTTTACCCTCTGGGAACATCTGTCCCAGTTAAGACAATAATTTTAACCTCTCGGGACAACTTTTCTCACCATTAACATAGGAAAAATAACATCCTCAACCACCAAAGTCCTTCTCCCTTTGAGCATGTGAGCTCCCCAATAAGACAGATTACCAATACCTGTGGTTATTTTCAAATAAGAGGAAGGGGGAAAGAGACACAAAGTAATAAGAGAACATGCACCCTCAGGCCTACCTGAGTCATGAGGAGTATCTTGTGTTAAATCCAAAATATAGAGATCTGTTCACTTCTCCTTCATTGTTATCTTATGTTTTGACTCCCTCTTTCCTCTGTTTACCTGGCTCTAAGGAGAAGTGCAAGAACCAACGAACTTTCTAGAAATAGCATGTAACCACCCATAACTGTATTAATTTAAACTATAAAATACCAGAAGATTTTTAGTCCCATTTTCAAATTTGAGATTTTTGTTTTTGACATGAACTCTGGAAAATACAAATGTTAGATTACTTTGATTGGTTAATAGAAAAGGCAATTTGAAATGAAAATGGTAATAATGAGAAGTCCTTACACCTTCGCCCTTCAACCCCCTGCCCAGTAAAAAAACATTCTGACTGACTACGGCGCCTGGTACTCATGGCTCAGTAGGCACCTAACATCCTTTGATTCTTCTCCTCCCAAATCTGAGACCTTCAACAAACCAGAAAACTTTTGCTCAGTTAGCAGGCCACAGCCTCTCAGAAATAAAGCCCTTCACTGCCCTCTACTGGACAGCCTTGGAACAAAATTAAAATCCATCCTTCCAGCATTTGAGGAATCCCCTTATTTATTCTCCAGTTTCATGATAATATATAACCTTCAATATCTCATAAATTAATTACAAGATTCCAGGAGGGGGAGAAAAAGCAATTATGTAGAAATGCAAAGTCATTTTTCCTCTTTATGGACTAGAAGAGCAACCTAAGTGGCAGCAAACTGGGAAGCGAGGGGGCTTTGCCCAGCCACTGTATGATGAGGTGGTCAAGGCCCAACCTGGGACTGCAAACTGAAGGCTCACCAACCAGGAGATATTTATGCTCTTCTCCACTCATACTTCAAAATATGTAGACTTTGTTTTAAACCAGTCTTAATAATCCATCTGTCCTGTTACTCGGGACTTCATTAATTATAAGTAAATGGACATGAATGGAAACCAAGTGTCTAGCATGGTGCATGAAGGTACACAAGACATGTGAATTCTTCTCTCTCCTCTGCCCATGTCCCCCCATCTTCCAGCTCCATGACCTTGCCCCCTCTGTAGTACATATTCCACGCCCACATCTTGAGGCACTTATTCTCTGCTACTCTTCGAGTATGTCTTGTGCTGCTCACGCTGTGTTCCCCACTGGAAAGGGGGGTCTCACTGCCTGGCCCGTGTCCTCTCTCAACCTGGGAGCCGTGGGGGTGATGGTGGCGGCCATTAGAGCAGCCGCAGAAGCAGGAAGAGCAGCAGGGGTGACCGCAGCCCAGCAATGAAAAGCGTTACAAAAACAATAATGACATTATAATAATAACACTGTAATAATAAAGCAATATATGTGATTATAATAAAACTCAGTAGGATTGTGATAATAACTAGTGCCACGTACTATTTTGTGCCAACCAACCACTGGGTTATACAGTTCCTCTGCTTTACCTAATTCAGTCCTCAAAATCACAGGAAGGCCTTGAAATGACTTTCCCCATTTCACGAATGAGAAGCTGGGTTTCGGGAAGGTTTCAACAGCTGTCAACGCTATCCAGCTCTCTTCCACTGGCCACCTCTCTTCCCTTCAGAATCTCCAAAGTCCTTATACCCCCTTACTCCCCCACACACCTGCTAAAACCCTGGAGGCAAACCTCCAGGGCTACAGTGATGTTCACAGCTTCTCCGAGGGCCCATGAACGGCATGTGGTAAGGGACAGACTACCCGCTGAGAATGACAAACGTACCCCGCCTTCTCCTACTGAGACCATGTCATGCCACCTAGCCTCCTCCATCTAGATCTCCTTCCTATCCTCTCTCTTCTCTTCTTCTTCCTTCTGAGGTATGATTTGGTGGAAAAGAGAACAGAACGGCCTCTGATTAGCCGTGTGACTTCAGACAAGTCAGTTCACCTCTCCCACTTTCATCTGTCAAGTGTAATGATAAATACCTGCCCGACCTGTCTTCAAGCACAGCTGCTGAGAATGAATAAGGAAGCGTATGTGAAAGTGAGCTAACAGCCGTGCATGAGTGCTGTGTGCACTTACTATTCTTTGGTCTTCACACACACACACACACACACACACACACACACACACACACGCACACACACTGTTCTGCTTTCCCACGGGAGAGGGGACCGACTGCAGGAAAGGTGCAGGCTCGTGCCCACTGCCAGCACCGTGATGGGGCAGGAAAGAAAACATGAAGACATGTGAATAGGCAACAGCGTTGAAACAATGGCTGTCATCCTTCTCTCCCTCTTTCTGTAGGTTTCCAAGGGCTTCTTCCCCCTCTCGTCCAAAGCAATAGCAAAAGAGAAACAACCTTTTCACCCACTCCAGGACTTTCCTCACTCCCTATCTCATTGCGTACTTCTAAAATGTCCAGCTCTGCAGCCGCAATAGGCATTCCCTTATTTACACGATAGTCATGGCAGCCTGTGTTGGACTGAGCACTCCCAATGTGTCAACCACAGCGCTCGGCATCCTGCCCAGACCATCTCTCATCATCACGGCCACACACTGTCAGTGTCCTTGGCTCCATTTGACTAGACTGGACTCCGAGAGATCAGCCAGCTTGCCCGGGACACAGACCCAGCTGCTCCTGCTTCCAGACCAGACACGGAGGCTGGAGCAATACCGTTCCTACTCCCCACCTCAATCGAAACATTACGTACTAGCCAAGTGTTCCTTGTCTGAAACCATAGGGAAATCCTATCATTAATAGCCTAGGAATGCACAACCACAATGACATAAAGCACAAATGTTTCCTTGAAAAAAGACTAATGACCCTGTACAGTAAGTACATTCACTTTACCTTTTAATGTTTAATGAAAGAATGTAATATTAATGAATTCCTTCTATTAGGAAGTAACTGTGTTTGTCACAAGGAAGAAGGTGGTAGGAGCCACCATAAGCATGTGATCAAAGTTAGCATCACCCACAGAGGAATGAGTCAACATCACGCACCTCTCAACGTGATATGCGGAGAACACGGCATCATTCTGAGGTATTCCTGTCAAAAAATGCAGAAACTAAATCTAATCACAAAGAAATGTGAGACAAACCCAAACTGAGCACCATTCTACAAAATAAGTGGCCTTATAGTCTTCAAAAGTGTGACTGTCTATAAAAGAAAAATAAAAACTCTTCCAGATTAAAGGAGACTAATGGAGACAACAACTAAATGATTCTGGATCGGATCCTGAACCAGACAGATGACCACTAGCAGAACTGGTATAAGACCTGAAAATTAAATAATAGTATTGTGTTGATGTTACCTTCCTGACTTGGATAATTAAACTGTTAGGTAAAAGAACAACCTTATTTTTAGGAAATATGCACTGAAGTATATTTAAAGATAAAAGATATCATGTCTATAACTTTGAAATGTTTCCAAAGATAGCGAGAGAGAAAATACATACAGAATTTTTTGTGCTACTTTTGTAAACTTTCGTAAGCCTGAAATTATTTCAAAATAAAAAGTAAAAACAGATTATGAATGCATATTAAGTATTAAATAAATATGAACTGTAATATCCCTATATATTCCTACCCATTTATTCCTAAGCACATAGGAGGATCAAATGAAGCCAACTCCCAGGGTCCCTAATATGAAATCAATCTTATGAGCCTGATACAAGAAATTCTGGGGTCCACAAATACCACCCTACTTTTTCCAATTCACAATGGTTCCATCCAAATGCAGCAGTGATACAGTATCTCTTCCCTTCTTCCCTTCCTTCCTTCCTCCCTCCCTCCTTGCCTTCCTTCTTTCTTTCTTTTTAAGTAGGCTCCACACCCAACGTGGATCCCAATGTGGGGTTTGAACCCATGAACCTGAAATCAAGACCCAAGCCAAGATCAAGAGTCAGACACTTAACCGACTGAGCCACCCAGGCGCCCATCTCTTTCTTTCTGATGGTGACTAATCATTTCTAACTTTTCAATTTCAAAATTAAATTCAAACAAAAATCCTCCAGTGATTCCTCTTCCTGTGAAAACACAACCAACCACAATAAAAAGAACTTCATCCCTTCTCTGGCCAATATGCTTTTTGGTTAAGCAGATGGCATTGAGATATCTGGATAGCAACTAATCCGTTGCCCCTCTCCTGCCATCAGTGGGTTTTAGCTACAGAATGTGTAGGAATAGGAGCGTGAACATGGTGACTCAAGGTTCGCATCACTAACAGAAAGCAGAGCCACCAGCCATCTGACACTTAGATACTCCTACAGAAAATGCACACAGCCCTAAGCACCTGCACTCAATTTTAGGAGAATGATTTATGCTCTTCCCCACCCAGTGAATCCAGTAGGATAAATAGTGGAACACCATATGCTTAAGCTTTCAAAGCCCTAAATTAGGATGGCTGGAGACAGGTCCCTAAAAAGTCACATGAGAAGGAGTAATGGCTATGAAGCCTTTTCTTCTCATGCATAAGGATAAATGAAAAGTTGAAAAGAATTATAGCTGTACTTAACCTTGTTCTTTCTCATGGGTCATTATTAGCATGTTCTCATTTAGAATTCACAGAATGTCTTGTGGTCCAGGAACATCAAATCTCTCATTATCCTTCACCACATGCCTGAGGTCAGACAGAATTTCCATTTCACAGACAGAAAAATTAGGGCAAAAGAAAATCAAGATGATCCCCAAGCAACACTGTCTGTCAGAAAAACAAAAAACAAAAAACAACCCAAATGGACCAAATACTCTGCCTCCAGGAAGAAAAAAATATGCCTAATTTCTGCAACGACTACAAACACACCCACAACCACACCCACACCCACCCACCCACCCACCCACACAATCATTTTATGTCACTAAATTACCAGGAAAGCCACACTGGTCTGTTTCTATTTCTTTTTTCTGATTTAGAGGAATCAATCTGGACAAAGACCAGATCACCTACCCACACGGAATTCCATGGCAACCAACTAATGCTTCACATTCTGGCCAAACATGACTATGACAGGTGTCTACTTCTCTTGTGCCACAGGACAGCACTGGTGGGCTCACGGGACTTCCTGAGAACAGCTACAACTGGCCCCTCTTTCTTTTAAATATGAGAATTGTTCATGTAAAAAAAAAAAACATTGAAAAATATCTCTTAATTTTTGTTATCATAAGGGAGGAGAAGCAGAAGCTGTTGTTTCTTTTTTTTATTTGAAAGAGAGAGAGAGCATGAGAGCAGGGTGAGGGGCAGAGAGAGAAGCAGATTCCCTGCCAAGCAGGGAGCCCAACAGGGGGCTCGATCCAGGAACTCTGGGATCATGACCTGAGCTGAAGGCAGACGCTTAACGACTCAGCCACCCAGATGCCCAAGAAACTGTTGTTTCTGACAACAAATTTCAAATCCACACAGGTTGCCTAAATGTGCAGAGCTTGGTCAACAGGCCCAGTTGTCCTCTAAACACTGGTATATCAATGGACTGTCTGTTTCTGTTTTTAAAACAACAAACCGAGGAGACAAAAATCAAAGCACCAGCAGCAACAAGTAGCATCTGAAGAAGAAATTTACACCAGGAAACCAGAGCATGATTAACCAGGAGGCACCTTAGCAACCGGGAAGTAAGCAGCCAAGGAGACATCCATAAAGAGAAGTCCAGAAATGGATGACACAAATAACACTAAGGACTCCCCTGCAACAACTTTTAAACTGAATTTACTTAAACACGGTAAGAACCTAAGACAAGCAAAGAAATCCTACAACAAAGGTTTTCAATGCTCATGATGATTAAAATAATATTTACTTCCATGGGACCAAGCCTGCAAAAGCTTCAAGCAAGGAACAGCATGGTTGCTCCCCAACATCATGCACC
Organism: Callorhinus ursinus; assembly: GCF_003265705.2. Taxonomy (NCBI): domain Eukaryota; kingdom Metazoa; phylum Chordata; class Mammalia; order Carnivora; family Otariidae; genus Callorhinus; species Callorhinus ursinus. Next base: position 61,661,205 of record NW_027397064.1, on the reverse strand, counting down.
CCACGGAAAGAGGGCAGTCTATCTGCTGTTAACAGGAATCCCCAGGAATGAGTGTATGCCAAGCATTTTGGATGCGTAAAAAACAGAGCTTCGAATGGCCTTTCCATGGTACACACAAGCATATATGTTCATGGAGTTAGCAAACATCTGTGGGCACTTGATATGAGCAAGACGTGCACTGTGATCCATGTTCTGGTCAGCATACCTGCCATGGAGCCTATTGACAAGCAGTGGGGCATAGCTGATAACCCACATGCACTTGAAAACAAGAATTCTAACAGGAAAACAGCAGACGTAATGAAGCTAGAGAGCAAGAACAACATTACTATGGGCTACTCTTGTTCCTATACGATGTTTAAAGAATGAATTTATATTCTCCCTTCACTCTTCCTCTGGGACACTAAGATGTGTGGCCATTCTCCATCTGAAGGGATGGATGACAAACCAAGCCCTGAGGTTTAAGTCTAAAGTCCAGGAGCAAGTACATGGCAGAAGACAGGCTTGAAAAATCACTTCTCCCCAAACTCTAGCTGCTTATGGTTTGAGAGACATGCAAAACGGGGTTTGAAATGCACAGCACACTCATATGTAATAAATAATTTAAATATTTTTTAAAAGAAAGAAAATAAAGTTGGAAGCTGAAGAGCTTCTTCATTTTCTCAAAATGATAAGAGTTTCAAAGGAAAGTACAGGTTAGTGAGCAAAGTATGTGCAGTGAGAGCTACGGGTGGTTCACTTGAGCTGGAGTTCACAACATAAGGCTGGAAGCTGAAATGGTGCCATGAATTCAAGGCGAAGGAGGTTGGCCTTTCTTTGACAGGAACTTTATTTTTTCATTTATGGGCTCTTGGGGTTGTTTTTGTTTAATTTTGGGAAGCACTTTGAAGCCATTAAGTGACATGATCCATAAGTTACTCCTGCGGCAGTGTCTAAGAAAGAACAGAAAGGAGGAACAGAAGGGAAGGACTGCAAATGTCCAGTCAAAACCAGGAGAACATTCCGAGCACTGTGGCAGAGACTGGAGAGGGGCTAGATGGGGAGGACGTGGGGAAAGGAGGCCCCAAACACAAAAATAATCCCAGTGTTCTGAGGTCGGGTGACTCAGACTGAAACACCCAACACAGGAAGATTAGGTTTGGGAGGGGAGGGAAGCCACTTGGAAACTGCACCTCTGAGGCCTCCAGTCCATTTGACAGGAGCTGGGGGTGTGAAGCTAAAGCTCTGGAGAGAACACAGGGCTGGCAAACTCCCTCAGGGGGAAAAGCTACAGAATGAGACCAGACAAAACCAGCAAAACAAGTCAAGGCCAACAAAAATGTTCTTTGGGGATGACAAAAACTGAACAAGCTAAAGGCTCCCTAACAGCCTTTTCCAACTCTGGCTAACACCTCAGATGACTGACCAAAAGCCCAGCAACAGGCTCTCACACCCCAGGGCATCTTTTCCTGGGTCCTCCTTCAGCCTTCTGTCCAGAGCCGTTAGACAGTGGCTGGGCCCTTATACTTCTGTGCCTTAACCGAAGCTTTAGTGTACCTGTGTCACCCCTTGAAATGCACCACTCTTGATGGACCATCTGCCAAACTTTCACTTTTCCCTTAGAGACATCCCTCAAACCAGCCCTGGCTCAGGTCTGAGCAATCAACGGGACAATCCCCCTGCCCCCCCACCCAGGCCCACCACCCCAAGGACTCTGCTGGTCCCGGGGAGCACTCCCACACCTGGACACAGCAGGTCGTTTCTTAAAATCTACTCTTAAGTCTGCTTAAAACAATTGTAAGGCATCCGCGAAATGCACTTCATACACAATGTTTCAGAAAAGGCAATGGCTGGAACGTAACATTCAGAGTTACTTCAGCCAGGCACGATGAGATACCATCTCTGACCCATATTTCTCTGCCAGTTTTATTTCAGAGCATACAACTCAGTTCAGATCAGCTTTCCCTGTAGCTATTAACCATAAAAAGGGGCGTGGGGGAGAGAACCTTCCTTTCTAAATCGGTGACTACATAAATATTTTTAATTATAAATATCTAATATAATTCTAAAACCAAACGAAACCAAACCAGAGGTTAAATTTCGTTAGGTTTCATGTCATAACGAAATCAGTATCTACAAATAAATAAAACTCTGGATAAATAAACAAATACACTCACACATACACACCATTTAAAGAATCTAAAACCAAGAATGCAAAGTTTTTCAGGTAATCATTAATATAATTTACTTAACATAAGGTAAATTACAAGAGGGCCCAGGGTCTTTTTATAAGGAAAAGACCAACGTCCCACAGATACTCAAGATAACCATTAAATTTGTAAATAAAATCAGATTTTAAAAGATAACCATTAAAAACAAATTTTGGTTTTTCTTTTGTCATTTCAAACTGCTTAAAAATGACTGCTTCTCTCCGTGAAATATCCAAAGGAAAGATCCTCAAGGCTATTTCACCTCTCCAGGGTTCAAGCCCCATCATGATCCCCTCCCCTACTCTAACCTTCTCTAAGAAAAGCTGATAAATGGAAAAATGAAATCATTCAAGTGTCACACTGTTTCTACAAACACATAACAGCAAGCCAGAGATACCCAAAAGGCAAAATGCAGCCATCTGAGGAATCGCTAACCAGATAACCTCTGAACAACACATCCTGAGTGTGTGGCAATCTTTTTCCTATGTTTCTGTGGGTCTCATTTCCCTAGGTGGGGAGCACCCTTGCTGGATCACAAAGGCTAGGGGCGCTTACCTTTTTGGCTCTTTGGGCTATGTCTGGGGTTCTTGTAAGCAGCTTCTCAATTAGGTACTCTCTGTTCTGCAAAACAAATGTTCCCAACAGTTTAACACCAAATATCATACGCAGAAATTCAGTGATTTCAAAATAGCAGATTTACGTGGGTTTTTAAGCATGTTACCTTGGCTTTCTGGAAGAATTTGCATTTTAAAAGTTCTGCAGCTGTGGGCCTGAAAGATCAATAATAAATTAGAGTTGAAACAATGACCACTCAATAAATACACTGCCTTGACGAAACAACCACGTCTCAGAGTATTTCTGGAAAACCAGTTTCAGGAATAGCAACACCAGAAACTAAATTAATCATAAGTGGGCACCAAATAAAACAGGGCTGATTTTCCAGTTCTTTCCAAATACCCCTACTGCAAAACACATAAACTCCCATAAGTTAAATATTTGGGGCATGATCAATTTTCTGCCCTTCATCCTTATACCTCACTAAGTGAATTCAGTCTTTCTGAAAGGTGGCAGACTGACACATCTGTGAGCTAAATCCCTGTATTTATTTATTAAGAAGCCGTGCAAGCTGTAATATGACCCTGTCAAAGAAACTATAGTCTACAGAGTTCTATGATTCCCCAAGAGCAGCAGTTACTGCAAGGGGTTCACATCCTGTGGACCAGCTCTGTCTGCTCACTGAGGGACCCCAGCTCAAGTGTATATGCCCTCCCAGTTGTCAGGGGAAGATAAACACAGTGGTGATTAGTAAAATGCAAACTCACTTAAAAGCATTACTGGACTGGTCTGATGGTCTCCTCATGGTGTCATTTAACTTGTTTCTCAACCCTGTATTTCCTATAGACTGAAAGTTAGGTCTAAAAATTTGACATGAAGCATGTTGGGGGAAGAATACTCCACAAATGACACCATGCACTAGTCCCCACAGCATGTCAGGGGCACATGATGTTAGGTTATCTCACTGGGAGTGATGCCAAGTTTAACCAAGGATCCCCAGGCCTGAGTCCTCACCATTGTCAAGGTATGTTTTCCCCAATGCACTTGGCAGATGTTCTGTTGGGTAACACTTTGGCACTGGATGAGTATTCTATTCCCTAACAGTTTTAGCATCTTTGTCTTAACTAATTATTTCATAGCAGGTGGCAGAATGCTGATTTTCTACTTCTATCATTCCTTCTATGTTTATTAGCTAGCATTCTTCCATAAAGAATAGCTTCCTTCCTCAATAGTTCCTTCTAAAACAAGCAGCCAAGCAGATAGAATCAGAGACATCTACAGTATAAGATAATCAGCAAGACAACCGTCCTGATCTCTTCAAAAAGTCAGTGTCAAAAAAAAAAGTCAGTGTCATAGAGGAAAAGGAGAGAAGTAAAAGAACTTTTCCAGATTAAAAGAGACTTAAAAAAATAAAACCAAATGCCACATGTGACTCTTGCCTAAATCCTGCATTTGAAGGGGAAGGGGGAGAAGCTACAAAAGACATTTGGAAATCATTAGACATACGTGAATATGCCACATATTAAGGCAATTTTAGGGAATCACTGTTTACTTTCTTAGGTGTGGAAGAGTATTATGGTTATATAGGAACACGTTTTTATTTGTAGGGAATGCAAGCTGAAGTATTAAGTCTGTTACTGACTTTCAAATTGTTCAGCAAATAAAATGAAGATAAACAGATACAGCAGATATGGGAAATGTTCATAATTGTTGCACCTAGGTGACGCTCTAGAAGTAAATGCTGTACTATTTTTTACCCCTTTCATGTATTTAAAATTTTTCATAATAAAAAAATTGGGGAGGGGCAGCTGGGTGGCTCAGTCATTAAGCGTCTGCCTTCAGCTCAGGTCATGGTCCCAGGGTCCTGGGATCGAGCCCCGCATCGGGCTCTCTGCTCAGCGGGAGCCTGCTTCTCCCTCTCTCTCTGCCTGCAGCTCTGCCTACTTGGGCTCTCTCTCTCTCTCTAATAAATAAAGTCTTCTAAAAAAATGAAAAAATAAAAAAGTTGGGGAGGCAAAAAGGAAGCATTACAGAACATCAGGAGGTATTCTCTCAGGGGATGATTACCAGAGGTACAAATAGTATTAGGCTGAGAAGGGTGCAAGTGTAAAAAGGAGTCCTCAGACTTGAAAAGATTGGAAACCACTGCTTGGGAACCAGGAAGCTCCAGTAAAATGTGTCCAGGGACCGAACCCACGCATGCGGAAGAATTAGGAAACGTCTTTAAGAGCCATCACTGTCGAAACCGTGTAAGTCTACAGGGGCCGTAAACTGTTTCTCTGTGCAAAAAAGTCTTCTACTGAAATTGTTATTGCTCTTTTCCTCAGCTTCAAGTGGAATGCTGGTTAGAGGTACCGGACAAAGAACCCAGAATCACCATATCCCCTGCAATAAAGAGCTGTTAATTGCTAATTCCTTTGAGTAAATAAAAGTCTAAACAACAGGGGGCCACGAGTTACATTTTGTGTGCCATATCCCCTCAGGGAGCTTGTTCAAATTCATAGATTTGTACCTCGTTAAACAGGCACACTAGAACCAAAAATGTTTCTGCTATTTCACATGATTTAACTTCGGTTGTTATTTTAATGTACACCCGTACTGATCATTGGCAATGTTTTTGGCCTCCAGCTACTCCAAATTCATCCTCATTCCCTCTGTAAATATTTAGGAAGCATCTACTCTTTGTCAGGCATGATGCTGGGTGCTAGGCATACCGCAGTGAATGCGACAGACACTAACACTACCTCCAGCAACTTGAATCTAGCAGATATGAATTAGCATGTGTGGTTAGGCTCTAAGAGGCACATGAGAACATTCAAACGCTGGAATGGAGCCCCAGGCGAAGGGGAGGGCCACAGAGGAAACATACAGGGCAACCATTCCACGCTCTACTGACTGAGACTTGGTGTCGTGTTTGGCACCTCATTAACATGAAACAAAACTTTAAAAACCAAGAGGCATACAAAATAACTTAGATTTAACTTTTTTAAGTGAAAAGGAACCTAAGAAAATCAAGATGATTAAGGGACTCAATCAAGGCCACTGATTCAGTCGAAACCTTCATGGCCTTTGGTCAACTCAGTTCCAACAGCCGCCCTCCCTTCCCCCCACTGCCAGTCTCTCTGCTATGTCTCTCTTCTTCATTCTAACCTATCACCCACCTTGCTCCAGAGCTGGTTTCTATAAAAACCCGATTCTTATCCATCCTAACAGATTTCAGTGGCCAGACAGGATGCTGGCTCCTCCGTCCTTGTTTCCCATCATGCCCCTCGTGAACTCTGTCCTCTGGCTATGCTGGTACTCCTCCTTCTCGTTCTCTTTCATGACAAGGCACACAGTGCTTTTCTTCAGAAATCTTTGTAACTGACTGTCACAGCCTTGCTCATCAGTCAAGAGCCAATTTAAATGTCATCGTCTTCAGAGATACTTTGCTCAGCTCCTACAAGTAGAATTCATTGCTCCCTACTCAGTGCTCACACACCAATCTACCCACACTCCTATTCTGTAATTATCTGTGCCTATGTCTTCCCACCTTGACCCCCTATTATAAGCCCTTTCAAGACAGGGACCACAGAGGATTCATTTTTTATGTCCTCAATGTGCAACACAGACCAGAAAATCGTTATAGCTCAATTTCCATACCATAATCAAATATGGGGTAGAAGTGATGCTACCAGACACTCAGACACAGAACCACAACTCCTAGAGCCAAATCTAGTCAACACCAAATTCTAAGCATCTGTTCAAGGTAGCAGGGAACAGGAGAACGATGTAATGAAATAAGACTCATGCTAACAACAACAAAAAAAAGGCGGGGGGGAGTAAGTCGTGCACAGTGGAGGTCCTGAAGTGGACAGCCCCATGCTTCCCTCACTCCTCTGCACCCTGCTTCCTCCTTCCACACACTAAGGGGTCAGGTGTAGGGCCAACACAGAGAAGAGACTGGGAAATGCCAGACATACCTCAAGATACAGGGCTGGGAAAATACCTTCCCTTCCCCAGCAAGGTCATTTCTATGGTGACCAAAACTGTAAAGGGGAAAGCATGCTGCAGAGAAAACTCCTTTCTCTGCACTCTCCATTCTTAGCCTTCCTCAATAAATACAATCACATAAGAAATGAGAAATGGTTTAAAGGAGCCACATTCTTTCCTGTATAGGCTCAACACTTATGTTAATAGGCCATACAGGTCATACAAAATAAAAGGTCTACTCCACACGCAGAAGAACTAAACAGCAAATCCTCTGTTAGCTCAAATGACCTCAAATGTCTATAGCTTTGGAAGCAGAATCATACAAGTTGCCAAGCAATCTCCATAAGAAAGTATGGGAAAGTGGAACTGGAAAGAATGAGGAAAATGAGGGAGGAATAAAGTGATAGAAGGCATGAGAGAAGGGGAGGTGCATGCTGCCCAACTGACTTTAGGGTTTTTGTGTTCTGTTCGCTTGCTTGTTTGTTTCAGCTTTATGCTATAGCAACCACCAGTACAGGGTTAATATGGAACTGTCCATGCTGCCGGCCTCTTAGCTAAGCACCACAGAAGAGAAAGAATTCTGCAAGCAGTTACGCCTTACACGGCTGCTAACAATTTTCAAATAATGCAACATAACATAAATACAGACACTGTCGTTCACAAGTAAAGCTTGTAAATCCTATACACCAGCAACCCAAATAATGGTACAGGCTATGAATGACGATTCCACTTTAAATCCTTAAAAACAGCCCTGTATCAGGCTCCCTGCTCAGCGGGGAGCCTGCTTCTCCCTCCCCCTCTCCCTCTGCCTGCAGCTCCCCCTGCTTGTGCTCTCTCTCACGCGCACTCTCTCTCTCTGTCAAATAAATAAATCTTAAAAAAAAAAAAAATCTTTAAAAACAATGCAGTAGTCTGCAAGTACCAACATTCTCAGAAGAAAATCTCTTAAAGGATTCAGTTAATACATATGGATGAACCAAAGTCCACTGAGACTTCAAATAAATTTCAAAGGATTCAGGATGAACATGATACAGTTTAAGTAGTTCTAACAATCTGCATTATAATTTCTAAAATCTCACTGACCTCGGGGAGAACGGCATCTCTCACCCTCCCCTCCCCCCAAAAGAAATATTCAAGTTTTATTCACTTCTAATGAATTTATCTATGTGATATGCACCCTCCTGTTGCTCGAAGAAAATGCTGGTTCCTTTTACAGTTGCCATCCATATGAAGTACATAGTCTACAGGATTAAGGCTTATTTTTTAAGAAATAGCAACATGTTCTGCAAATATAAGCACCTCTTAGTCTGTGCCAATGCAGAGCACAGACTTGGATGAGGCAAATAGCTCCAACACCCCAGCTCTCTTTAATTAGGAAAGTTCCATGAGTTCTCAGGTTGACAGCAAACACAGCTCCTTCTCAGGCAGCCTGAGGGCTCCAGCACAGGACTGAATCTGTCCTAGTCACTGTTCACCTGTGATGTTTCTATTCGTTGCTAAGAAGGTACTCAGCTAGACCAGGGTTTTGGTACCTGTCAGCTGCTTTCAGATTACAAGTAGATGATCAATATGCAAAATAAATAAAAATTATCAAAAATCTTGCATTTACTCCTCAACCCACTTGAATCTGGTTTGTTTCTGAAACACTCTTCAGTGAGTCCAAATCATCCCCAGATTGCAAGCTCCCAATTGTCTCCAGTTGCTCAAGAAATATCAAATATGTAATACAGACCCAACACTGTGGATAGAAATCAGAGAGGCAGATGAACCACGAGAGACTATGGACTCCGAGAAACAAACTGAGGGTTCTAGAGGGAGGGGGTAAGGGGAGGGGTTAGCCTGGTGATGGGTATTAAAGAGGGCACATACTGAATGGAGCACTGGGTGTTATACGCAAACAATGAATCATGGAACACTACATCAAAAACTGATGATGTAATGTATGGTGATTAACATAACATAAAATAAAATTTAAAAAAAAGAAAGACATAAAGATGAATGACACAGGTTCTTCTTCTAAAAAACTTACAAACGTATGGGCGCCTGGGTGGCTCAGTTGGTTAAGCAACTGCCTTCGGCTCAGGTCATGATCCTGGAGTCCCGGGATCGAGTCCCACATCCGGCTCCTTGCTCAGCAGGGAGTCTGCTTCTCCCTCTGACCCTCTTCCCTCTCATGCTATCTCTCATTCTCTCTCAAATAAATAAATAAAATCTTAAAAAAAATAAAATAAAAAACTTACAAACGTATGAGGAAATTGGATGTGTAAGTCAATAAATGCATAGGGTGAAAAGTGCTATAAGAGAAATATCTCAACATACTGTAGGAAAACTAAGGGTCGTAATAATTCCACTCGGTCAGGAAGAAAAAGGCAAATAGTGAACGGCAATCCCAATTTCCTGAATACTTAGGAACCCCTAGGCACTGTGCTATCCTTTTTTAAGATTTATTTATTTATTTTGAGAGAGAGAGAGAGAGAGAGAGAGAGAGGGCACATGCAAGCAGGGGGAGAGGGCGAGAGAATTTCAAGCAAACTCCATGCTGAGCCCGGAGCCCGACACGGGGCTTGATCTCACCACCCTGAGATCATGACCTGAGCCAAAACCAAGAGCCAGAGGCTTAACTCACTGAGCCACCCAGGCGTGCCCGGGCTATCCTCTTTCAGTGCGTGATTGTATTCCATCCTCATGACAATCCTATGAAGTAGGTGTTATTAGGCCCATTCTACAGACAAGGAAACTAAGTCATGTAGATGAGGCTAGGAATCTCACCCAGATTTATCTAACGCTAAGAAGATTAATGCTTTCAAGTAAGCACTAAAAGAGGGTGGAAGGGCGACAGAGGAAGAGGAAGAACCTTTGAATAACATGAGCAAAGACAGAGAAGACAGGAAATATTCATGGTTTCTTGCAGATTTGGGTAGTAATTAAATGTTTACTTATTTAGTAATGAATACATATTTTAAAACTGCATCCTATATAATAGATTCAATATTTTTTTCCCATTCTCATATTTCATGAATTTTTTTCCTCAAAAGAAGACATGTAAGTGGCCAACAGACACATGATAAGATGCTCAATATCATTCATCATCATAGAAATGCAAGTCAAAACCACAATGAAAGAGATACCTGGCTGGCTCAGTCAGTAGAACATGCGACCTTGATCTCAGGATTGTGAGTTCGAGCCCCACGTTGTAGGACAGTTTACTTAAAAAAATTAATTTAATTTAATTTAAAAAAAAAACACAAAGAAGTATCACCTTACACCTGTCAGAATGGCTAGTCAAAAAGATAAACAAATGTTGGCGAGGATGTGGAGAAAAAGGAAACCAAATGCACTGCTACTGGGAATGCAAATTGGTGCAGCCACTGTGGAAAACAGTATGGAAGTTCCTCAAAAAATTAAAAATAGAACTACCATATGATCCAGTAATTCCACTACTGGGTATCTACCTAAAGAAAACACTAATCCAAAAAGATAGATGCATACCCCTATGTTTATTGCAGCATTATTTACAATAGCCAAGATATGGAAGCAACTCAAGTGTCCATTGATAAATGAATGGATAAAAAAGATGTGGTATATATATATACAATGGAATATTACTCAGCCATAAAAAGGAATGAGATTTTCCCATTTGCAACAACATGGATGGACCTAGAGGATATAATGCTAAGTGAAATAAGTCAGAGAATAACAAATACCATATGATTTCACTCATATGTGAAATTTAAGAAACAAAACAGACAAACAAAACAGACTCTTAAATATGGAGAACAAACCAGTGGTTGCCAGAGGGAAGGTGGGTGGGGGATGGGTGAAACAGGTGATGCAGATTAAGAGTACACTTATCGTGATGAGCACTGAGTATAGAGTTTTTGAATCCTTATATTGTACACCTGAAACTAATACAACACCATATGTTAATTATACTTCAATTTTTAAGAGTCCCCAAGAATTTGGTGCACCACTAACACTGTTATAGAAGACAACTGCACAACAGTGAGATTAGATTATGTTATAATGAAAATATCTAAAAGAAGTCCTTAAATTATTAATACTTTGTAAATCAATAAGTCACTAAGAGAGCACTCTGAGAGGAAGACTTTGTAAGAATTCAAATATATGGTGCAAAACTCTATTTGAGAATTTGGGGGGGGCGGTAGGGTGGGTGGTAGGAACCTGACATTTGAGCTCATATAATAAATAATTCTGCAAGACTTTCAAGGTTATTAAGAAATAAGGACAATTTGTTAAATATAATGTATGCTAATCTAATTTATTCTGACTAATTTACAAATTCCTAAAGAAATCTGTTGTGTATCATTAGTACACCAGCAATTCTACCCTACAGTATCTTTCCAGAAGGGCTAGAAATATGTGACATTACACATCATCACCACTAGGTGGGATCTCAACTAGTTTGTGAATCACAAAGACCATCAATAACCCGGTGCTAACTGGGAAAACAGGTACCTCTCTCATTGGGCTCTGGAGGATCGAATTATTTCCTTGGTGATGCCAAAAATTTATGTTTGGAGACGACACCAAATACAAACGTAAGACAAGCAAGTGTTGCAGAAGAAAATGAGAATCTAAGAGCATTTTCACCCAATAGGAGTGTGAAGAAGTAACCTCAATGAAAGATGAGTTTAACTTCAGAAGAAAAACAAGCCCCACAAATCAAATAGAAAGGGCAACTAAGATGTTTAAGCAGAAACAGCCTAATGGTGTGACAAAACAATGATCCCTTTTACAGTAAATAATTTCAAGATGCTTGATAGCCAACAGTCTTTCGACCTAGCTCCACGAGAATGGTGACTGATACAGAGAAGATTCAAAGCAAAGTCAGTAAAATGTAAAGGAATGACAAGAGTAGCTACAAAGAATGGGGTAAAATATGGAAACTCTGTTCAATCTAGAGAAGGGCTGCCTACTCAAACAGCAGATTACTGTGTAAAGAGAAAAGGCTTAAGTTTCATAAAGGATTTAGGAAGACGGGAATCCCTCCAAAAGCAGGGTCCTTCCCTGAAAAGGAAAGCTTCAGAAGAGAAGCCAGGTTTTTACGTTTTCAAATATAAGTATCAAATCGAACCCTTGGGCGCATGAGGTGGCCAGTGACGCCCCAGTGGCCTCGCCAGATGGGTGGTCTATGCTGATGGTACACTAGCGCCACAACACAGACAACCAAGCTCGACAAAGAGACTCTACCTGGGCAAGGCCTGTGTGGCTCACGTCATTAACATCCTTCTTTAAGCGATAAAAGATATGGGGCTATATTACCACTAGCCGGGGTATTCAAAGTCACAGATGTTAAGAAAGAAGAAATAAACTCAGAAAACAGACACACTACAGAGCAGGGCAATAACCCAAGAATAAAGAGAAACCCCTAACGTTAATTTCAAACCATTTGCTTCTGTTTATATGATTAATGTTTCTAATGCAAAAATCTTAATCTTCTTTACTGATAATCTTTTAAACAGCACAACTTGTTCTGCAACTAAAAGGAAGCTCATGCAAAATTCAATAGCTCTGCCTGGTTTAGACTGGAGCTAGCAGGACATTCAAATCCTGAGAGGTCAGCTCAACCTACACAGTGCAGAATATTAGCTCAATTTCTGAGTGCACCGCTGCCAATTTCTTTTGATTTGTTTTATTTCATTTCCTTCGATGACAGAGCCCATACCTAACAAACACAGTGAATCTCATTAACACTAAAAATTTTCCTCTACCTCTCCCTCAGGCTCACTCCTCTCCCTCTCAGACCCACGCTCTCTTCCACTAACAGGTTGGAAACCAGGGGCCAGAGCAGGATTTCCCTTAAACTAGAAGTACCTTCCAGGTTCCTCACACAGCCTTTTCCCAGCCACAAACAAAGCTTTGTCGTGATTCAAACCAGGTCATTAACTCATCCACAAAGTTCGACATACCTTTTAGAAGGATCTTTCTGAAGACACAGTGAGAGTAATTTCCTAAAGGACTTGCCGTACTTTTTCATCATTTCTTTATCCTCTACTCCTGTTTCTAAAGTGGGTGGATCGTTTTGCAAAGTCAACATTAACACCTGCAGCAGAAACAAACACCAAGACAGAATCTCAGTACAGCCTCTGCCCTAGTTCGAGTTCTTAATGTTTCACAGAAGCGCTAGGGACCATCCTTGATGAGGAGGTGCTTTCCCATGATTTTAACCTTCCCGAAAGTGTGTATTCAAAGTACTCATTTCCATTAGCGAATCTGTTCACATGCCCTTTCACCTTTTTGTTATTCCATTGACAGAACTTACAAAATCTGTTGTGTGTGTGAAGAACGAGGTCCCAAAGCCGGAACAGAACTGGGAACTGGCTCCCACACAGCCTCAGGGAGCACGTAGCTCCAGCACAGGCTTAGTGGTGGCTGGGAAAGGGGAGGGGTGGGGGGGGGCCGAGCAGCAGTGAGCGCTCATGTGTACAGGTCATTCATAAGTAAGGAACCGCCAGTACTCAAGGCTTCTGTTAACACACTGCCAACCCTAAAAATAAATCCACAATATCCCAGAAGGTAACACATGATTTTTTTTTTTTTTAATGAGAAAACCTACAGAATATCACTTAAAGCCTTGGCAAAATTGAGGCAGTAAGAACGCTTAAAGTTAGCCAGAATACGAGTTCCTGAAAATCATAACCAGAGCAAAAGGCCACACTGCTTCTGGAGGGGGGACAAAACAAAACCAAAATACAGCTTCAAATCAAAAAGGTAAAAATTCCATTCATTCACAACATCAAAATTACTTGTTTAAAAAAAAAGAGTAGAATTTGTAGTAAACTATTGACCTATAAAAGGAATAAACCTCCTTAATGCATAAATCAGCCTTAATTTATGCAAATGCTATACATACCAAGACTCCTTTCAAACACTTTCAGATGTGTGAATAGATGAAGGATTAAACTGACAGTTTATTGATTGTGGAGGATAACAGCAAACAGAAGAAAGTGGGCAAGCTGTGAAGTCCCAGCAGAGCCCCACAGGACGTTGGGCTGGGGTGAGCAATGGGACTTTGGATTCGGGTGGGTGGGACACGCAAAGGAGTGGGGAATGAAAGAAAACAAGAAATAAGAAAAAAATAATGCCGAAAAACCAGATGGAAGGGAAAATCCTGAGTTGCTTCAGTGCTTTTTCTCTACAAGGTCAGTTGAACTGACCCTTTTGATCCCTTTTACAATAAATAATTTCAAGATGCTTGATAGCAAACAGTCTCCACGAGAATGGTGACTGATACAGAGAAGATGCCTCAACTTTGAATTTTCTGCTAACAAAGGCAGGTATGTATACACACACACACCCTAATCTTAAGTATGTTAAAAATATGTACATAAATACAGAGAGAAAAGAACAATGTAATGAACTACGCTGAGACCTTAACAGGGATTGTCTGTGATTGATGAAATTATGAATGATTTATTTCCTTCTTTATTCTTTTTTGGACTTCCAAATTTTCCCTCATAAGAACATATTAACTTTATAATCAGTAAAATTATTGAACTTTGTTTATCCTCAGGTTTTTCTTAATCCTCCTAAATTTTTCCAGTATTTTCCTAGGAAAAGGTTGAAACAAGACAGAAACTGTATTCTCTGTAAAATACCTTCATCATTTCCCCCAGCTATTTCAGCCCCCAAACAAAATCTAATTGGGTCCATTAGCCCTGATACCACCATCTCAGAATAAGTGAAATAATAACGTAGGCCAGTTAAAAGAATCACAAAAATCTGAAAACACCATCCAAATGTAGGTTATTGCCTAAAAATACTGGGCTCCCTTATTTCAGATGAGTCACCAACATGACACAGCACAGGGGTGAAATGTCACAGAGCATTTAAAAAAAAATGGGGGAAATCCATCTGCAAAGACGATGTCACTGCAATCTATTTTTAGATTTTCCTTGGGGGTCTGGGGTCTTCGGCTATCAAAAGAGTAGTGACCAGCATTTGTCCCAGTTCTCAACCTCCACTGGCCAAAGTGATCGCAGTCTTCAGACAGCTCTCTGCTAAGAATGTAACGCGAGCTTCAAAGCCGGGAACTGGACCACTTTTGAGCTATTCTGTCCACATCCGACAACATTTAACTTGGCTGCATTCCTCCATTAATTCTCCTCAGGTCTAAGAGAAAAATGACTATGTTTAAGAGAATTACAGAACAGATTCCATTAAATCCTATTTCAAGCCCGACATATTATTTCCAATAGTAATTACTTTCATAGGAGGGTATTTGTGATAAGGCGCTGCTCCTGTTGCTAATTCAATGGCAGTTATCCCAAAACTCCACATGTCAGCCTTGAAGTCATAGCCTCTCACCTAAGAACAGAAGGAGGAAAAAACACAATTATACAGTAGGCAGGTCACCCGCCAGGAAGTCCATATTATGTTGGAGGTCTACGGCAGCGATGTACAACTTTGATATTACTTTGCTAAGGCCCACCAATCAGGAACTAAATCTTAGTTACATGATGCATTCTAGTAAAATGATTGACTTGAATGAAATGTTAATGTATTTAGTGATACAAAGCATCTTTTTTTTTTTTTTTTTTTTTTTACCTGTTCCATGACTTCGGGGGCCATCCAACACGGAGTACCAACAAATGTTTTTCTTACTTTATTCCGGGTAACATCACCCCCTGTTGCTAAGAATGCACTTACCCCAAAATCTAAAAGAAAAAAAAAAAAATCACCCTTATTTTATGTAAGATATTACTGCTTACACATTCTGACTTTATAAACCTCTCTTTTCCTGGGGACCTTTCCAGTGATGATGAATTGTTCCAAACACCATGAAGCTCTCTCGGGGGTATACCAAGGCAGTCCCGCCACCCGCCAACCTACACTTCAGAGAACACCATCAGCGGTGATGGGTCAGCAAGCCCACCAGTCCAGAAACTCAGCATACCAAATTATATGTTCTACCAAAAAGGTATCAGAAGTCATAACTAACCATAAATTATTAATTCAATAAAAATAAAAACGCATTCTCAGAGCCCTAAATATAAAGGATCTTAGCTTTTTGCTAAGATTCATTTCAACAAATCATTTCTAAGAATAGCATGGGGGAGGGGGGTGAATAGCACAGGAAGCAGTAAAACCAGTATGTGATGTAGTTTCTTTTTATGTGTTTCTTTTGTTATGATTATTTTCCAGCTTCTTTAATTCCACATCATCAATGTTTGGGGAGTGGATTTTTTTAAAGGTGGCTTGGGGGAGGGTGAAACAGAGGGGATTAAGACTACACTTATGGTGATGAGCACTCAGTAATGTATAGAATTGCTTAACCATTATATTTTACACCTGAAACTAATATAACACTATGTTAATTATAATTCAGTAAAAAGATTTAAATAAAGGATAATAACATTCATCTTCCACATTCTCACAGCCTTGCTTAAACAGTGCTGACACCTTAGGCAAAATCACAATAACAAATCCATGAACCCAGGTACCTAAAGCCAACTGCCCAGGTTTGTACAGATGTAGCAATCAACACAAGGGAAAAGCTCAGTCAGCAAAGTTTTTTTTTTTTCCAACGTTCGCTTTTTGGATAATTTTCTTAAGTATAGATACAATGGTTTGTAGAATGAAATAATACTCTTCTTAACATCTATTACATACTAGAAATTCTTTTTGTAGGATGATGAATTAGGCAATACTCTATATACATACACACGTGTATTTATGCAAAAATGATGTGCGTTTGTGACCACAGAGAAGGAATACCCGGTGATTATTAATGCATGCATTTCTGCATAGATTTTTATTAAAAGTTGAAGTTAGTTGATAAGTTAAAGTACCAACCACTCAAGGCTAATACAGACCTACAAGCTAGAGCCAACTCAAGGACAGCTCAGTAGTAAGCCAGTAAATGGTAATTAAAAAAAGTAGTCAACACCTCAAAATGCTGCAGCCGACTATGTATCCTGAGCCCCTTCAAATTGTTCTCCTATAATTCTCCTTTGTTGGTCCCCTTTGATGACTTGCCAGGATGACAGCAATTACCAAAGAACAACATCAAGCACAAGCCAAGGTCAAAATGTGTTAGCATTTGCTTTAGGCCTTCAATGTTGTGATGCAGTGACACTGTAACCAGTTCCCTGAGTTGAAATATATTGACTGTTTCATTTTATTTACATTTACATTTAATCAACTCCCAACAGGATTTCAACTACAAGTAAAAGGAATAAAAATTGACAAATGGAGTCTTTGTTCCAACTGCTCCTCTCATGATAATATTAAGCAAAAGCATATTTTGAAAATGCTATATAATTTAATTTGCACATATGTGCCAAACTCTAAAAGTCTTTGAATTCTTATATTTCTGAGGGAAAAATGAAGCCTTGTGAAAAGAAATCTCTAGAACCAGTGAAACAGTCTCCTGTGGGTAGGAGCAAATAAAATTCATGTTCTTACAGAAGAACTAGGTGAATTAAATTATTTGTAAGCATCTACTATATTTGGCTAGAGGAAAAGATAACATGATCGGCTTTGAAAAATATTAATTTCAACTTAACTTGTATTTCTGAAAAGTTCAACAATGAACCGAACATTCCATTTCTATTAAAATAATTTTGCAACAAGGATGCCTCGGTGGCTCAGTCAGTTAAGCATCTGCCTTTGGTTTGGGTCATGATCCCAGGGTCCTGGGATGGAGTCCGCACTGGGCTCCCTGCTCAGTGGGGAGTCTGCTTCTCCTGATCCCTCTGCCCCTCCCCCTGCTCATGCACACTCTCTCTCAAATAAATAAAATCTTTAAAAAAAATTTTTTATAACAAAATACTAAGTACATGTCATCTGTAAATAAGTAAGAATATGAGAAGTTGCTCTAAGGAAAAATAGATTTTTTTTAATGCAGTTGAAGCAACTCTACACCCCAGTCTCTCCTAAAAGATATAATCCAGATAAAAATCCATAGTTAACATTAAATTTTTTAATTCCTTAAAAATACCATATAATTACATTAGACCTTTTTAGAGATGCAAAAACAGCTGAAAAGAGTTGTATAGTAGCAATTTATTATGGACCCCTTCAATATATCCTTCATGATTCACTTATTTATTCATAGCCTCCACTTAGAACACTCACTTTAAAGCCATAAACAGATGGTTAAATGTCTTTAAAGCTCAGAACAAAAATTCCAGAAGCAGAAAATGCCAATCCTAACATCTACTCATGCTTATGACTCCAGAGTAAATACATAAGTGGCTCCTATGGATTGCCAATGTGTATACATAAAGATTTCTATGTACTGACAGACGACACTTTGACTGAAGTACATAGGGTACGTGTGTAAAAAGGAAAATTGCTCTATTCTTTCCAGACAGCATGCATAGGATGGTGAGAAGGAGGGGCGGGGGAGGGGCAGAGCCACTGAAAAAAGTCCTTATTTGCTAAGAGGGACGTCTATACCGCCAAAGGGAGTGCAACAAGACACACGTGGGTCAGAAACCATGAACGTCTGTCTGGCAACAGGGAATCAAAGGCTCCACACAGAGTTAACCAGTCCATCTTCCTGCCTCTGGGAATAGCTGCATCTCAAACCAGAAAGAATGCTGTCAGCCTAGGAACTGAAAGGCTCCCCTCACATCTTTTGAATCCACCCACTTAGCGGCAGCCTCCTAAACCCCCACCTTCCTCCGGCTTTCTCCAGGACCATGCCCTGGCAACCAGGCCTTCCTCGGTCACACACCTGACTTCTCCCTCAGAGGGCCTTAACGTCCTTCCCCAGGACTTCCCCTATCCTACCCAGGATAAAGTCAAAATCCCTCAGCACAACACGCAAATCTGACTCCCTCTTTTTTCCTCTCCTGCCCCAGCTGGAGACCTTGAGCCTCCCCCTGCTGAAGGACTCACTGGTTATCCCCCAGATCCATCATCAGCCCTGCCGTCCAACTGGCCCTCGCAGTCTGCCTGTGCACCGGATGATCTGTCGTCGTCCAGGTACGCTGTTCCCTCCACTAAGTGTAGCACGGTCAGGAGAGGCCGTTCTGCACATCCCGATTAAGAACGGCAGCATCCTTGACATCCTGACTCTCGGCGCCTTGGGGCTTTTTCACAGCTGCCCTTGTGTTAGGATGTGGTTAGTCTGATGTGCATCCAACACCTTTGCCTCGTTTGTGGTACATGATTAAGTCACTCCGGGAATAGTCTTATTTTTATATATGTGAATGTTGAGCCCCAGGGCAGACCTGCAGGGTTTTCGGTATTAGCCACCTGATATGGAGAGTGGGCGGACCCTCCAGGAAAGAGCATGGTCCTCACCGGCAGGGGCCATGCTGCTCCCAGCCATGTGGGTCTGCCAACCACTTAACCGGGGCTTCTGGGCCTTTGTTTCCTTACCAGCTTTCTCGGTTCTGCTAATTTTATATTACATTCATATGGATAACACTCTTCTGCTTCTTTTCCCCATGTATAAATCTGCTTTCCAACAAATGTGAGCTCGATCGATAAGCTACTATTCTTTGCCTTTGAACTGGGGTGAGGGTTAAGCACGAACATTTTTACAGTGGTAGATACAAAATATGAAAGGTAGGTTTCCTGGCTTTAAGCCTTGACCAGCAAGGAAAGGGAGGCCAGGAAACAATGAACAGAGCTACACTGTGCTGTCTGTGTGGACAGAGGAACTACGGGCTGTCATAGTCATGACAGGTTCCACACCCAGTGGGGCCTCGGACCACCTGGCCTTCGAGAAGAGGTTAAGACCTGGATAAGCAAGCCTAAAAGGACATGGCATTCCAGACAGAGAAACAGCCTGAGCAAAGCACAAGTGTTGAGCAAAGAAGAAAAAGTGTGTGACAGTTGCAAGGGTCGAATGCTCAAATACCTAGAGGGGCCAGGCAGGAATAAGGGGGGAGGGGGTCCTGCACAGCAGCAGCCCAATCTCAACCATTAAAGGGCACTTGATACTTAGTGTCAGCATAGGGGGACGCTAGGCAGTGCTGGGCCCTCCCCAGGAGCCCATTCTCAGTGTAGGCTGCTTCTAATCCACTGGAAAAGAAAATCACCAAAGAGGAATAGGGCCTGGTGTGGCCGATGTCCCCATTTTCCCAGAGCAAGCCAAATACCAAGATCTTTATGTAAAACCTCTCTTTTCTGTTATTGTTGGCAACAAATTTGCTTTAAAAAAAATTGGAAAGGCAAAATAGAGCAATTACGCCTCCCTGGTTTAGCCTGCAAAACGAATCTGCTAAGCCACTATGAGGCCTAAAATTTACTGAAAATACTTTAACATACACCATATGCAATATTATATTCGTGAGACCCAAGTGGTCAACTGGCATTCTGACTCAGAGTGCCCAGGGCTGGAAGGTTCTGGTCGCATTTGATTAAGGATGCCGGAAGCAGCTGCTAAAAGTATTTCTGCTATCTGTAAGTATAAATAAGTATAAGCCAGGTGAAGGCCCAAAAGGGGCTATTATTGGAGAATAATAATGCCAGTCACCTGTTGGCAGGCATGATGCATGTGAGAAATAAGCCTTCTCGGATGAAAGTAAAGGTAGTTAGCACACAGAGAATGGCTAAAATATTTATTTTAGCTATCCTCGCCACTCTTGCATGAATAAAAAGAATCCAGCCAGGCCCAGGAGTAAGCTAAGTCCCTCCCCAGTTCTAGATCTAGTTCGAATCTACACGCCAAGTATACGTGTACAAGAAAACTGCATCTGGAATTTTGGCAAGTCTTCACGTGGATTTTTCACTCACCTAGAGGGACAGAGAGCAGGAACTTCCTTGAGCCTACAGAACAAACCGTGAGAACTCTTTAGGGACTTGCTTGCCAATGAATGGCAAAATTCGGCCTGAAACTTGATTTCCTTAAGACCCGGGAGTGGCGTTGCAGGTGAAGAGCCAACCCTAACCCTCACCTGCCTCCAACATCTACAATAGCTACTAATACCTAGAAGGAGGAAGCTGAGTCACACATGAGAAATTGGCTCAGGTTAATTCAACACTTGGCCAGAGAATAATGGAATCAACATTGGATGGCTCAGAGCATCGCTTCTCGGCCTTTTGGCTAAGATCAAGTGTGGATGGCTCAGAGCTTCCTAAAATGTACTCAAAACAGGTTACAACAGATCAGATCCCTTGAGACCTGCCAGCAGCTGGCTGGGGGTCTTGGAGAGCGGGAGCCACCGCAGACGTGGGGCCCCCTGGCAGCTCCTTGCTTGAGTCAGTCTCTTTTCCCCAGTGGCCATGGTCTAGAAAAGCAGGGAAGCACTGAGACTGTGGAGGAGCCCAACTACAGAGTCTAAGAACCAGGGAAGGGAGGGTGAGCCTGATCCATACAGCGCCCCCAGACCACCACGGCACTCGCTCTAGCCAAAGAGGAAATCTGGGGAAAGGACTCACACAGGGATGTTCAGGAGCAAAATCAACAGGGCCTGTACCTTTAGAGAGACTCTGGAAGTGGAAAGGATTAGACAAATTCTTAGGAAAATACGATGATTTAGTCGCTATTAGAATTGAAGGAGAGGAAGGAATTAAAAAGATTAAATGTCTTGCCAAAGACCACATACATAGCAAGTTATCAAGGGTCTGGATAAAATCCACAGGCCTTCACAGAGGAGTTAGCCAGTTAGCCCTGGTTTCCTTTTTGAGAAAATTCAGTGTATTTTTCTGTACTGAAAAGGAAACGCAAGATGAGTAATGGGGTTAATACTCCACAACTCTTGAGCTCTTCCCTGAGTAAAGATCAAGTTGTGATTACCCAACACAGAAAAACTCGTTTGAGGTTCCCTGGTTAATCTGAAATGTCATATTTATATCATCAAAAACAATCCCTTCACAATTTGGGTTGACTCCCAGGTTTATTTATTTATTTTCTCACAAGAGACTCTTAAGACTTGACTGGCAAAATTGAAGTGTGCTTCTAAACACCCAGGAACATTTTCAGGGCTGCCAGCATCCGACCTTCCTGAGTCCCCCAGGTTTCCTTAAAATGCCATGCTACCAATGTTGGATGAATGAAGAAGCACGTAAAGAAGTACATTATGATTTAAATAATGCAAACTATATAACCGTGGGTATAAAACAGAAGCAAATATTTTCCTAACAGAGCAAACTATGGAAAGTTGTTTTAAACATCGTATTGAGTTCTTATTGTGTTGTTTTTATAAAAGGTGTGCCGGTGGTAGAGCACCCTACTCACGGTTCCGGAGGCTCAGGGTGTTCACAATAACCTCTACTCCCTGTGGGATTTAAAGCCAGGGGGCTTCCAGAGCTTTGATTTAGACACAACCCCAGCCTTCTGGTGAGAGCTAATGTGGGAACATGTGATTATCAATTTAAATAGCAATATTACATGATCCAAACAGCATGAATAGAAGAAATACATTAATGTGCCCAGCATCCGGGTCCTCAGAACTAAAGATGTCATCTCGGCTTGCTGGCAATTCCTAGGCACCCTCTCCCCGCTGGCTTTCTTGGTGAGGGAAGGAAACTACAGACCAGGGTAAGGAGAGGCTTTAGCAGTTACAGAATCAAAAGTACCCCTCTTCCGACTGCAATCCAGCTTATTCCATCCAGACTCATCTTCCTCAAGTGCAGGTCTGACCGTAGCCCCCTCTGGTTAAAATCTGTCTCCGGACAAGGCAAGTGGAAAAGGGCAAAGCCCACCCCCCCTGCCCCCCCACCCCATCCCCACGCGGCCACAGGTCCCTGGGCGGGTGGGAGCTGGCAGGCTGCCGGACTACTGCTTCCAACTGCAGTGCCTCCTGGTCACCGCATGCTCTGGCGCCGCGGTTTTAGCTGCTTTCACTGACCAAGGCCCTGTTTTCCAGTTTCATTTTCTTAACGTATGATGACAGCCAGCCTTTCCACCAGTTTTTCTGTTTATTGCATTTTTGTTTATAAATGAAGTAGGAACGACTTTTCACTCTCCTGGAGCCCTGCCATCTTCAGAGAGTCTGAGAGCCGCCGCTGCACGGAACCAGGGAGGGCCGTCCCCTCAGGCCTGCTGGGAATCCCGGCAAACCCAAACTTGGAAGTGGTTGAGGGGACGCCTCCAGTCCGCTGGGTGGGCACTGCACCTCTGGGTACCTGGGCCATGCTCAGCAGAACGCAGCTAAGCCAGAGCAAGAAGCTGGGCCCAGATCCCAAGGGGCCAAGTGAAGATGTGGCAAGACCTGGGACGTGGCTGCCAACACTCCCTGGGCTCGGCTTCTTCCTGAAATAACACCGCCTTGCTCAAAGGAGTTTTCTCACTCTTCTGATGGTGGCGCTTCAGTGCACCATGAACGGAACCCAACTCTTTAGAGGCCAAATGGTGACACACTTGGCGTGGGATTGTGTGGTCCCTACTCAGAGGCGTGCCCTGAGGTCCTGACCATTTCTAGTGAATCTCCCACCAACAATCCCTGAAACTAAAGGGAAAAGAAGAGGCACCAAAGATGGACACAGTGAGTACCAAGGAGCCACATTTCTGCCCCAAGAAGGCACTCTGGAATCAAACAGGCCTGTGGGTGATCCCGACTACACTCCCCGATCATTTACTTAACTGCTTCAAGCAACGGTTTCACAAGCTATAAAATGGGGAGCTCAGAACATATATAGTAGATTCTCAATAACAGTACTTGTTGGCTGCCTACCCAACATCCATTCTTCTCTGCCAGAATCCTGATTTTGTTTGCCAGGCCTCAGGGGATTAATCGTACTGCTCTAAGCCAATCATGGTGTTTGGTTCCTCTTACCAGTGGAGGATCTGAGGGTCTGCCCTAGTTCTGGCCCATAAGATCCAGGGGGCAAACAGTGCAAGCTCGTGCACGGAAATTCTTTGCCTGTATAGAAGAACCACCATACAAGGCTCCTTTACTGCCCACTCCCCAGCCTGCTGAGGGCACTGCCATTGAAGATGAGAAGCTGGGAGTGAGCAGCCCATGGGGACAGGCTCTGGCCGACACAGTGAGATGCAGAACAGAAAGCAGGATAGAGCCCATGACCTCTGGGATATTGCTGGGCTTCTGTACCAACCCTGGAACCAAATGCCCCAGACTTCTGTTATGTGAGATAATTAAATGTCCTTATTGCTTTATCTCCTGCCCGTCAAGCACTCTGGCATTTGTATCCAAAGGCTTCTTAACTCCAAATCACCTGTCTTTCCCCAGGCCCACCATGTTTATTCATGCTTCCTGATGCTAAAGGCACTGCAATCCCCAAAAGGACTCAGTAAAATCAGCAAGAAAACAATTTAGTACACAGTGAAATTCTGGAGTTTTAAACAGCTCTAGTATTAAGCATGGCTTTTAATGCCAGGGGCATAAATCAAAACAAATAAATGCACAGGCATCTCAAAGGGAAAAAAAAAAAACCATGCAAGAAGAGTTTAATTCCCTTTTTTTTTGCCAATAGTTTCTGTTTCGGGCTACACTCACATAAACCTTCCAGAGACAGAACAATACACTTCTAAGAAAATAAGAGAAAGAAGTATCTTTGACTTTTGCTACTAAGTGGGGTCCACAGACCAGAACCATCAGCATCACTGAGGAGCCTCAGAGAAATGCGGACTCTTGGGTCCCACCCCAGACTTACTGAGTCAGCATCTGCATTGTAGCATGATCCCTAGCTGATGTGATGCACAGGGAAGTTGGAGAATCATTGCTCAAGAGTATGGTCTTCCTAGCAGGTGCTATGCCCTGATTCGGTACAACTGGATGATCCCAAAGTGTTGCCAACACCACGGCTTCCCTCTTTCACCTCTTAGATGCAAAGAACTCCAGTAGTGGAGAGAGAGTAGCAGGAAAAAGGTATTTATGCATGCACACTCATGTATTTTATGACCCAGTAAACACAAGGGCAATACTAGAAACCTAAATCACGTCCCACAAAGAACTGACCCTGTGATTCTCAAGGGTGTGTCAAGCGGCACAAATTCACACATGTGGCACACTCCAATTTGTACAAAATCTTTTTTTAAGATACATGAAGATAATTTATGATCACAATACCTATTAACAGTCCATCAGTAACAGCTGCTCAGTAGAGCGCCAGGGCGCAGAGAGGACAGGCTTTGGGTAGGCATCATTGTCAGCACGGATGTTTGTAACACTATTCCTTTCTCAACCTCTGATATGCAATTTTGTGAGGGTGATAGATGATTTGAACGATAACCTTGAATCTGCTCATCTTTTAAGCAAATGATAAACATGTTGGCACCTTATCTACTATTCGTAATCACTACTTTATTACGGATTGGGACACATCACCTGCCCTGCTCAGGAGGAAGGCTGGCACCCCCATGAGGGACCAGACAGAACCAAAACGAGTTCTCTGAAACCCTCACTCTCCACCCAACCTCCTTTCCTCTAGTCAGACTCCTGGTTTTCAACTCTTATTTGTTCCTTCCTGTACGCAAATGGTGTTCAATGGCCTTCTTTGGCTCTATAGGCTGCAGCCCCCAACCACAACATGGTGTCCCAGGCAACCACTCACAGAAGACACAATCTGCCATATTTCCTGAAGCTGCAAAGAGTCAGGAGTCACTTCTCGGCTGCTCTGAAAAACCCGCTTCCCATCAATGAATGAGGAAGGGAGAGGCAGTCCTGACCTTCTTTGAAACATCAGAAAATGACAATTCCACAGCCTTTTCTGACAACAAAAGAAAAAATCAGAAGACATCCTCTCTGTATTCCCTAAAGGAAGAGTTTCACCTTTCAAAATAAAAGAAACACAAAGAAGCAAACCTTCCCACCATTGGCCTTTCATGTGGGTAGACTCTCAAAATTGCCATCAACAGGTTTCCTTCAAGTATGCTATATTTTAACTCATATAGGAGAAGTTCTTAGCCACTTGTTTGTACTTTGTACACAGAATCAACATACCATTCATGATGCCATAGACGAATAACAAGAAAATTTCAACAGGAGAATTATTGGTAAAAGGGCCGAGGCTACACAAGTGGCCACTCACTCCCTAATTCCTCATTCTCCCCATTCTCACACTTGGGACAACCCAGGCTTAAGAGGGACAAAAAGATAGAAGGGTAAGTGTTGGCTGATATCAATTCACATCTGGTTCACAGTTCAGCTGACTAATGCGATCAATTAGCCAAAGCGTGAAGGAGAACATGAGTTTAAGATGACAGCAAACCACAGATAATCTACCTGTCTATGTGAGAGCCACAGAACCCTTCACCAAAGCAAGTGAATTTCCAGTGACAAGTGGAGCCAGAAGCCATACCTGGTGGGGCACCAGCAGAAGGCAGGAGAAGGCTGGAGCAGTAATCCCAGGCCAGCTGTGCTAAAGGTGCCAGGCACAAGCCAGCTTTCTCAAGTCCAATGACAAGCATGACCAAGAACGCACTAGTGGTCAGCTTTCTATCAAATGTGGTAATTATGGTGATCCCCAATCACAAATCCATTCTTCTCTGGCTCCCCAGTGAGGGCAGGATATCTGTAAAGATGCTCTGGTAAAAGTAGTCACAGGACAGATACTTGGCTTACTCTCCCCTCCATGCCCAAGACCACCCTCTGATTTGAAAGCTTTCAAACAGGATAGAGAATTTCTTTAGTGACTGAGGCTAATGAAGGGCCACTCTAACATTTTGATGTAAGACAGGTCCTGGAGAAAGTCTTGTCAACCTTCCTTAATCTGCAGCTGAAAAAACTGAGCCCCAGGGGGGCTGAACTGTCAAAAGGCACAGTGTGAAGAGCGGGGGTGGGTAAGGGGAGCCCAATGGTAAGGAAGTGAGCTAAGGCCTGAAAGAGAAGTCAGGAGATCTGAGAATGATTTGCTCTTACGACCTTGAAAACAACCTTAAAGGCATCCACAATCGCTCAGCAGTCCTCAGTCCCCTCATCCCTAAGACCTACTTTGCTGAAGTAACAGGGCTGTTGAAAGGAGAGCACTAGGTAAGTGTATTAGACAGATAACATTTCCCAAGCCCATCGCATGCTCTGAAGTCAACGGGAGCTCCTGGCTGGCCGTATTTGCAAAGACGGGCACAAGCAACTTAGATCAAATATTAATAAGTCTGAATTTCCAATGCAATATTCATATACCTGCAGGTGGTCTTCTTCATACAAATCTCCACTTAACTAGCTCTAATATGAGAAGCTTTCAATAAACCAGAATGACCCATCTGTACACTCTACAAGAGATGGTCCCTACAGGAGATGATTAAAATAGCACAATTCCAGTTGCCACAAGTATTTAAAGCAACAATTTACATCATTTCCACAAAGTTTGGAGAAGGATTAGTTGAAGCTAACACAATCTTCAAAGAATCTGCAGATTTTTAAGTCCATAATAAAGAAAACCTTACCTTTAAGAATCTTAACACTGAAGAGTCACTGAAATATGAGGATCACATTCAACTCTGTTGCTCAGTATTCTTTTAATCTACATTTACTAAATAGTCATATTTTCATTAATTCATTCAACGACTATTTGCTGAGCTCTTACTAAGTGTCATTTCCAGTTTTAAACACTGGGACTGTAGAACAGAGACCCCTCCTTCATGAAGCTGACCTTTAAGTTGGGGCAGCAGCGGGAAGGAGAGGTAAATACGGCCAGCAAGCAAAATCGGTAAGCACACAGCAGTGCTTCTCAGACTTCAGTGAGTATCACTATCACCTGAGGGCTTCTTCACATACACACCGCTGGGCTCCACTCCTCCCCAGGTTTCAGATTCAGCAGCTCCAGGGGTGGAAGAGCACAGAATTTATGTTTTTATCAAGTTCCCAAGGTGACGGTGATACTGCTGGTCTAGGACCACGCATTGACAACACAAACACGGTGTACACTGAGGTATGCAGTAAAGAAAAAGAGATCAGGAGATAGGAAGTCCAGGCCAGAGGAGTCTGCAATTTACCACAGAATTGCCATGGAAGCCTCATTGATGTGACATGTGAGCTAAGATCTGAAGGAGGTACTGGAAAGACTATTTGGGATTGAGCAGCCGGTGCAAAGGTCCTGAGGCAGGAGCATGCAAGGCAAGGAGGCCAGTTTGACTGGAATGGAGGGAGGGAGAAAATGGAGGAAGAGATGAGGTCAACAAGATCATATGAGGGGCCAAATCTTGTAAAGCCGGGTGGGCCACCACACTAGTTGTGACTTCACTCTGAGATGGGAAGGCAGTGGTGGGCTTTGAGTAAGGGCGTGACATAAGCCGACTTAGTTTAACGGCATTAGTCTGGCTGCCATGTAGAGAACAGTCTGGCTGCCATGTAGAGAACAGAAGGGGACCTCTTAGGAGACCACCTCAATAATGTAGGCAAGAGCTGATGGTGGCCCAGACCAGGACGAGAGGGGAGGTGGTGAGACGTGGTCAGCAAGAGGATTTGCTGACAAACTGGGCAGGATGGGTATGAGAGAAAGAGAAGGATCGGGGAATACCAATCCCTAGCCTGTGCCATGGAAGGACGGAGCTGCCATTTTTAAAAGAAGTGGGAAGACTATGAGAAGGGCATTCTGTTAGGGGGGATGGGGGTTATAGAGCTTTTCTGTATTGAAATTATACAAGCTTTAGAGTTAAAAGGAAACTTGAGAGGCCAAGAACCTTATTTTATAGGTGATACAAACCATGGCCAGCAAAGGACTTGGTTGGGGGCTCAGGCTAAGTTAGTGACTCAGGAAGCTAGATAGTCCTTGGCTACTGTGTCTTCAAGTGTATTCCATGTACTCAAGGGTTAAATTTATATTCCAGAGTATAAATACATGTTAACTCTATTCAGATTTCCTACAAATCTCTAACTTATGGTGTGACATATGTAGTAATTTCTAATATCTTACTGATCAAAAACACCTTTCCCCAAATCATTCATATTTACCATGCACATTTAAGATTTATTCCTCATGACAATCTATTACACTAGACCTCATGGGGCTAACGCAGATACCCCAGGCATATGCATTTCCCTCCCCTGACAAATTTTTGAAATTAAATTCCATAGTTAACTGTTTAATAGGTTTCACCTGAACTGTAAACTTAGGCCAGTACACACGGTGTCCCCATTGCTGACCACTGTATCTGCCCCAAGGGCTAGGCCTGCAACACAACAAAAGCTCAGTAAAGACCTGCCAACTGGGGTGCCTGAGTGGCTCAGACGGTTAAGCGTCTGCCTTCAGCTCAGGTCATGATCTCAGAGTCCTGGGATCAAGTCCAGCAACGGGGATCCCGGCTCGGCGGGGAGTCGGCTTGTTCCTCTCCCTCTGCCCCTCCCCCTGCTTGTGCTCTCACTCTCTCTGTCAAATAAATAAATAAAACCTTAAAAAAAAAAATCTGCCAATCAACCACCTCAGGCACATTAAACCCAAACAACTGATGTTCACCTTTTCACCAGGAAAGGGCCATTTTTTGTTATAACAAATGCAGGTTCTGGGAAGCAGACAAATAAATGAAGAAATGATCATGCAAAGAACTGGACTGCTCTGCTCTTAGTCTAACAACTCTTGTTTTTCCCAGACCTCAGCAGCTTGTGGGAATATATAAAATGTAATTTAATTATGGCACTGCAGGCCCTTAAAGGCAGGGAGGAAGACAGGAAGAGAAGAAAGAAAGAAGGGAAGGGAGGGAAGGAAGGAAGAAGGAAGACCAAGTCCCATCTGCCCCATGTCCTCCTAGACCCTCCTCCTTAAACCTCAACCGTGTGCCCCATGCAGCTAAATGTGCACAGCTGGGGAAATATTCCAGCGGACGGGCAGAGCAAAGGGATGCCCCCCATTGCGTTCACCCAGGAAGACTTCCTTAAATTGTTGCTCAGACAACTGCTAGCAGCTGTTAAAGGATGGGAAGCTGCTTAAAATCTCCCCAAGTATTTCTTGCTGATGATACACACATGGAGTGGATATAACTGGGTTTCCAGAATTGAATGCATTCTTGCTTCATGCTAGGGGTTGCACCAAATGTTACCGTTTGATTTGTCAAGATCCCAAAATTCAGGGAGCTACATTAATTTGCTGTCCCTATTTACTTAAACAAACAAAAAATGTGTGTGTGAAAACTATGGCATAATTCATTAAACCACAATTCACTTAATGATAAACTTCCTGAAAGTCAAAACATACATTTTGGTTCACTATAAAGCACTTTATGCCCTCCAAAGATGTTCATTTGCACTCATACTCTATGTTCGGAGTGTGCCACTGTTCTTAATTCATGTGCACTGCTTCACTCTTCCTTAATCATTTCATGGGTAGCTGCCTAACACAGAGCTTGCCCTACAGCAGGAAGCAGAAAAGCACGGGTGGACAATACTGGAAAAACAGGCAGGGCCTTCATATGCCATATTAGGGAGCTAAGGGCTTTATTCCACCAGCAACAGTTTTAAACTTTACGCAAGGGAATTATACGGTCAGATCTGCACTGCACATTTTTCACCCTGGTGATATAGGGGAAATCAATGGGGTAAAGAAAAAGGGAGAGCAAAATGATATGGCAGGGTCAGAGAGAGGGCCTACAGCCTCTTCCCCCTGATCTCACAAGGCCTAAAGAATTAAAGGGCCCCACCCTCATTTTAATACAAAAGCAATGTGAGCTACCTAATTCTAAAATGGAATGTGTGTTAATTCCTTTAACCCTCTAGTATTTTTCCACTGTTTGGATATGGCAACTGAGGCACAGAGTGCTTAATTAACTTGGTCACAGGGCTAGAAGGAGTGAAACCACAGCAGTCTTGATCTCAGAGCCCTGCTCTAGGCCAAGGCACCCACAAATACAATGACATCGTCATTTCCTGATTCGGACACCTCAGGGGCCTTCGGACTTTCTGATATGAATCAGAGCCTGCTGCCTCCCTTGCAAATAGGGAGCCCACATTACCTTGCATGAAGCAGCAGCCCCTCCTAGCAAAAGATATACTCCCTCCACCCCATCCCTCCATCGCCCATCGAAATGCATTTCACCAGAGCTAGAGCACAGAAGGAAAACAAAAGAACCTAGCAACTATGGGAATAAAAACTTCACCACCAAAAAAAAACAAAAACAAAACAAAACAAAGCACAACTTCACCACTACACGCACCTTCCTCTGGCTCCTTGAGAGTAACACCAGAGTACTGGAAGCAAGTTAAATCTAGTTGCGTGTTTTCCTGGCAGAAGTTTTAGTCCTAACTGTCTAAGACGCAGACTGAAGTTCAAGATGTTCTCAAAGGCTGACTAAGGATATAATCTCTCTCCCAAAATACAGAGACACTACCCAAAGTCATACCAATGTGCCTCAGACAGTGAAAGACCCAAGGCACACATAAGCTTGATTAGGATGGTCTCGGGTACACTGAGATAGATGTAGTGATAACTTTCTAGACTTCTAAAGTATTAGGCTGACTTAGCTCAGTATCAAATTGTTATGAAAAACTAGGAATGGAAATTCACATTCACCTTCACACACACACACACACACACACACACACACACACACACACAGTTAAAAGGCAAAAGTAAGAAAATGAGCATAAGAACTACCTAATAATATAATGCAGTGGTATGCTTCTAGAAAGTTCTTCAGAAAGCAAATGTTCTGAAATCAACATTTTAAAAGTACATTAAGAGTGGTCACTATTTTAAAGAATCCTAGGATAAATATATTTGCAGCAACCATCCCAAAGTGACCTGTTTTATATGAATTTCTTTTTAGAATAGTGCCTCTCATTAATTCCAGACAAACAGACTTAGTCACTTGCCAGACAAAGATCTAAGCTCTTCCTGACAGTATGGCAGAACATCAGACTGGAAAATAAAATGCTAGGCCGTGGGAAGAGCATGACTTTCAAATGGCCACTCCTTCTATCACGTATTGTAGCAGACACCTTTATATTTACCGAGGCATCCTGTCCAAGTTTATTACCAGGAAGTCACACATTCAGGTCCTCCGAGCACAGAAGATACAATGAGAACTAAAGCATTTTCTTTTAAACTCTGAGTAGGCAGTCCTCAAGTTTTAATTGATTACATCAAACCTGAAGTTTTCCAGTCTAAAAAAGAGTGTGGTGTCACTACTGTGCTTAATTTGACACCCAGTGACACCCGAGAGGATTGCTTCTTCTACAGACTTGTGTCTCAGATTGAAGGAGCAGAGAGGGGAAAACGTGCAGAATATGTTCCCTGGCTTCAAAATGGAATTGCCATGCAGAGGTGTAGAAGAGCTAGTGATTGCTACTGGTCTTCCATCCCAAACTGAGATCATTTATGCACAGATTTAGGGCTGTCTTCCTAGAAATCCCACAGACATGGGGGTCACAAGCTCTGCAGCCAGATCCCAGAATCTGAAGCCTACTTGTGACCTGGGCAACTTACTTCCCCTCTCTGTACCTTAGTTTCTTGTCTGTAAAATGGGCACATTTACAGGGCTGCGGTGAATGAATCACAATGCGCTCAGCACACAGACCCCAGCCTGAAACATAGGAAGCACTCGATACACACTAGTTACTGATTTTATATCCTGAGTCAATAGAAATGTATATAATTCCCACGGAAGTTGTACTTTTGGAAACAGAACCAAGCATATTTGCCTTATTCACCACACTTGTCGGCTGTGTAAGATGAGAGTTTCTCATGGTCTGAACCAGGAATCCTAATTTCCCCCCCTTTTTTTAAGATTTTATTTATTTATTTGACAGAGAGAGAAAGAGAGAGAGAGAGAGCACAAGGAGGCGGAACCACAGGCAGAGGGAGAGGGAGAAGCAGGCTCCCCGCTGAGCAGGGAGCCCGCCATGCGGCTCGATCCCAGGACCCTGAGATCATGACCTGAGCTAAAGGCAGATGCTTAACCATCTGAGCCACCCAGGTGTTCCTTAATTTCCCCTTTTCTAATAAAAAAATCCCCTGCTTAAATTTTATTTCAAAAAATAGGGCTTAAAGAACATAAAGATGTAAAGAGAAAGGCCACAAACAGCCTGAACAAAAGCAATTTATTATCTACCCAAATATAATGGGCAGCTTTCAACCCTCCCACCCACCTCCCCCTACTTCACCCACCGGACAAAGATAGCAGCAAAAGACCCAGAGACTCTTTGTCCCCGTTCCTGTTCAGGCAGTTACCAACTGCCTGGCCAACAGAGTCAAACTCCTAGAAAACAGGCACAGCATCAGCATCTGTCTGTTCCAAGGAAGCATTACAAATGTTTTCTCAAAGCAATAACCTTATTTTAGAGTTAAAACCAAAATAATAATAATAAGTACCATAGGCATTCAATGTTGTGCTCAGGTTAAAGAGTATGGAAAAAACTGAATATGAATTCTAGAAAGCCATAGCCCCAGAGATGCAGAAACTACAGTTTAAATGCCTGTTAACCCAGGGCACCTCGGTGGCTCAGTCGGTTAAGTGACCAACTCTTGATTTCAGCTCAGGTCAGGATCTCAGGGTCATCAAGCCCCACACTGATGTGCTGGGTGTGGAGCCTGCTTAAGATTCTTCTCTCTCTCTCTGCCCCTCCCCACCTCCGCTCGCACTTGTTGGCTCGCTCTCAAAAAAAAAAAAAAATAACTAAATAAAAATAAATAAATGCCTATTACCCGCCCCCCATATACATCTGGGAAGCGGCCATTTCAGCCCATGGTGTGGCACACGAAGGAAGTCACACACTCAGAAGGGATGACAGCGAGGGCCCAGAATGGCGGTACACAAAGCCTTCCAGACTTAGCACTTCACACATGGACCCATCTAATCCTCACCACAACCCGGGTGGTGGCTTTCCCCACGTGCCCTTCTGAACCCAGCAGCCCCCATGGTGCAAGCAACACCACCACCCACGGTGAGGAGAAAATACCCAAGGCCCAAGAGGGGGAGAGAAATTCAGGAAATCTTACTTCAGGGGATCCCAACGGAGGAAAAGAAAAGGCCGATGTGCTACAGAAGGCCTAGAGAAAGAGCTCAGGTCATTAATCTGACAAGAATAATAGATGAAGTGACTGGCAAAGCACCAAGTGGCAAAATAAGGCAAGGGTTGACCTGCCTTCGCATTTCAAAGGCAGTTCACTGCTATTTTGACCCTCTTAGCAGTGATCGTTTCATCACCAGAGAGAAAATCAGTCGTATTTCCTTATCAGCTTAGAACAAGATTAATGACAAGTTAACTTCCAAGTTCCATAATTAATAAGCATTAGCTTTTTATAACTCACACAAGCCCCTCAGAGCTGAACCCCCTAGCAAGACTAATTTGAGGTACATATGACCTGCCGGCGGTGCAGGGGAGGGTCAGCGTGAGCCTGTGGGTGGCAGTGAAAGCAGTCACAGCGGCGGCAGTAAGACAAGTAACACAAGTACCACAGAGGCCGTTGTCTGCCCGCCGTGCACCAGCCACTTACCATCGCTGGACGGGAAGAACTGCATTTGGTCCCACAACAAGAGATGAGGGGGAGATACCTGTATCCCTCTTTAAGGAAGCAGAGTCTTACAGAAGTTGAGTAGCCTGACCAAGGTCACAGAGCTTGAGTGGTGACCTGGGAATTCCCACCACGCCAGTTCATCCAAGACCCTGCACCCTGAACTTGAGTACTCAGAGGTGGGAGAGTTTGAAGCTTCTGTCCACAGACGTTTCCAGTTGTCACTTGTTTTGTTTAAGTATTTTTTTTTTCTAAATGCCCCTAGCCTGCGGGGTAAGGGCCGCTCTCTAGCATAAGAACAAGATATGTTAGGACCCCTGGGTGGCTCAGTCGGTTAAGCGTCTGCCTTCGGCTCAGGTCATGATCCCAGGGTCCTGGGATCGAGCCCCACGTCGGGCTCCCTGCTCTGCGGGAAGTCTGCTTCTCCCTCTCCCTCTGCCTGCCGCTCCCCCTGCTTGTGCTCGCTCACTCTCTGTGTCAAATGAGTAAACAAAATCTTTAAAAAAAAAAAAAAGATAAGTATACATAAGGCACTAACTTAGATGGCTCAAGGACAAAATTCAGTGTTAGTAATAAAAGCCACCAGAGTAGAGAGGGGGAAGATGCATGAATCAATGATCATTACTGATGCCAGGTGGTGGGTGTACATGAGGTTCCTCCTACTCTTTTCTACTTTAGGCTACGTATGAAAATTTTTACAATAAACTGTTTAAAAATGACTTCGACTAATTGACAGTTTATGAAGTTTATGAAGTCATTTCCTGTCATTTTCCCTCCAGGTCATACTTTTACACAGTTCAAAGTTCAAAACGCTATAGAGGGGTACACACCACACCGTCCCGCTCCTCATCCTTCTAATGTTTCTTTGTGTAAATATATAGAGATATTCTTATTTCTCCCCATTTCTTTCCCAAAAGGTGACATACACATTCTATTTCACCTTGTTGTACTCATTTAACCACAGAGCCCGGAGATTTTTTCCTTCACATCAATGAACAGTGGGCTTTTCCTTCTCCCTGACAGCTGGTGGCTCCCCCATAACGCAGACAGGCCATCTACCATATTTAACGGGGACACCTACGTTGTTTCCAACCTATTGCAACCACAGACAGTGCTCCAACAAATAAGCTTACAATGTGTATCCCTGCCTATTGCACATTTTGGGTGTACTAAGCACTTCTCACATTTATGTACTTATTTTAACAACCATATCAGCAGTTGGTTCATGGGACATGAAGCTTACACAATTTGGAAAACCCTCCGTAAAGGGTCTGTAAAACAGACAATACAAAATTAAAAATACAAAGTTAGGTATGAATATGTCTATTTCTTTAAAAATTCTTACCGATTCACTGGAGTCCTAAGGATTAATAAGCTCCTTTCTTCTGAAATAGCTTTAGACAACTTAACAAAAATGCCTACACAGAAATACCTCCTGATTGCAGGTTGGCTTCTCCTCTCCACCTAAAACATTCTGCGACTCCCAGAAATGCACAGCACTTACAGGACCCTGAATCTTAAGTTTCAACAGGCGCACAGGATACCTGTGTCTTCTCGAATGATAGGCATTATCAATCATCACCATCTCACAGATGGGGAAACTGAGGCTTAGAGATGCAACAACCTGCCCCACTCTGCTCCATGAGTCTGAAACCAGGCCTGTTTGATGCCAAGGCCTCTGTGTTTAACTGATACACAGAGTGCCTCCACAGTGGTCTCAAGCCAATGACTGTATCTGACTCAATGTATCTCTTCAATGAGAGGAATAATAAAGGATAACGCTTTCACTATTAATTTTCCAGGGAAGAAACATTTGATTTGAAATATATTGTTTCCCTTCTATATTTTTAAAACACCTTTTCTCTCCTTTAAAAGGAAATAAATAAAAGTCCCCTTGAATGTACCCAACTAAATACAGAGCCCAAGGTCAGCACTATGCCTGTCATACAGACCAGGCATCACCTGACAGGTTCTCTGGCACCTAGAGAGGAACAAACAATGAATCAAAGAGATGACTCAAGGCTTATCCTTTGTGTTGGGGGTGTGTTTGTTTTCTGCTGAGCTCTCGCATTTCTAACAATACCCCAGATCCTCGCATTTGTCCAGAAACAAAACTAGAACCAAGGAGTGTAATCAACTCTGCTCTAAGAACCTGATATGCAAAGGCCGTAAACCCTAAATACTGGAAGAGAGGCCTCTTCCGCTCCAACTCAAAAAGCAGCAGACCAAGCTGATGAAAGATTTGGGGCGAGCTTCGGTGCTCTTCCACAACAGGAGCCCCATGAGCGATGCACGCCAAGGATGCTGCTAGGACGTGCTGTTAGTAACATTCAGTGCCTGGAAGCCAGAGGGCTGAGCGCCCTGCGGTGACTGGGACAGTGCAGGACAAGGAAGAACCGTCCAGGCAAAAATCCAAAAAGCAGAGATGGCTGAGAGGATGGTGGAGGCAGGCCTTCCTGGACATGGGGTGAAACAAGAGTCAATATAGACACGGCTACATTTTATCCCAGGCCTTTCCAGTTACTCTCGGTACAATAACAAAATCACAAGTTCTGCACACAGAGGCCACCTGTCTGGTGCATTCCCTCTACAGACACCCACTGCACCTGCAGGCCAACTGCCATCAGCAGGCAGGCACGGGCACATGGGTGGGTGTAAGACCAAAATAACCCAGAGACTTTAAGGGTTAACAATGCTTTCAGCCACCTCTTCAGAAATCCAAGGGCTTAAATTAATAGAAGGGTACAGTGTTTTAAACTTTCAAACTCATCAGAAAAACTCTCAAAAGTGCTTTTCTTGCAGTCATATAAACACCACCTTTATTCAACCTGAAAGGTAGAAAAAATAAAATTGAAAGTAAAATTGTCTTTATCAAAAGGCTATGTTCTGAAATAGCACTGTTTATTGGATGATCTAACAAAAATTTATCAAAATAATAGGGAAAAAAGGGGGGTGCCTTGGTGGCTCAGTTGGTAAAGCATCCAAATCTTGGTTTCAGCTCAGGTCACGATCTCACGCTCAGTGGGGGGTCTGCTTGAGTTTCTCTCTTCCTCTCCCTCTGCCCCTCCCCACCACTCACTCTCTCTCTCAAATAAATCTTAAAAAGTAATAATAATAGGAAAAATATTCTGCCTCAGACCCAAACATTCTAGAACAGGGCAGCCCAGATACATTCTCAAAACAGATTACAGGCATTCATTCATTTGTTCATTTATTCATTCACTCATTATTTATTTGGAAAGATAATGAATGATATCCCTTGAAATGATAATAATGATATTCCTTGAAACTGTAACATTTCTGTCAAAAGAATTTTTATCAGCTTTACCTGCTATTTGTACCGAACCATCTTCACCCAGAAGAATATTACCAGCTTTCAAATCCCTGTTAGAAAAAAAAAAAAAGGAAAATAAATTATGGAATACAGATATTATATTGCATTAATTCACTCAGAGAGATTTAAAAACATACCACATAATGTAGCTATTTAACATAATTAACATTTTATAAATATGAAAATTATATCACAGATTTTTTAAGTTACAGGGATAAGTTGTGATTTTATATAGCTTGCTCCTGGGAGATGGTTAGGATTTTAGTAACAAATATTTTAAATGGAATCATTATCCAAACTGAATTAAATCAGTAGTGAGTACATTCTTTATGTTATAGAATTAGAGGTTGCCCATTGACTCACCATACTATCATTTTATCGAGAATTAAAGCTAATAATTCTATGTAAAAGCTGTTCTACTTCCACTCAAATGTGTCTGGGGTGCAATTCCAAATTAATCCCAGAGGCTTCTTAAACAATGGATTGGATCAGTCTCCCCTCTGGGGAGATGCTGACTATAAATACTAATTACAAGATTCTGTAATATATTTCTTCACCATATAGAAGTCTTAACACTTCAAAAGAAAAATGACAATTTACAAGTTTGATATCTAAGGTAATATTTTTTTTCTAACTACTGAAACACATGGCAAATATCCTTAAATATATAGGCCACGTAGAGCTCAAGGCAGGGGAATTACAATGTATTACTAATAAATGGCTATTTACTTGCAGCTATTCCTTTTTTTTTTTTTTTAAGATCTCATTTATTTATCTGACAGAGAGAGAGAGAGCACAAGTAGGCATCGTGACAGGTAGATGGAGAGGGAGAAGCAGGTTCTCCGCTGAGCAGGGAGCCAGAGGTGGGGCTCGATCCCAGGACCCTGGGACCATGAACTGAGCCGAAGACAGCCACTTAAACGACTGAGCCACGCAGGCGCCCCTGCTTGCAGCTATTCCTAAGGGCGCAAGTAATACGAACCCTTTTGAAACATCAAACACTCATATTTTAGGCTGTTTGGCTACTGAAAGAATGAGTATTTCATGTCACAAAAGAAGATGAAATTAGTTCCCCCTTTCTTCACAGCACCATGCCAAAAGCAATGAACATATTACAATGTCTGGACCAGTTCTGCCTACATTAGAAAGGCAGAGATGCTATCCTGCTCAACTGAGCCTACTTCAAGAAGAGCATGTTAACTGATTTTTTTAATGAGTTCACTCAGTACTTTTTATGTTCTGCTTCTATTTCAGTGAGAGCAGATAAGCCAATCCTGCGGATACTAATATATTTCATCCGAACGTATTCACTTGCTTCTTTCTTAAGTACTTTTTCCACATCTATTCGGCCTAGCTCAGAAATAATGTTGATGCCTACCTGCAACATGTGTTTCCTTAATATTCTTTACAAGCCAGAGCTAAAGATACAAATGGCTGAATTTAAATATCTTTGCAGAAATCCTACCTGTGTATCTGACCATTTCTGTGCAGATAGTCTAAGCCTTCCAAAACCTCTTTAAGAATTGTTGCTATTATTGCCTCTTCCAGAACTCCATTTTTGTGTTCCCCTCGGTTGACAATGTATTTTATGATATCCAACATTGAACCTAGACAGAAGAAGTGAAAACTTTGTGTAAGCATCTTCAGTACCTTTCTAGGTTGGGCTCTGCTATTTAGGAAAGTGGAAATGTCAAAATATGTTGGTTTATTTAACACAATCCCCCCCTCCAAGGCATACAATTGCATGGCGGCACAGGACCAGAAACCCTATATCCAAGTCTGCGAGAGCACTTCCGGCGTGAGAAGAATTCCGGGTCAGGGACCACAGGATTGTTCAGGGTCACCTCAGGGCTAATGCCTTTCTCCTACACATACACAACTGGTTACAGGCTCAAAACAGGGTTCAAAATGTTTGAAATGAAAAACCAAAGGAGGAAGAGGCCAGGGAAACAGACAGCTGTGAACTGATGAGAGAGAGAAGCGCAGATCTTCCTGGACATCTATAACACAGGTGGGAAGGAAGAAAAAAGAAGTATGTTGCCACTGGACCCCTGCTTATAACCAGAAGCTTCCTTTCTGTGACTCTCGGCAATCTTTACTTTCATTCACTTGATGCATAATGTGCTGACTTCCATAATGAAATAAATACACAGTACTTTGTTACCATAAACAGATTCGTATCCTTGGCACTGTGAGTTCATGTTTCAACACATATTAATTAATATTCCAAACCTCCTGGTCATTTTAAAAGCCATAATTACCTGGGGGTTCAACATTTCTGAAGAGTTAACAAATGGCTTACCTCAGGATCTGAATCTGGCTCCAGGCTCTCTATGATTAACTGGGACAATTGAGTTTCCCCACCAGGTATTACTACACCAGACTAGCTGCCCGCCCCTCATTAAGAGATTTAATGGGATAAAATATTATTAAAAAAAATGCATATTTCCCCCCTCAGAGAAACATCTATTCATTCACTGATTCTTAAATTTGTTAATAACCTAGAAAATGACTTCCAAAAATGTTTCATTTTCATCTTACGAGGACACACCCTACCCAGCATGTGTGCATTCCTGGCCTGCTGAAAGAAAAAGGAGCAAGAACTCACATAAACCTGCGGAAACCCGTTTACAACCTGTTCTTCTTACCTAAAGCCCGGGGAGACTCACTAAATTGAATTCTTATAAAAAGACAATGACATTTTCTTTCAAGTCCTCAGGCAAGGGGATTGGGGATATTTTCCAGCTTATAAAAGGTTAACTGGGGGGGCACCTGGGTGGCTCAGATGGTTGAGCATCTGCCTTCAGCTCGGGTCGTGATCCCGGGGTCCTGGGATCGAGCCCCGCATCGGGCTCCCTGCTCGGCGGGAGGCCTGCTTCTCCCTCTCCCGCTCCCCCTGCTTGTGTTCCCTCTCTTGCTGTGTCTCTCTCTATCGAAGATCCTAATAAATAGGATCTTTAAAAAAAAAAAAAAAAAAAGGTTAACTGGGATCAAAATAAAGACAGGAAGTAAAATCCTCAGCCTGAGCCAAGTATTTGGGGCTGCCCAGGGTCCCAAGTCACCAGAATTTCTCAGTCTCCTCAGAGCTGGGGGAACCAAGCAAGAAGAGGCTCGGTGAAGGTCATCTTTCTGCCAAAGCACAGGTCTTCCAGAGCCCAGGGGCAGTCCCGACCCTTCAACACTGCAGTCTGGCTCCAGCAAGCTGCCTTTTTCTTTTTTCTTTCATTTCTTTCTTTTCATGTTTAATTAAAAACCAAAGTAGGCCCTCATGGAAACAATGACTAATAGGATTGACAAGACTGGGAACAGAACCGGACTCCGCTCTCCCAGGCTCCCCACTGAGACCTGCACAAGCAGACCCAAGGCAATTACGGCATATTTGTCCTCTCGGTTCTGGGCCTCTGCTGGATCCAAGAGTTTCTTAAAAAAAAAAGGAAAGAAATTAAGATTGCCCCCCCACCGCCCCCACAAGTCAGCCTTCACTGGAACTAGGTCTGCAGATTAAAACGGGCTCTACAATATAAAATCTGCGGTGCCAGTTTGGGCTTCATCCAGGCACCTCAAAATGTTCTCCTCTGCTCCTAAACCATACTTCATACTTCATCTGGGAAAGATACAGGAGTGAGAGATGCTGGGTGTTACAAAGAAAATCACTTGGGCTTTCTAAACTTCCATTTCCCTGTCTGTAAAATGAAGGTGATAATTCTTGCGGCATCTCGTAGCTTTTAAGTCAACAGGTCCCAGCGCCACTTCTTTCCAGCACTAACAACTACTGTGTAGGTGACCTTGGGCGAGCTGCCTAACTCTCCTGAGAGCTTCGGGGAACTTTCTGAAAAGCAGGGACGGTGACACCTGCCATTCAAAGATGCTGTCCAGATTCAAGTAAATTGCCTTGAATAGGATCTAGCTAGAGAGTAAGTGTTCCATAAAGTTAATGGTTCTCATTACCATTCTCTATCAAATAGTGATGGTAAAAGATTAAAAGGAAAAATATGGGAATGTGAAAGTGCCTTGTAAGGTAAACTGTCAGTGGCTTTTGTAAATTTCGTGACCTGAGGCCAGAGGGAAAGTTCCTCTGCCTTTTCAAATGCAAACATAGGATGAAAATAGTGCCACTTCGGATCAACCCAAGTCAGTAAGTTAGCATGCAGAAAGCTCTTCTCCATTCAACTGAAGCAATATTTATTGAGCTCCCACTGGGTGCCAGGTTCAGTAAATGAGAAGGACAGGAGACCGTGCACTCCTCAGCAAGCGGAATCTAATCTACATCTGCCCCGTCTGACACCGCAGCCGCGGCCGGGCCATCTGCAGTTATTTAAATAGAAGCTGATGAAAATTGAATAGAAATTCAGTGCCTCAGGAACACAGGCCACAAGTCAAGTATTCAAGGGCCACATGTGCCTAGTAGAAACTGGAGCGCACAGCTCTAGAACATGTCCATCATCACAGAACTCTGAACAAACAGCACTGGAAGAATTTGTTATACTGCAATGTAGTAAGGACTTGAATAATATTAAAAACAAAGGGTTTAAAGAGGAAGGACTGGTTAACTTTTCCGATGAGCGTGGGGGAGGCTGCAGAGAGCATGTGCGGTGTTCGGACTTGAGCACCTGGAGAAGGAAGGACAGACCTCTCGGGCTGAGGAGCCACGCAGGTGAGGTGTAGGAGGACAGAGTGAGCACAGAAGATACTTAGGGAGCCTCCCCTCCACCGAGAAGGCACAGACAGTCGAGGCAGTGATATCTGGGCTTCATTGTCTAGGTAAATAATAAACAAGCAAAACTTCTAAATACAAAAGGGAGGGGACCAAATTTAAAGTCTTAAGTCAATATGCTGGCTCACACAAAAGGAAAAAATAACAACAACAACAACAACAAGCAAATAACAAAACCTACTTACCTCCACTTAGTAATTTCATGACCAGCCAAAGTTCATCTTTTACCACAAAAGAGGTGTAATAGGTCACTACATTGGGATGGCTGCACTGACTCATGGCTTGAATTTCCTTCTATAAAAAACAAAACAAAACATGACATAGTACCCTGGGGCAAAAAATCAGGAAACAAAATGGAAGGGAAACCACAACTGAGTACCCGGGCACCTTTTCTACTTAAAAGCCTACCTGGGGGAGCTGCCTAAACCTTGAGTTCAATGAAACTACATGAGAACTAACTAATTCACCCTCATCGTCAACGTGCTGGACCTGAGAAAGGCCTCTCCCGAGACCAGAGAGCCCTGTGGACCTGAACGACAGGACAGAAAAACTTCAGATGGGCCTATCACCCGGATCACCCCCTACTCTGCAGCAGAGAGCCCTGCCACACAGGACTGAGGGCCTCCTACCTGCACCGAAGGCCTGGACGGAGAGAGAAAAGACTGAATGAGTCCTCAGAGGACGGGGTCCCACGGCCAGCCTCAACTCCGGTGGGCCTTAGCTCCTCCCTCGTCCAAAACTGTTTGTCTCTTAGGACTGCTGTGATGTTATAAATGAGCAAATACATATGAAAACACAAGAGCGTAATTTCCCAAAGTCTATGTCATGGTAGACAGTTCATCAAGAAAAAAAAAGGGAGAGAGACAGGCAAAGTGATAAGCCTGGGAAACATCACGTCCTACATCTCCCTCTAACAGGGTCACAGGGAATATTAGTACTGTCAAAGGCTCTGAGAAGTCCCGCAGTAGATAAACTGTCATAGTTGAATCCATATTAACAATGCAGTTAAATAATGCTTTGTGTGTCACAGTGCGGGAAACACTACTACTGAAGAGAAATAACTTTCATACAGAGACATAAAACAATAAAGTTCTGAAATCAAACAATAGCTTACTTCAATAAACCACATTTTCCTGCAATACTCAAGTTCCCCTTGGTTTTGATGTGTCATTTTAAGTTATTGCCAGATTTCTCCTATAAAGCTTCAGTCAAATGCTAACCCTCAATCAAAGGCACCAGACCAGCGTAACTGGCTTTCAAGGTGCTGTCCAAAAGCCACAAAAAATAACATTAAGTCACCAAAGAAACCTTATTCATGCTATTATGTATTTATGATGAAAGAAAAGTGTATTTATGCATCTTACAAATATTTTCAATAATTATGAGCATCTAGTTAACTTTGAATTAACTGCTAATTTCCTGGCCCGAATATTCCAATTGGAGCTGCAAATTTGCATATCCAGTCCCACTTGATTCTCAAATTGCCAAGACCCTATATGTCAGATGACTTGGCCAAAATACCATGACGTATATAAACATATATATTAAGGTTTGTGTATGTGTTACAAGTGCCTTTTACCAAGGATAAAT
Organism: Callorhinus ursinus; assembly: GCF_003265705.2. Lineage (NCBI taxonomy): Eukaryota > Metazoa > Chordata > Mammalia > Carnivora > Otariidae > Callorhinus > Callorhinus ursinus. The sequence goes on along the minus strand of NW_027397064.1, from coordinate 61,617,587 downwards.
ATAGAAGAAAATCACTATTTTTTCCATCTTCATTATATAGCAATACTTTCCCTTCATCCTTCCCCTCAACCATTTAACTAATTACAGGTCTTCTAAATCTGACACTTTTCAAGTCTGCTACTCCTGTCCTTTGAACAAGATCTGAAACCCGAGGTCCAGTTTCCATCTGTTTCAAGTGTTAGGTTTTGATACCACAAGACGCCTCTGAAGGAGAAATGGAACACTGCCCGGACCAGTCCTATCTCAAGTCACTAGCAGCTGCTCACTGTGGGGACGGATGGCCCACTTGGGAGGCCTGCAGAATTAGGTAGGGGCCTCTCTACACAGATGCCCCCTTGCTCACAGAAAGGAGAATAATGTTTCTTCAAAGTATGGGTGCTCTCTACATTCTCACCATTTTACGTCCAATGCAAATGAATGCTTGTCCAGCTTTCGAACTCCAAACTTTTAAATCATTAATCAAAATGAACAATAAATAACCAATGAATAACCAATGCCTACATGAAAGGAAATTCTTCTGCACGGAAAGCAAAATTGGGCCAGAGTCTGGAAAAACACATTTTCTCAAGCTTTCCGTGTAGATGACTGGTATCACTTCCTACCCAGAGTATCAGGTTCTCCAACACTGCAGTGAGCAAACTGTTGGGGGGGGGGGCGGTGCACGTGTGCATGTGTGGGAGAACTGGTGCCTGGGGTGAGAGATGGGGGAGATGGATAGAGGGAGGGAGACAGGGAAAACTTTTAATTAACCTAGGGAGAAACTTTTTTTTTAAAGATTTTATTAATTTTTTTGACAGAGAGAGAGAGACAGCAAGAGAGGGAACACAAGCACGGGGAGTGGGAGAGGGAGAAGCAGGCTTCCCGCTGAGCAGGGAGCCCCATGCGGGGCTCGATCCCAGGACCTGGGATCATGACCTGAGCTGAAGGCAGACGCTTAACGACTGAGCCACCCAGGCGCCCCAGGGAGAAACTTTTAAATAACCTGTGGATTTAACTTACCAAATTCTAATACTTCAAAATTTGGGGTCTAAGAGGTACCAGCTGGACATTTTAAAGGTCCTAAGGATTTAAAGGGAAAGAGGTGGGGAACACAGGAGCACCTGGGTGGCTCAGTCGGTTAAGCGGCTGCCTTTGGCTCAGGCCATGATCCCAGGATCCCAGGATCGAGCCCTGGGTCAGGGTCCCTCCTCAGTGGGGAGTCTGCCTCTCCCTCTGCCCCTCCCCCTGCTCGTGCTTGCACTCTCTCTCTCTCTCAAATAAATAAAATCTTTTTAAAAAGGAGGTGGGGGACATAGCTACTGCCCCTACTAATACACCCCAAGGAGCAACATAAGGGCAGCTGGAAGAAGAGGTGGGAAACCTCAGAGCGGACTTGCAGAGGCCTGACCACCCTTAACCTACATTCTCCTTCCACGCAGCCTCTCCGTCCTTCTTCCGTTCTCCTTCCGGGCAGCCTCGCCGTCCTTCTTC